>NC_061513.1:338793635-339158809 GCF_022539505.1 Lolium rigidum | reverse complement strand
GCAGCGTAAATGATTCACTGCAGCACCCGCGCTCAAAAGAGCTTGATGGCGTGTATTTCACACGTTCGTTGGGCAACCCCAAGAGGAAGGTATGATGCGCACAGCAGCAAGTTTTCCCTCGGAAAGAAACCAAGGTTTATCGAACCGAGGAGGAGCCAAGAAGCACGTTGAAGGTTGATGGCGGCGGGATGTAGTGCGGCGCAACACCGGGGATTCCGGCGCCAACGTGGAACCTGCACAACACAACCAAAGTACTTTGCCCCAACGAAACAAGTGAGGTTGTCAATCTCACCGGCTTGTCTGTAACAAAGGATTAACCGTATTGTGTGGAAGATGATTGTTTGCGAGAGAAAATAGTAAAAACAAGTATTGCGGACAGATTTGTATTTCGATATTAAAGAATGGACCGGGGTCCACGAGTTCACTAGAGGTGTCTCTCCCATAAGATAAAAGCATGTTGGGTGAACAAATTACAGTCGGGCAATTGACAAATAGAGAGGGCATAACAATGCACATACATGACATGATAAGTATAGTGAGATTTAATTGGGCATTACGACAAAGTACATAGACCGCCATCCAACCGCATCTATGCCTAAAAAGTCCACCTTCGAGGTTATCATCCGAACCCCTCCGGTATTAAGTTGCAAAGCAACAGACAATTGCATTAAGTATGGTGCGTAATGTAATCAACAACTATATCCTCGGACATAGCGCCAATGTTTTATCCCTAGTGGCAACAGCACAACACAACCTTAGAACTTTCATCGTCATTGTCCCAGGTGTCAATGCGGGCATGAACCCACTATCGAGCATAAATACTCCCTCTTGGAGTTAAAAGCAAAAACTTGGCCAGAGCCTCTACTAGTAACGGAGAGCATGCAAGATCATAAACAACACATATGTAATAACTTGATAATTAACATGACATGGTATTCTCTATCCATCGGATCCCGACAAACACAACATATAGAATTACGGATAGATGATCTTGATCATGTTAGGCAGCTCACAAGATCCAACAATGAAGCACAATGAGGAGAAGACAACCATCTAGCTACCGCTATGGACCCATAGTCCAGGGGTGAACTACTCACTCATCACTCCGGAGGCGACCATGGCGGTGTAGAGTCCTCCAGGAGATGAATCCCCTCTCCGGCGAGGTGCCGGAGGAGATCTCCGAATCCCCCGAGATGGGATCGGCGGCGGCGGCGTCTCGCATAGGTTTTCCGTATCGTGGTTTTTCGCATCGGGGGTTTCGCGACGGAGGCTTTAAGTAGGCGGAAGGGCAGAGTCGGGGCCCGACGAGGGGCCCACACCATAGGGCGGCGCGGCCCCTCCTTGGCCGCGCCGCCTTGTGGTGTCGCCACCTCGTGGCCCCACTTCGTATGCTCTTCGGTCTTCCGGAAGCTCCGTGGAAAAATAGGCCCCCGGGTCTTCGTTTCGTCCAATTCCGAGAATATTTCGTTACTAGGATTTCTGAAACCAAAAACAGCAGAAAACGGGAACTGGCACTTCGGCATCTTGTTAATAGGTTAGTTCCAGAAAATGCACGAATATGACATAAAGTGTGCATAAAACATGTAGGTATCATCAATAATATGGCATAGAACATAAGAAATTATCGATACGTCGGAGACGTATCAGTTATCTCCCAAGAAGTGCTTTCTTTATAGCCATTAAGATGGGCTTAGTAATTTTAATGATGCACTCGCAAGAAATAAGAGTTGAAGCAAAAGAGAGCATCAAGAAGCAAATTCAAAACACATTTAAGTCTAACCCACTTCCTATGAAAAGGAATCTTGTAAATAAACAAGTCATGTAGGCATAATGCAACAAGCATAGAAAGATAAAACAAGTGTAACTTCAAAAATTTCAGCATATAGAGAGGTGTTTTAGTAACATGAAAATTTCTACAACCATATTTTCCTCTCTCATAATAATATCCAGTAGCATCATGAGCAAATTCAACAATATAACTATCACATAAAGCATTCTTATCATGAGTCTCATGCATACAATTATTACTCTCCACATAAGCATAATCAATTTTACTAGTTGTAGTGGGAGCAAATTCAACAAGGTAGCTATCATTATTATTCTCATCATCAAATATAGGAGGCATATTGTAATCATAATTAGACTTATCCTCCATAGTAGGCGGCACCAAAAGACCACTATCATTATAATCATCATATATGGGAGGCATATCATAATCAACATAAACTTTCTCCTCAATACCCGGAGGGCTAAAGAGATCATTTTCATCAAAACCGACCTCCCCAAGCTTAGAATTTTCTATATCATTATCAACAATGGTGTTCAAAGCGTTCATACTAATACTACTAGCATGCAAATAAGGTTCCATAGGTTTTTTTAATTTTCGCATTAAACCATTCATGTCTTGACTCAGGAAATAGTACAAAAAGCTCACAGATGTTTTCCATTATGCCTTACTAGTGTTTAACAAGAAACAAAAAGATGCAATTGCAGGATCTAAAGGAAATAGCTTCGAGCACACACACAACGGCAACGGAAAAGTACTTAGTTACCCGGGACCGGAGTATGAGTGCCTTTACCTTTCCTCCCGGCAGCGGCGCCGGAAAAGTGCTTCGTTGCGGGGTCCGGTGTGTGAGTGCCGTTTACCTTTCCTCCCGAGCAACGGCGCCGGAAAAGTGCTTGATGTCTACGGGTGCTTCTATTCTTGTAGACAGGTGTTGGGCCTCCAAGAGCGAGAGGTTTGTAGAACAGCAGCAAGTTTCCCTTAAGTGGATCACCCAAGGTTTATCGAACTCGGGGAGGAAGAGGTCAAAGATATCCCTCTCAAGCAACCACTGCAATCACGATACAAGAAGTCTCTTGTGTCCCCAACACACCTAATACACTTGTCAGATGTATAGGTGCACTAGTTCGGCGAAGAGATAGTGAAATACAAGTAGTATGGATGTATATGAGTGGTAATAACAATCTGAATAAAATATGGCAGCGAGTAAACATGCAGCAGAACAGTAAATAAACGGAGTTTCAATGCTTAGGAACAAGGCCTAGGGATCATACTTTCACTAGTGGACACTCTCAACATTGATCACATAATAAAACCACTCTACACTCTCTTGTTGGATGATGAACACCACTAATTGCGTAGGGCTACAAGAGCACCTCAATGCCGGAGTTAACAAGCTCCACAACATTCGATGTTCATATTTAAATAACCTTAGAGTGCATGATAGATCATTGCAATTACACCAAGTACTAACATAGCATGCACACTTGTCACCATCACACTATGAAGGAGGAATAGATCACATCAATACTATCATAGCAATAATTAACTTCATAATCTACAACAGATTACAATCATAACCTACGCCAAGTACTACACGATGCACACACTGTCACCATTACACCGTGGAGGAGGAATAGAGTACTTTAATAACATCACTAGAGTAACACATAGATGAATAGTGATACAAAGCTCATATGAATCTCAATCATGTAAGGCAGCTCATGAGATCATTGTATTGAAGTACATAGGAGAGAGATTAACCACATAGCTACCGGTACAGCCCCGAGCCTCGATGGAGAACTACTCCTTCCTCATGGGAGACATCAGCGTTGATGGAGATGGCGGTGGTGTCGATGGAGGAGCCTTCCGGGGCACTTCCCCGTCCCGGCGGCGTGCCGGAACGAGACTCCTGTCCCCCGGATCTTGGCTTCACGATGGCGGCGGCTCTGGAAGGTTTCTCGTACCGTGGCTTTTCCGTATCGAGGTTTTAGGTCGAGGAGGCTTAAATAGGCGAAGAGGCGGAGTCGGAGGGCTGACGGGGCGATGACACAACAGGGGGCGCGGCCCAGGCCCTGGCCGCACCGCCCTATCATCTGGGCCCACCGTGGCTCCCTCCGAGTGGCTCTCGGGTGTTCTGGAAGCTTCGTGGAAAAATAGGATGATGGGCGTTGATTTCGTCCGATTCCGAGAATATTTCCTTACTAGGATTTATGAAACCAAAAACAGCAGAAAACAGCAACTGGCCCTTCGGCATCTCGTCAATAGGTTAGTTCCGGAAAACGCATAATAATGACATATAATGTGTATAAAACATGTGAGTATCATCATAAAAGTAGCATGGAACATAAGAAATTATAGATACGTTTGAGACGTATCACCCCATCAAAAGCTTAATAGGATATGGTTGAGTCATCAAGCATGTATGAGAGAGATCATCAAGCACAAGGGGTCTATCCACTATGCAGTTCCTCACTTGAAGAAAAAAGCACTAGAGAGACAAGGACGTCTCCCTGTTCGTTTGACAGTTGATAGAGAATATGTTGAGCAGGCTATTGAGCACTTGAACTCAACATGATATGTAATGGCAGATTTTCATTAGCCTAATGTGTTCCATATGTTAGTTGTGATGTTATATTTGGGACTTTCTTCACCACCGCAAGGGGTCAAGAATATCATGTATCGATCACCATGATCTTTTTTCCCTTTTCCCGTTTTGCTTATTCGCATTACCATTGCACGTTTTTGTTAGTTGCCTAGATTGTACTTCTCTGTCTAAGCTAATGAACTTCTTTGTCTAAGCTAATGAACTTCTTTTTGTAAGCTAATGAACTTCTTTGTGTAACATCTTTGCCCAGATTGTACTGACCATTGATTCATACTGACCATTGTTTGATAGTGATCAACTAGGAAAAAGTAGACGACCGTATGCTGCTGAAGACCATCTTTTTATAAAACCATAGATGTATGTGACTCAAACCATCTTTTCATAAAAACATAGAATGTTCACTGATACACTTTTACATATTCTATCACCAAGATAAGCTCATAATAAGATCATATAAAACCATATTCGTACTCACTTTCTTACATAAACTTGAAGCATATAAAACCATTACAACTCACTTCATTTTCATCATCCGGCGAATCTAAACTTGACTATCCGGCACATTATGCGCTTTCTTTTCGTCCTCGAGATAGATAGATGGGTTGCGACGGCACCTTATGCATACCCCTTCTTTGTTTATCGCCACCGTAGTCGCACAATCTTTGCACCAAAAGTTGTCACACATGCATGGATTTCCGCAAGCTTCGCAACAACGCAAATCTTTTGGTACCGGGAGCCTACATCCTAAGCAAAGGAATATGGAAGGCTCACCGCGGATGCCACACTTGAGGCACAAAGTTGGATGAATGCACACCTCGCAAGTTGAGGTCGGGTTGGAGTAGGTTCTGTGTACCACATCTTGCACGAGGTTAGCGGTTTGGACGTACCTAGCCGAAATCCTTGCATTTGTAGCTTCAACGTTGGTTGCACAATCCACTTTATCAAATAGATCTTCGATGTTTTTATGAACCCTCTGAAATTCATCCTCTAGTTCTTCTACTTGGCCTTGCGTGATCTCCACATCGCCATCCTCCTCGACTTGGACGGCATCAACCTCGCCCTCCACCTCTCCTTCTACATCGACGCTGTCCACCTCTCCTTCTCCATGGACGTCTTCCATCTCTCCTTCTCCATCCTTCTCCATTTGGCTTCCACCTCGTTGGTTCAAGGAATAGCAAAGCAAATGGGTCTACTTTTATACACCAAGGAATGGGGATAGATGCGGTGTGAACAAGGGATCAAAAGCTGCTGCACGAAAATCCTTCTACATTCACACCTCAACAAAAACTGAAGTGTTCCCACTTACATGCAGAATTGGAAGGAGAAAGGAAAGAGAGCACCGCATGCACCAAACGCCCCAATTAAATCTGTCATTAATGAGACACGCCTTAATTCTGAAAAATGGAGGGATTGGAGATGCGCCCAGTATACAAAAATGGAGGGAGTACCAAACATCTTGCTATGCTAGAGGAGGGAATGGGCATCTTCACAACTTCTAGTGTTACCATGTTATTAGTAAAATATCATGGAAACCAGGGACAGAGCCAGTGGGGGGCAGGCTGGGGCCATGGCCCCCCCTATGATTATTTTTTTCCTGAAAAAACCCTTTAAAATTTGTATATTTGCCCCTAAATTTAGCAAATTTTAGCTATATGCCCCCCTCCTGGCTCTGTCTCTGATGGAAACCAACATATTTAACATGTTTTATACACTATCGAAGCTTTTATACATCAATTTATGATAGATACATAATGCCTTGTTACTTGTAATATTTCCAACCATGTTTGTGTGTTCTCATCTTGGTATATATGTAAATCCAATCGACTAGGCAATCTTTCCTACTTAGATTGAATCATGTTAAGTACAAAAATCAAAAGACCAAGTAGTAAAAAATAAATAACTTTGTCACGTATGTGTATTGCCTATGCATTAGTGTGCGAGACACTTGAGGTGACTATATTTATACGCATGTTTATTACAACATCAAAATAGTGTGATAATAATATCATACTAATTAGTAGTACTATGAATCGATGCCAACAAGGCTTGATCACACATTCATTCTTGCATGTATTTTGGATGATCATGAAACATCACATAAGACTATTAGTTCTTAATTTTTAGATAGCACTTTGGTTGAAGCAATACTTTTTCTAAAGACACCTATGTGTTACAATATTGTTGTCTCAAGATCTATGATATTTACTAAACATGTATTTGTATGATAACCTATCATTTAACTCAAATTCATTTTTGATACGGTAAAGCTGCACTCGCCGATTCATCTCATCATCTGTAAACACTAAATATGTTAGACAAGACCAACGATGTTTTATATTTCTGAAAAAATGTATCAAAAAGTTACATAGGAAGATATTTCGTAGTCTGAGGCATGATGTGGGACCATGGACGTATACTTATAGTTTCGAAGGTGTACTATGTGTGACCTATGAATCATAATAGTCCCTACCTCAAATATCTAAATAAAAGGCACATTCTTACATTCCAAATAAAATGCCAATTTCTTAATATGTAGTAATCCACCATGGAGAGTATCCCCAAAATACCATTTTTCCACTACAAAGCGTTTTCCACGAGAAAAGGTTTGTGTTTTGTGGAAATATATTTAGGGTTGTCAGTAGCTATCGAAAAGCAACATTGGGACATAAAACAACATGGACGATCGGCATGAAAAGCACTTCACAGAACTGGTTGTGGCAACACGATTGTTTAGTTGTCTCCCACCCAATGGATGTCTCCCCACGCTTCACATGTCCCCTTATGATAGATTATCGTGAGAGTTATAGGCGGGTTCCGGTGTTTTTCTTTTTCTTTTTGTGTATATTTGTATGGAAACAAATATTTCTTGTTTAAGCGGGTACTACTTTGCATGAACTTCGGTTGCACTGTATTTGGATGCCATGCCATGAGTGCATTTTTTTCTTGCGTTCCGTTGCACTGTATTGATATGTGCTGAATTTTCCCGACCATGAATATAAAATTGTGGTGGCCTCTCTCTGAATGTGTTTCGACATCTTGCCTTTTTTCCTAGTCATGTGTGATTTTTTCACATTGCGTTTGAATGTCCTCCTTTTTCCTACACTCAATGTAACTTTTTCTACTGTCTAAGATTCTCCTACATTTAATTAGTTTTGATTCCCTAGCGTGTTTGTGGTTTGTCCTTTTTATGCACTGTGCCTTAAAACACTACAAAAAAAAAGGGGGGGACACAACCTTTGTTACATAACCATGTGGTACGTCCCCACACACCCGCAGCCACACCCTCCACATATCCATGCCAAAAGATTACTACGTGAAGTTTCCCTAATAGATGGTTTGGACGTAGTTATATTTGTTTCAAGTTTTTTTTCTTTTGCACTGTATTGCAATAAACACTGCAAAACTCAAAACAGACAAAAACACGAACAATACTCAACCAAAACCTACAAAATGGGGATACGACCAGCACTGCATCATTGACATGACGAGCATGTCCCTGCATTTCCACACTCACTCGAGTGCGCCCTCACCATATCGCACCTAGAAAAGAACTGCATAAAAATGCCCTCACATTTAATTTTGTACTATTCAATCGGAAGATTATCTCAATTGAGAACTAATATATTTGGTGATTAATGGAGCTCCTTGTATCGGTTGTGCATCATGGTTTAAATCACATGCTTGTTAATCCTAGAGGATAGAAAATTATGTCCATCCAATTAACCAGTAATCCCCTAGGTCCGTCAGATGATACACGTTTTTTTCCTCTCAATATCCGCACGTTCACGCCAAGAAAGGAAAAGCACCTGGCGAAAAAAAATAAGAAATCATCTCTGATTGTGGGCGTCTCCAGATCTTGCTGGGATGATCGAGTTCAATTCCCAAGCGATTCATGCCGGCTTCTGATTGATTGTCCCACGCGCGGCCGGAGCCAGCGGCCGATATTTGTCCAAGACGCCCGACATACTGTACTTTGGACGTTGAGATGCCCTGGCCTCAAGCCTGGATCAATCTGGCAGTAGTGTCCTTCGATCAAATTAGGGAGCTCCTCCAAGATGGTTGATCTCTCTTGAATTGCCCATCATCAACGTGAAAGAAGATATACAGATGAAGTGCGGTACTACTGTACTAGCTACATCTAAAGGTATAATTGATGCCCCCCATGGGGATCTCACAGAGCTTTGATTTACCGCCGTTCGATTTTACCTTGCAGTGAATCTCAACCGTAGTTTTTTTTCACCGACCCATATAAAAGCCCTCTCACCAGTAGTGAAAACCCTAGCCGCCGCCCAGCGAATCCCCGTGCGCAAGCTCCTCCCCAATCCCCTGCTTGGCTGCTCCTCCCAATCCCCTTCGTACCCGTGCCGCTGCCACTGTCCTTCGCCTCCATTTTCCGCCGCCACCACCTCTCTCTCCTCCGTCCTGCCTCCTCCCTAGTGCTCAGCAGGAGGAGCATGAGATTCCACCAGGGGCAGTCAGCGAGAGGAGCAAAAGGCTCAACCAAACCACATCGGAGGGGGCTGAGCCAAGGTGAGCACCTTCTTCCCATCCCGTGCATCCTTTCTGGAGGACGAGGATGAGCCATGGAAGGGGAAGGACCTCATTTTGTCTTCCCTGTTAGCCGGCCGTACGGGCGTCCGTGCTTGCCACCGCTGCTCCGCCTCTTCATCCTCTGCATCTAAAGGTGGAGCACGTGCTGATGAACGAGGACAACGAGCCAGGGTAATTTGCCTCTCCACATCTTGATCTCTCTCTTTTCTCTCTCCATTTAATCCCCTTAGTTTCTTATCTTTGTTTTTGCCTAGAAGGTGTTTGACGAAAATCCTTGAGGGAAACATTATAGGTGTTTGACAAGGAGGAATAGGACGGGGGAGAAGGCATGTGCCCGCATAGACTAGGATTTGGAGGATGCGAAGATGGCTTCTTCTTCATCCGGGACCTGCAGGTTCCTCCTCTCTTTCTCTCACTCTCACTGGATCACCTCCTTCCCGATGAACTAATTTGATGCAGATGTTTGTATCATAGGCCGGAGATGTGTGTGAAGGTGTTGATTTTGCACATATTTGGTTGTAGCTTTGGCTTGTGATTACCCGTGTACACTTGGGCAGAAGTATGAGGAGTGAGTGTGCAATTACGCCTAGAATCTTTCATCTGATTGAATCCTTTTTTGTTGGAAATGTTCAGTCTGAGGAGATTTTTTGTTACAGATTATGTCGGTGGTTTGCTCGCTAACAGACTGGAAGACCGATGCTTATGTGAGATGGCAATGGCCGAGGTTCAAGAGGAGCGTGACGTCGCAACGTCCAGGCATAGCGTAGCCGCTGCTGTCACCATCGCCATACTTCTCTCAGCTACATGGATGTGAGTGCATTCATATAGTATTGAGGTTCCTCTCTTGCTGCTACTCCACCTGGAGGAGCGCCGTCTTGGTCCTTTGGACGGTCTTCCCCGTGTCGACATGGTTGCGTGTATATTTGGTTACCTTTTTCTCTGCAGCTTAGTAAATGAGAGAAACGGAGGTCTACACAGTGGCAAGGCAGAGTTGAAACTTCTGTAAGATTTCTATTGTCTGTGCTTGCTTTCCTGACATTAGTTCATATTGTGTGTGCTTGGTTTGACCTCAGTAATGGAGCTAAAATTAGATACAGCAGAAGTTCATAATTATTGACATAGCAATGGGTCAATCTTCGGCGTCATTGATCTCATTTTGCTCAAAATTATGCACACTGAAGATGGAGTCGTTTTGCTTTGTACAGGTGATCCGGATATTGCAGAAAGCTTTTTCACACAGTTAGGATCGTTTCTTTAGATGTTCAAGAATGTATGCTTATGTTCAAATGTTAGTCATGATGTGTGTGTGTGTGTGTGTGTGTGGCAAAGTAATTATCCAGCAGTAGTAATTAGTAACCCGTTGTTATCTACAACTTCCCGTTTGGTAGAAGTCATTTTAATTACTTGCTAAAACTGTATGAGAACTGACTGAGTTGTTTTTAATCTATTCAGAAAATTTATAGATTGGATTAGGCTCATATGCTTAAGCCAAGCTCAGGTTCAAGTGCGCTTCTCATCTAAACAAGAGTGCCATTGCTGTTGTCAAAATTTAGGTGAGAACTGTGAACCTGTTTTTGTTTTTGCACTTATGCTGTTTGGCAGTAGCATTGATAGCTTTGTTAGAAAGCAAAGTAGCTTTGCACTCACGCACATGGACAATTCCATTAATTATGTTCTATTATTCTATACCTGTCAACTAGCTGATTTTATATATGTGAAATATGATGCTTAATCAGATCTCCATCTTTATTTACATTTATGACATGAAAATTTTGTTTCTGTTCTTCACCTTTTGTTCTTCATGTATCTTGGACTTACTGTTATGCCTACCAGTTTTGCCTCTGTAGATAACATGGTATGATGTGATCTATCCTTGCACTGATATAATCATGTACCAAGCCACACACGAAAAATAAAACAGGTCCTTTGCACTTGATGAAGTTAAAATTTTGTTTATTAATACCAGAGGTGATCTTTATTCATGGGTTGCAGATAAATAATTTAATTATGTATTTTTGTTCCAATAATTTTAGGTCAGAATGCAAATGCTTGCTGCTATAATAACGTGTTAAAAATAAATAACTTCTTTGTTTTGTGCTTCAGCCTCCTTCGCTTTTAGATGGACACCATTATGTGTTTATGAAGAGAAGTGCCTAATTTTAAAATCTTGGATTTAGGAAAAAACAACTCAGCCTTTTAATTGGGTACCATTGGCCACTTCCATTAAAAGTGCTCAGGTTTTTTAGAAATCTTCGAGAAGTGGTGCCTACCTAATCATCATGGCATGCAGGTCACATGTTCCATTTAAAATACTAAGAATCACATGACAATACTAAAAGTTTGATACAATACTAAGCTTCTCGAATGTGCCTAACTTCATTTGGATTCTAACACTTTGATACAATACTAAGAATCACATGACAATACCAGGGTTATTTTTGCTTTACAAGTCATACATTTATGTCCATTTAAAATGATTTCATGATGAGATTTTTTTATTACTACTACAAACTAATCGCATATATGCCAGACTGGGACAAGGTCAAACATATATTCATGATGAGATATTTGTTTGTGCTTTGTTTAAGAATTATTTTTATGTTACAGTGTTGTTTTGGTTTAAGCGCAAGCAAAATAGATTTGGTACTTGCAAGGGTTGATAGTTGTCACTGATTATAGAACTCATGAGTCATGACTGAAACTGGGTACCATTTCAGGGCAATTGTGTATCCTTTACATTCCAGGATGGAGTTACTTAAATTCAGTATAAAAGATACTTGGAGTGGGGAGGAACTTGAGAGAGTATACGGTAAAAATAATTTAGGTAAATACATCTTGAGCTATTTTCCTTAAAAGGCATAATACAACAGTGTTAGATTCTGATCTCTGCGTTACTTTTCAATTGCTCGCAATATTGTTGGATTCCTTTCTCACATAAAAATAAGTACATGTCACCCCCCTGAATGGCAGATACTTTGTTTAGATGTTGTTTTTTCCTCATTTGTTTCTGCAATTGAATTGTCTTAATATTTTATGGCTTTATATTGGAAAAACCATTCCTCATTTGAAAGATCGAAAGCATCTGCAGATCCATGAACTCGGCCCCTTGCTTTCATTGACTGATGCATAGCTTATTATTATGTCCTTTGGAATAACGTCTCTCCTTCCCTCTTCTGTCCCTTATATTTTAATAGCATGGACAAATACTAAAACCAGTGTTCATGGGATGTTCCTTCATTTGGTGACATTTGGCTTGAGTATTCGTATTCCCTGCCACAATTAGCAAGGTCAACTTGATAAGAAAATAATAAGACATAATAGTATCTCACAAAAAACCCAAACATTCATCAGAATATGCATATTTCAACTGACAATTTCAAAAATAGTATACACCTAGCATGTTGTCCCCTTTTTATAAATCTGAGCTCCCTCCAGTTTGTACATATTGGGAGCCTATTCTGCATGATCTCTTGATGCTTAAACTACTCCTTTTTTATACCAATTCGATTTTGATGATGTTTCTCTGCTCTTCACCTTTTTTATAGGTCATAATATTGTTGAAGATTGTTGCACAAAGGTTTCTTCTATTTCTCTGCTAGATTCGTGAGTCTGCTCTCTTGCAGGTAAGATTTTGTCTTTGAAATGGATGTTTCGAGGATTATGTTCTGCTACATGTATTGCCCTCATATTTTTCCTCTTAAGAGAAAGACAGTAAGATAACATTGATATGTGGTTTCATGTACAAGATGGATTCTGTGTATGGATACTATAGAAATTTGCGGACTCGAGCTATGTGTAATCTTTATTTGGGATTTTTTTATTTTCCTTTTCCATTATGATTTTTTTCTAGCTGAAAGATCGCTTATGTTTTGGTTTGATATACAGGATGCATGGTGTTCTTTTGCTCATCTTCTGATAACTCGTCTGTGTACCCAAAAAAACATTTCGTTAGCAATTGGCAAATGTATCTTTCTACATTTTTATCGCATCTGCTAAAAGCTGATCAAATTTAAATGAATTTTGTGCTGTCAACTGCATATGACACTTGCTTTGTTTCATACAAATTATTGTTTTTTGGCAAAATGTTCTACACAGCCGTAAAGTACATTAGCATGTTCATGACCATGTGAGTTCATACAAATTATTGTTTTTGCCAAAATGTTCTACACAGCCGTAAAGTACATTAGCATGTTCATGACTATGTGAGCTATAATAATAATTCTATAACAGTAGAAACATCTTATTTATTCGTCTCATAAGTAGGCTTGTTCTTTGAAGCAAAGGAGGATTTAAGTGTTCAGTGTATAATCATTGGTTATACATGCTAAGATTCCAGAGATTAAACTCTTTCTAGGAAATGGTGGTGCTGGTGCTATCAGGGAGGGAGGCATACAAAAAATGCAGCGCAAGCAGAATCCAATGCACTCCCCTCCTCCAATAAGTCCCGGTACCAAGCACGGAAGATGAGCACCGAGTGTTGCCCTCGGGTCAAGGTAAGCGCCAAAACTAATTCTTGAGCATATGTACATTTGTTAGCCCAAAGATCACTTATTCCAACCCAAACACAGAATATTGAGGCTCCCAAGTGTAGTTTGCTAAAGCTTACAGGAAGAGCTTCTGAAGGTTCTCATGTTCTGTTTTGGTTCTTACAGGGGAGGTTCGGCAGTCAGGCTGCGCCAAGCAACCGACAATGTCGATCGTGAGGAGAAGCAACGTATTCGACCCCTTCTCCTTGGACCTCTGGGCTGACCCCTTCGAAACCTTTCGTTCCATCGTCCGGCAGTCTCCGGCAACACCGAGACGGCCGCGTTCCCCAATGCCCGCGTGGACTGGAAGGAGACCCCTGATGCTCATGTCTTCAAGGCGGATCTCCCTGGCGTGAAGAAGGAGGTCAAGGTGGAGGTGCAGGATGGCAACGTGCTCGTCGTCAGCAGCGAGCGCAGCACGGAGAAGGAGGACAAGAACGACAAGTGGCACCACGTCGAGCGCAGGAGCGGCAAGTTCGTCAGGCGCTTCCGCCTGCCGGAGAACGCCAAGGTGGAGGAGGTGAATGCCGGGCTGGAGAACGGCGTGCTCACTGTTAGGCAATATACTTGTTGTATTATCAAGGGGCCAAAGGCCACAATATATAGTACATGTACAGGCGCAAATATGCAGGAAGCCCCCTAACATATGGGGAAACTACAATATACAGATATATACTCTAACACCCCCCCTCAAACTCATGGTGGATCCACAACACTGAGTTTGGAGAGTAAAAAGTCATGCTTTGCGCTCGAGTTTGTGCCTTTGTAAAGAAATCCGCCAACTGTAAATCGAAGGCACATAATGAACCGCAACAACCTCATCTCGCACTCGAGCACGTGTATAAAAAGCATCAACACCAATATGCTTGGTCAGCTCATGCTTGACCGGATCACGTGCAATGCGATAGCACCTGTACTTGTCGGACAAAAGTGGAGTGGGTGTCGTAACGGAGACCCCAAAATCTGCAAGCAACCACCGTAACCAGGTCACCTCGGCAATCAACAAAGCCATAGCCCGCAGCTCGGCCTCAACACTCGAACGGAAAGCTGCGACCTGTTTCTTCGTCTTCCAAGCAACAAGCGAACCACCAAGAAACACACAGTAAGCAGAAAACGAACGACGATCCGTAGGATCACTCGCCCACGTAGCATCCGAATAGCACTGGATCTGGAGAGAGCTGGAACAGGGAAAGAAAAGGCGACGAGTGATCGTACCACGAAGATAACGAAGAACACGGAGGAGGTGACTATAGTGAACAGTGGTAGGAGATGAGACAAACTGACTCAGAATATGAACAGGATAAGAAATATCAGGACGAGTGACAGCAAGATAGACAAGACTCCCAACAAGATGGCGATAACGGGTGGGATCGGCAAGAGGATCACCATCGGTAGGGACGAAGCTTAACATTAAGCTCCATAGGAGTATCGACTGTGCGCTCATCCCCAAGAGCGGCACGAGCAAGAAGATCCTGGATGTACTTTTCTGAGAGATAGAAAAGCCATCGAGAGGTGGAGGAAACCTCAATGCCAAGAAAATAGCGAAGAGGACCAAGATCGGTCATAAGAAGCTGATCACGAAGACGAGCCTTGACAAAGGCAATATACTCGGGATCATCACCGGTAATGATCATATCATCAACATAGAGAAGAAGAAGAGTACGTCCACGAGGAGAAGTGTGAACGAAAAGTGCTGGATCATGAAGACTAGGAGAGAAACCAGCGGCGGTCACCACGGAGGCAAAGCGCTCAAACCGAGGCACGAGGGCCTGTTTGAGACCATAGAGAGAACGTCGAAGATGACAAACCATCCCATCGGGAACGGAATACCCGAGGAGGAGGTTGCATGTAAACCTCCTCACTCAACTCGCCATTAAGAAAAGCATTCGAACATCAAGGCCGGGAGACGGACCAGCGGCGAACGAAGCAACAGCAAGAAGGGTACGCACGGTAGTCATATGAGCCACGGGGGCAAAAGTCTCATCATAGTCACGGCCGTGCTCCTGGCTGAAAGCCACGAGCCACAAGACGCGCTTTATAGCGCTCAAGAGATCCATCGAACGAGTCTTAATTTTATAGACCCACTTACACGTGATAGGACGAACACCGGAAGGTGGAGAAACAAGATCCCAAGTGCCGGTGCGCTCAAGCGCAGCGATCTCCTCAGCCATGGCAAGCTGCCATTCGGGATGACGCTCGGCATCCCGATAAGAAGTCGGCTCGAAACGACGGAGAGACCATACCGACTAGGAGAGTAACGAGCTGGAGCACGACGGCCGACGGACGAGGCTGTGAAGGGGGAAGGTCATCGGCGAGAGGACAACTCATCGGAAGAAGCGGAAGAAGGGACGAGCATCGAAGGATCCGAAGCCGGAGAACGAGGAGTACTAGGTGGACTAGACGGAGGAGAGGACGGCGCCGAAGGGGGCACATCGGGACTAGGAGGGGGAGGAGACGGGATAGCGAGGGGTGCATCCGGGAAAAGAAGAAAAGAGATATCATCCACCGGGTAAGTACCCGAGGTGGGACGAGGATAGAAGGGACGCGTCTCATCAAACGTGACATCACGAGAGATGCGCATCCGACGACCAACGGGGTCCCAACGGCGATAGCCCTTATGCTCATCATCGTATCCGAGAAAGACACACTCAACGGACCGAGCGGTCAGCTTGGTGCGATCGCGAGGAGGGAGAAGAACATAGCAAACGCAACCAAATAAACGAAGTGTCGAGTAATCGGAGAGCAACCGGAAAGACGCTCGAGAGGAATGCCACCTCGAAGGGCAGCAGAAGGCTGAATGTTAATGAGGTAAGTCGACGTAGCGACAGCCTCAGCCCAGAAATGCGGCGGAAGAGAGGAAGCAATCATCATAGCACGGGTAGTCTCAAGAATGTGACGATGCTTACGCTCGGCGACACCATTTTGAGCATGGGCGCCGGGACATGAGAACTGGGCAAGGGTGCCCTGCTCAGCAAGAACACCACGCAGGTGCTGGGAGATATACTCTCCTGCAGAGTCATCACGAAACACTCGAATAGGCGTGGAATACTGAGTACGAACCATGGCTGCAAAACGCTGATAAATAGAAAGCACCTCACTGCGAGAGTGCATAAAAAACAACCAGGTATATCGCGAAAAGTCATCAATAAACAAAATATAGTATTGATGACCCCCTTTCGAAGGAAAGGGAGCCGGACCCCAAACATCCGAATGAACTAAATCAAAAGGTCGCTGAGATACAGACGCACTAGTAGGATAGGGAAGCTGAATCTGTTTGCCTAGCCTACAACCCTGACACGAATGCAAAGACACGTCTCCCGAGACGGACCCCGAAGACCACGACGAACTAATGACGATAAACGGGAGCCACGAGAGGTGACCCGGCCGATGATGCCACTGTTGAAAAGATCCGAGTGACGAGAGCGGCAACCGCGGGAGAGCCGGTAGATGAAGTGGCGGTAGAAGGAACGCGAAGCCGGTCTAACTCCCGAGCCCCGGGGACTCAAGGCTGCGAGGGCCGGCTCCAACCAGGGCTCGTGTACGGCGGTCTCGAACAGCACAAGAATCAGCGTCAAGAATGACGCGACAACCAGAATCGATAAGCCGACTAGCGGAAAACAGGTTCATCTTAAGACTAGGAACATGAGAAACATCGGGAACGAGAGAAAGAGGTAGTAGAAAGGGTGCCTCGACTGGAAACGAGGAAGAGAGGTACCATCAGCCGTGATAACACGAACGAGGCGAAACAAGAGAGCGAAGAGCGAGAGAGAATAGAAGACGCAGAGGTCATATGAAAAGAAGCTCCGGAATCCGGATACCACGGGGATGACATACCGACCGTGTGGAAGGTGGTGGTCGCGCGGTGCCGGAAGAACCGGAGCACGAGAACCGGCGGTATCCGTCGAGGAAGAGCCCGTACCGGCGAGCGGACCACGAAGACCACGGATAATGTCCCGATCCGATAGCGCAACAACGAGAAGATCCCGAAGAACCAGCCGACGACGAGTAAGATGCGGCGGGCGCAAGCTGGGATCCTCTGCCGACAAGAAGAGATAGTGTGGCCGGGCCTGCCACGGTAGGTGCAAGGAGGTGACGTCGAACCACGAGGCTCGCCGGGGCCGACGCCGACCCCGGAATGGAGGAGTAGGAAGTATCGGCTGTGCCGGAGGCCGCAACGAGGCCGACGGCATAGGAGGTCCACGAGCAGACGGTACAGGAGTACCACGAGCAGCAAGAACAGAGGGAACCTCAAGAAGACCAGCACCACGAAGACGAGTCTCCTCAGCACGAAGCTCAGCAAGTACCTCAGAGAGCGGAACACGACCACGGGCAAGCAGCTGGGCCCGGCGCGGCTCAAACTCCTTACGGAGCCGCGACAAGAACTCAAAAACGCGCTGAAACTCCGGATCCGCGCGCACGATCGAGCAGACGAGGACGAGGTGGCACACACAGCTGTACGGAGAGAATCAAGCCGACGCCAAATAGCGGCACTCCGAGTGTAGAACTCATCAATAGTAGAATCACCCTGATGAAGGGCATGCTCCTGGCGGACCACAGATAGGTAGAGAGCATCCCCAGACGGCTGATAGCGCTGACGAAGAAAAGCCCACTGAGCAGCGGCGGTGGGAAGATCCATAAACTCAGCGAGCATGCGAGGCGGAACACCGGAGGTGAGAACAGCGAGCAGCACGAGCATCCTCATCTATCCACCGAGTGTACTCGGTCGGATCCAGCCGGTAAGTCGCAACGGCGATAGAGTGGTCCTGGACCTTCCGGTCATAATCAGCCGAGAGCGTTGTCATCGGCACTCTTGGCTGCATCCTTATCTGCCTGAGTAGCATCAGGGGCAAGGGCAACAGGTGGCGGTGCAACAGGCACCGTAGGAGCAACGAGGCGCGGCGGACAGGAGACCTCGCCAGAAAGGACACCCCAAAGACGAAGACCGCGCATGTGGACGCGCATGAAGGCAGCGAAATCAGGGTAATTCGCGCCATCAAAGATCACCGGGCAGCGAGGGATCGCAACATAGCCCGAGGAAGACATAGCTCTTTTTTTTTTTGCTTTTTTTTGCTTTTTTTTTTTTGCTTTTTTTTTCAGCAGACAGGAGAGAGAAACCGGATCGGATCACTGGGAGGAGCAGCAGACATCGGGCCGAGCGGGGGAGAGCGACCGAGCGGGGGAGAGCGAGCGGGGGGCTCACGCGGAGCAGCAGACGTCGATCGGATCGAAGCCGAGCGGCCGTACGCGGACGGGCCTTACGCGGGCGGATCGGATCGAAGCCGAGCGGGCCGGCGCCTGGAGATCGAAGTCGAGCAGGGGCGCGACCCGGCGCGCGGAGAAGGCAGAGATCGCCGAGCGGGCGAGCGGGGCGTCGATCGGGGAGAGCGGGGCGTCGACCAGGAGCAGCACCACGGCGGCGGACGGAGATCAACGGGGCGCTGCAGGGAGATAGACGACGGAGACCAGCACGAAGCGGGGGCAGACGGAGTCGGCCAGATCGAGAACGGAGGACGAACGAGCGACGGAACAAGAAACGTCGCCGGGAATTAGAGGATCAATTTTGCTCTGATACCATGTTAGGCAATATACTTGTTGTATTATCAGGGGGCCAAAGGCCACAATATATAGTACATGTACAGGCGCAAATATGCAGGAAGCCCCCTAACATATGGGGAAACTACAATATACAGATATATACTCTAACACTCACCATCACCGTGCCCAAGGTTGAGGTCAAGAAGCCCGAGGTCAAGGCCATCGACATCTCTGGTTGAGCGTGTATGCGATGAGAATCAGCTTGGTCGATGTTTGTGCGAGTGCACCCGTTTGCCGCCATCGTGTTCGTGTAGAGTCCTATGTAGTTGTGTACCAAACTCTTTTGTATCTTTCAGTTGTACTCGTGTGATTGTGTCTCAATTTTCCGAAGAATAAATAAGAAACAAATCGTTTGGACATGAGTTCGGTTCATAGTTTGACAACATTTACAATATGCAGGACGGCTTCCGAGTGTGGATTGTGAACTCAGGAAAATGATGCTCCCTGTTTCCTCAAACAGTTGATTCCTCTTGGTCAGATTCAGAAGTAGTAGCATGAGACAAGGACATACGCAATGAACAGTTTGTTAACAGAGCAAGATCACTAATCTGAAAATAGTTATTCCGTGCGTATACAGATGTTGTACTACTTATAGTTGCCTACTCATCAGTACATCCTTTGATTTGTCAGCCATTTATGCAGCTGTCAGATAGCAGATACGGGCTCGCTTCTGTAGAATGCCGTGAAGAAAGAGCTAGAGGAAGATAGTCTTGTACCCATGGTCATTTTTTTGTATTTCACTCTCTCTCTAACTGAAACTCGTGAAAACTTTTGTCCTTTCAATTCTGCACTTTTGTGAGCATGCAGAGGGTACAGCTGCCTGTAGAGTGGCTTGTTGCCATGGGGATGAGACAGTTGCTGGCAACTTTCCTGGTCCAAATGCTAGGGTAAATGATGCAATAAGGCAAAAACTTATTTAGCAGTGGTACAGTGTTATGATAATAACGAAATGGTCATGTTACTATGCTTTCATCTTATTATGTTATAATTACGAGAATAATATACTGAGAAACAAAAAAGGTAACGATGATTTTTTTTCGAATCCTCGATCTGGCCTATGTTTTGCGCATAGTGTTTCTCAAGATTCCAAAAAAAACGAAAAAGTAGGATTGAGATGCAACTTGCGAGGGCCTGTCATTTCCTCAAAAAATAGTTTTTTTTTAACAGGAAGTAGGGCCTAGAAGGCCCCAGAATTTCATTCATATCAGACGTGGCAGGTACATATTACAGTGAGGCCCTTTGGCAACTCTCGCCCTGAGAAACCTGAGATTTGAAGAAAGGCCCTCACACTTTACAAAACACACCCCGAGATAAGAAATAAAAAACGCAATCAGGTCCCTGAGATGCTCCGCCACCAGACGTCGGCGTCCTCAAGGCGTCGCCGCCGAGAAACAGGGCGCAGATGCTCGAACACCCAACTCCGGCGTAACTCCGTCGCCGCTGGACGCCAGGAGACCACCGGGGACGAACCACTTGGTGGAATCTGGACGTCGAGCCCCAGCAGCTAGGAAGAGAGGCCTCCGAACTGGAGGTTGTAGTAACGCCGCCATGCCGGCAGAAGATCGTGGAGGCAAGAAAGTCCTCCACGTGGTTGAGCTCGATGAAGAAGAACCTGTGAAGAAGCCGATGCTGGTTGAAGAAGAGCAGATCCAGCAGGGCAGAAGTCTCCTCCTCGCCACCGCGGCAGGCCAGGAGCCAGTGCCCTTCCGAATTGTTCTTCACCGACCCGCGCCGGCGAGCCAGACTTCTTGCAAGATCCAGAGTTGAGAAGCACCGCCTACACACCCCCTCGCCACCAAGGCCGGCCGAGCTGTAAGCGGAGATCCAACATGCTCCCTCGATGGGAGATCTCTCAAAGCCTCCATGGCCGAGAGATCCCACAACTCGACAGTCTCTGGAGCAGAAGAAGGCTCAGAGACGCCTTATTAGAGGAGGAGCTGGTGTTGCGCCACTCCGCCCATGGCTCCGACCACCGGAGCAGGAGCAGAGGGAGGAACACCCCTAGGACGTCGGAGATCTGGCGGAGAAGATCCACGGCGGCGCTCCATCTACGGGGCATATGCCCAGACACAGGCATGAAGTCAAAAACCAGAAAAACCTATAGATCTACAACCTATCTACTCTGACACCAGCACCAGACCAACTCCGGCCAGCTAGCATGGCGGAGCGGCCGTTGGCGGCCCGGTCAACGGTGGAAGCCCCTCAAGGGTAATGTAGATGGATGAGAGCGGAGTGGGGGGGAATGAGCGGTTCTCGATTGCTTTTATCTCTACTTTCCTCAAAACAAGTTTGTGTTCTCTTGCTCCTTTTCATCAACCGATAATTCTTCCCAGCATCTAGGAAATGAAACGGATTATTATTCACTCTTTATTTGATGCTCGCTTATCATTGATGTTTACAAATGTATACAAAATAAATATTAACACAAATTTTACGGGGTCGTGCGCCAAGGCGCACATCTAAATCTAGTATGGGGTAATCGTCAACGCCGGAAGCCGTCATCCTGTTGTGTTCCGGTGCCAATGTTAGGTTCAAATAAATCAAGGCAGAAAGCTAGAAGGATGTTGCTATTATTAACAAGCCTGTAGAATGTAGCACCCTATATTTTAATAAAGGTAAGATACATGTGTATCGTGCTATTCCCGGATCACTGATAGCACATATTTCAAAATATAGTAATCATTGCAATAATATCAAATTACTACATCGTTGATCCAAAGGGTATTGTAAAACCTTACAAATTGCATAGTCACATGGTCTAGCTCAATAAAATATTCTGAACAAACACAGCGGAAAGTAAATCATCAATGAGCCTTCATCATCTTCACGTGCCACAACCAGTCATGTTGGAATGTAGACTCGAGATCCTACCAAGTACTTCTTCTCAGAAAATCCTGCACGTTTAAATATGCAGCCCCACGAATGGAGGTCAGTACAATGATGTACTGGCAAATGACACTTATTTGGTGGTAATTTTGAAATGGCTATCTACATGATATTTGGCTTGTGGAGTTTTGGGCTAATTTGTGCAAAGCCAATTTTATCCTTTATTTTATTTAAAACAAAACATTTTATAAAACTTGTAAAGATGTCGTAAACAGTCTCATGGTTAAACCACCATGAGTTTTTAGAGAAATCACATGGTTAAACCACCATGCGTTTTAGAAAAGTTGTTTCGCAAGTTTTAGATCATTCAGAAAAGGTGATGAGATTCTTACGTACATTCCTTGTCTAGGAGCTCAAATTGTCCATAATCGGGGACACGGCTAAGATCTTAGATTAAACTCTCGAGAGGTTGTGCACTTTCACCTTACGACCCACCCTTCCCAAGAGAAGAATGAGACAAGATCTTTCAGAAGAAGAAATTCAACCATACTTGCTAGACTCGTTCCCTTGGCCGTCTCCACAACCCACTGTCTAGCCATAAGTTGAATCCTCACAACTTAATTAATCTTGGCAGAGCCCATAATACCATAAGGATGCACTAGAAGCTATCTAAAACATGGACGACATAGTAATCTCTTTATTCTTGGGTGGCCAACCACAAGTGAAACTCACAGGCTTAAAACCCCTCACAGGTAGTAAACCCCCACACGATCCCCTGGTTAAACCACCAAGTGTGCGGTCCAGATCAACCACTCTTCATCCGCGAACTCTCATGTGAAAACCCCCACTTAAGTCCACTCGTTAAACCACCAGGGCACGTGGTCCTGAGTAGCCGCCCACCAATCAACCATTTCACCCAGGTGTTTCATTAAGGTTGTTAATTTTATATTTTCAAACACTCACAACCAAATAATGAAACAACATTTGGCATTTGATATTGCAAAGCAAAATTAAAGCATCATAGCAATAGGTTCAGGAGTAGCTACACACTACTAGGATTTGCTAAGCATAGCATAATACTTTACTTTTGAAATCAAAATCCTACCATGCATACTAGTTTAAAACACTAATGCATAAATAAAATAGGGATGATTTGAATGTCACTTGCCTTTTTGGTAATTGAAGATCGTTCACTTCTCTCAACCAAACACGTCGCTCTTCACACAAACTATCAGATAAAATATAGCACAACATAAACACACCAGTCAACAAGAACAACAAAATCAACAAGACAACAATCAGAAATCGCTCTATGATACTAAGGTGTGGCATGAGGTTTGGCTTGCAAGATATAGCTATGAGAGTTGATGGCGTGTAACTCACACGTTCGTTGGGAACCCCAAGAGGAAGGTATGATGCGCACAACAGCAAGTTTTCCCTCAGAAAGAAACCAAGGTTTATCGAACCAGGAGGAGCCAAGAAGCACGTTGAAGGTTGATGGCGGCGGGATGTAGTGCGGCGCAACACCAGGGATTCCGGCGCCAACGTGGAACCTGCACAACACAACCAAAGTACTTTGCCCCAACGAAACAGTGAGGTTGTCAATCTCACCGGCTTGCTGTAACAAAGGATTAGATGTATAGTGTGGATGATGATTGTTTGCAAAGAAAAGTAAAGAACGAGTATTGCAGCAGATTTGTATTTCAGTATAAAAGAATGAACCGGGGTCCACAGTTCACTAGAGGTGTCTCTCCCATAAGATATAGCATGTTGGGTGAACAAATTACAGTCGGGCAATTGACAAATAGAGAGGGCATAACAATGCACATACATGACATGATGAATATTGTGAGATTTAATTGGGCATTACGACAAAGTACATAGACCGCTATCCAAGCATGCATCTATGCCTAAAAAGTCCACCTTCGAAGTTATCATCCGAACCCCTTCCGGTATTAAGTTGCAAAACAACAGACAATTTCATTAAGTATGGTGCGTAATGTAATCAATAACTACATCCTCGGACATAGCATCAATGTTTTATCCCTAGTGGCAACAAGCACATCCACAACCTTAGAACTTTCGTCACTCCCCGCATTCACTGGAGACATGAACCCACTATCGAGCATAAATACTCCCTCTTGGAGTTAAGAGTAAAAACTTGGCCGAGCCTCTACTAATAACGGAGAGCATGCAAGATCATAAACAACACATAGGTAATAGATTGATAATCAACATAACATAGTATTCTCTATCCATCGGATCCCGACAAACACAACATATAGAATTACGGATAGATGATCTTGATCATGTTAGGCAGCTCACAAGATCCGACAATGAAGCACATGAGGAGAAGACAACCATCTAGCTACGCTATGGACCCATAGTCCAGGGGTGAACTACTCACTCATCACTCCGGAGGCGACCATGGCGGTGAAGAGTCCTCCGGGAGATGAATCCCCTCTCCGGCGAGGTGCCGGAGGTAATCTCCAGGATCCCCCGAGATGGGATTGGCGGCGGCGGCGTCACAGTAAGGTTTTCCGTATCGTGGCTCTCGGTACTGGGGGTTTCGCGACGGAGGCCTTAAGTACGCGGAAGGGCGGAGTCGGGAGAATCACGGGGGCCCCACACGCTAGGGCCGCGCGGGCCCCCTCTATGCCGCGCCGCCCTAGTGTGGCGGCGCCCCGTGGCCCCACTTCGTCTCCCCTCCGGTCTTCTGGAAGCTTCGTGTAAAAATAGGCCCCTGGGCGTTGATTTCGTCCAATTCGAGAATATTTCTTTACTAGGATTTCTGAAACCAAAAACATCGTAAAACGACAGAATCGGCTCTTCGGCATCTCGTTAATAGGTTAGTGCCGGAAAATGCATAAATATGACATATAATGTGTATAAAACATGTAGATATCATCAATAATGTGGCATGGAACATAAGAAATTATCGATACGTCGGAGACGTATCAAGAGTTTGGATGGCAAGTCACATAATTAGAAAAGTAATGAACCATTCAAGATATAACTGAATAATCTTTATGATTTACAAAAAGCATGAAAAGAATTTGGAACGACTCATGTGAATTGAATCACATAGGTGACAAATAGTACAACAACAGTATGACAACAATTACTCAAAATAGTATAATTTACACATAGGCTTGGGTATGGATTTGTGATATATTGAATTACTCAATTAACCCATTTGTAAATTGAATAGTTCAGTATAAGCCAATAATATTAAGTGGGCATATGGTTGAATATGTATGAATGATATTTAGAATGATGGTGGCTGCTTGGCCTCAAAATTTTCTTGGACAAAAGGATTAACTTGGACCAGGGTTGGATTTGGAAGATATGGTCATGTCAATGGTTTAAATGTTTCTTTGAAGCATTCAACTAGTCTCAAATGTCATTTGACATAGTGAGACAACACTTATCAAAGTAGAACAAGATCGCACATAGCATTGGGTATGAGCTAACGATATATTGAACTACTCAAATAACTCATTTTAAAATTGAATATTGCAAACTAAGTGGAATGATTGAATGGCATGAGGTTATATAGGCATGAGTGATATCGGGATTTGGTTCACGGAGCCTAATAGATAACAAATGTTCAACACATGTGATATAGGGTAGAGTATCTCCCCCTACTAAAGCAAGGTAAAATCTAAACTAGGACATGTAACACTTTTACTCAATAAATCAATTGTTCTTTCAATAATATGGACTAGGATAATATGTTTTGGAGAGAGGTGGGTATGGAATATGATGAATGTGTCTAAACGATATTCATATTCGAAGAACGAAATCGCGGACCATAGAAATACCGCGAAAACAAAGTGTGCTAAACCGACATGCAAAATGTCTAAAATGATCTACGCATTTTACTGATTCCAACGATATAAAATTTGTCGAAAACCGACGTGTAGAACTGAAGGTATGGATTTTATAATTCGCGGTTAAGTTCTAACGGTGTCCAAAAAGTTATCCGAACAAGTTGCTCGGATAGAAAAACTTCCTACACGAAAATTGTAAAATTTAATTTCAAACTCAAGCGTCAGAGAAATCATCTAAAACGGAGCCATAGATCTGTTGTTATGGAATTTCAAAGTTTGAGCTAGTACAAACTAGCTAACATGATGGATGGATGGTCACACGTAGAAAAAGGAAAAAAAACACCGTGACAAAGGGCATAGGGCATTGGTTCAACATTTTGTCTAATCACGGTCACATGCGCTACACATCCAACGACATGGGAAAGTAGCGGCGTACCAGCAGCAGCAGCCCGATAATGACGGCGATCTCGGATGTGGTCGATGGTGGCTCTCCGGCGATCTTCGTGGTGTGCAAGACGTTCGGTTTGCTCTGTCGCCGGCATCGAGGATAAAAGACGGTGGCAGCGGCGAACTCCGGAACAGAAATATTATCACCAAAATGGATTCTCTACGTCAAATATACTAAAAATGGTATTCTATGAAAATACAAACGAGGAATAGAAAAGAGAGATACGTGGAGTACCTTTGGTAGCGCGAGAAAAATCTTCAGAAGAATATATCCAAGAAATCCCGCAAATTTTTTTTTATTAATCTAGTTAAATCAAAATAAATGGCTTAACCCGATTTAGTGAATTTACCTATGCCCTAGAGGTCATTATATAGGCTATAGGTTTGGGAAATTTCACTTAAGGAGGTGAGGTGGGATTAAAATGTAGTCAAATTTCGGAGCAGGTAGATAGACCCAGAAAATTCGGCCCAGAAAGAAAAAGGAAAGGGCGAAGGCTGGGAAGCTGGGCTGGAAAGAAAAAAAAAAAGGAAAATGGGGCAGGGGAGGCGAGTTGGGCCGGGTGGAGGCGGCCTGGCTGGCTGGCCGGGTGGGCTGGCGCCAGGGGAGGCCGGGTGGGCTGGGGGCGCTGGGCCGACCGGCGGCTGGCTGGCTGCCGCTCGCACGTTGGGCCGAGAGGCAGCTGGCCGGCCCGATCCACCTCGTGTTTTTTTCCTTTTTTCTTTTTACTTGCTTATTTTATAAAAAAAGTTTCGTAACTTCGATTTGAGTGAAACAAATTTTTATAAGTTTTAAAAAATTATTTTTCTCAGTATAGGACAGCATAAAGACTTAAATTTTATAAATTATTATTTTATATCATTTTATTACTATTATGCCATTATTATGGCTATATACGATAGTTTCAACATATGCAAACCGAACAAGTTTGCAAAAATCAAAATAGTGTTTTAGGACACTAGGTGACCTGTTTAATATCCATTTGGGAAAATAAAATAATCATTTTATACAATTGGCCTATATGGCTACTTGGGCATTACTTTGCAAATAGAGTTTTCTCGGTTTTGTTTTTCTCAAATAAAAAATCCATTAAGGATTTGAAAACCTTGAAAGCCAAGCTTTGTTTGATTTTGAAAATACTTTGAAACCAAAAGTCTTTGAAAACCTCATTTTGGAATTTACTTGTAAATAAATTTAAAAAAAATTAATTCTTTGTGAATTTTCAATCAAGTTCAAACAATCAAGCATTAAATTTATTTTTATTTTACATTCCACAATTTAAAAAATTTCGGGATGTGACACAGAACCGCGCAAAGTACTACTAGGATGAATATCGCTAGAGCGGCAGTGTGCATTCGGCGACACAGTTAATTTTCTCAACCCGGGTTCCGGCGATGTGGTTGGCATATGTCGAGATTGCAGGGTTGATTCCAACAATACAGATCTCGGTTGATCGGTGGTTTGATCTAATCTCTATTAATATTCATAGGAATCCATTTTAGGCATTCTAGGTCAGATTTGTCCTTCTCCTCCATGCATGTTCTAGGCTTTGAGCCTATCAAAAATCTTCTCCTTTTACTGCCGATTTTGAGCTGTACAAAAGCTCCAATGGATGGTCATGATATATCTTGACCTCGGAGAAAAACTCTATGATAGCAAAGGATGGTCATGATGGAAAATCCAGTTGCTTAGCAGGACGTGCTAGCAGTTCATTGTCCGATCAGTAGCGAGGTACAACCGTACGAGGACGTAAGGTGATACATGCCCATAGTTTCCAGCCGAGGGTCCGAAAGTTTCAGCACCTTACAATATCATGTCCGGTCAAAAATCCTGAGTTGTACTACTTGCAGCCAAATGTCAAGTGATAAAACTATAGTTCAAAATGCTTGACTTGCTGTGATCAGATGCTCTCATATTTAGAGCATGAAATGTTTTCTGCGTGACGAATAATTTACATGGTAATTTGCATCCAATATATATTCATGTAACTATGAACACCATCACTTTCTTCACCCGAATTCATGCTATATATGGCTTTAATAAATTAGCATCCAACATCAATCAAGTACATTTATAACAATCTTTAGTTGGTCAAACAGATAACCATTTCACGTCGATTAAAGTCACTCCTTGACTAATGCGACCGATCAGATCTTGCAAATTCATGCACACAACTTAATTTTTCATGCGTCTTATACACTTTCATACTGACAATAGAGTTAATAAAGAGTTCCCTCTATAGCTCGCGGGTTATGCTTCTAGTTCCCCATAAAGGAGCACACAACCATAACAAGGATATAACCAGGTGGAGTATCATCTGATGAAGTTCGACATGCATCATTGATGCAGCCCACATCTATGGCTGCATACTAAGGAGTGCTTCAAATCAAAATTCCACCCATGTTATAAGGATAAAACAGAAAATTATTTCTGAGATTTACGCAGCAAGACATGCATGTAACCAACAATCTCATATATATAAGCACTAAACTACTCATAAAAATTTGGTAGAAAATAGTAGTTGGACAAATTTGGGTGATCATACAATCCCAATAGATAAAAGACTCATTAGTGGCGCACCAAAAACCACATTCTGTGGCGCATGGGCGGTGCGCCACAGAATTCTCGCCACAAAAATAAGAATTCTATGGCGCACGGACCTATGCGCCACAGAAAATATTATTTTTGTGGCGCATCGGGCGGGCGTGCGTCAAGGAAAACTTTATGTGGCGCACCGAGCGGTGGTGCGCCACAGAATTTTTTTTGAATTAAAAAAATGGCGGCCAAATCTAGATCAAGATCTGTGGCCGCCGGAATTTCGCCGGATTTTTTTTAAAAAAATTCCGGCCGGAGGTGGGTGATTCGGTGGGTGGAGTGGGTGGAGGAGGAGGGAGAGGAGGCCGGCCGGATGTTGTTGGTGGAAGAGGAGGTGGAGGTGGGTGGAGGAGGAGGTGGTGGTGGAGGAGGAGGGGGAGGTGGTGGTGGTGGTGGTCGCCGAAGGAGGAGGAGGTGGTGGTCGCTGGAGGAGGAGGCCACCGGAGGAGGAGGTGCTCGCCGGAGGAGGAGGAGTTCGTCGGGTGTGGGTGGAGAAGGAGGAGGGAGAAGAAGGGGGGAGGAGGAGAAGGGAGAAGAAGGGAGGAGAAAAAGGAGAAGGGAGAAAAGGGAGAAGGAGAAGTGGAGGAGGATAAGAAGGAGAAGTGGAGGAGGAGAAGGACGCCACCGAAATTCAAATTTCAGCACCAGAATTCTGTGGCGCATGTGCACTTGGTGCGCCACAGATTTTTTTTTATTTTCTATTTTTGTAGTAAAAAATCTTGACTTTGCCATATCTTTTTACTCTTTTCGAATTTGGAAATTCTAAAATTGGCTAACCGATTAAACCCGGGAGAATTCGGATGTAGAATTTCCTCCTGGTCATTTTGATATATTGTGTGTTTTTTTTTGAGTTCATATGCAACCACAAATCCAGTTTGATGATTTTGCAACACAATTTTGCAAAAAAGTCGAAATTTATGTTTGTTAATTTTCAGTGGTACTAGTGACATAATACATGGGCACCTCGAAGGATTTTATTTTTTGAAATTTCTATCTATTTATTTTGTATTCTACAAACATCAAAAAGGCGATCCACGGGGGGCGGTGATGTGGAGTTGTGTCGGGAGCAGAAAAACTTCTGTGACGCATGGAGCTCATGTGCGCCACAGAAATGTGAATTTTCTGTGGCGCACATGGGCTGGTGCGCCACAGAAAGCAAGGTGCGCCACAAAATGTCTTATTTCTGTGGCGCACGTGGTGCTGTGCGCCACAGAAATAGTGAAACCAATTATTGGACCTGGCTGGAGGTGGGTCCACCATATTTCTGTGGTGCACCTGTGACGCACGCAAAACTGATGCGCCACAAAATAGCATCACACCTATAGCTAGTTTCCTACTATGAATGAATGGACATGGGAAAGTCACTTGTGGAACCTTTCACATTCAACCAAAACATTTGTAAATCAGCCCTGATGTGTCCACATTACATAATACTCCATCTTTTCATAAATATGAGACGCTTTTAGATATTTTATAGTGAACTAGATACACACGACTACACACTAAAAGTAGACTAGATACATACTAAAAATATGTTAAATGTATAAAAAGCTAAAATATATTATATTAGTGAATGAAGGAGTAATAAGTAGACAAATATCATATTCCTCCCCACTAATATTGCCGAAACAGCTCCCTGATTTATTACATGGTATCGTCTCAATGAGTGGAAGAAGCACTATAGTATGTGGAAAAGTCCGGTTTGAACCTGGGTGTATGTGAATCCTAGTTGGAAATGCATTTTTCAAATGTTAAAAAAATTTAAAATAAAAATATCCGGGTACGTACGCATGTTTCATGTGTGCGTAGAAATTTTTCGCGGAGAAACCACTTTTATTTCAGAATCTAAAAAAGACAAAATACGTCACATATATACTGCTATATAGCCCTGCAAAATTTCACTTTTTTGCTGAGACAAAATAAAAGGTTTTTTCGTCACGAAACTCATGTTCAGGGCACATATTTGAGATCATCTGGAAAATCATTTTGTGTTTCGATTTTTAAAACATATTTTAACATCACAAATGAAACTTTTCAAAAAGTGGGTTCACATGCCACCATGTTCCATATATGCACACCGTATGTACTTGCTCAAACAGACGAGTGGACACGAGAGGCCGTTTGCGCAGCCCAAAAAGTATCACAAGGCCTTATCCTTCACCGATCAGGCTTGACCAGACTTTGCCTAAGCTTGTAGGTACCGTCCCAAACCAGGAAAGCCCATCTCGTGTCTCCACGGTCGCCGTCCATGAGCGAGCGAGCCCATATTTTTCCACTTTGTTATCTTTGCCGCACTGACTGTTCCTTCTTGTTTGGGAACCGCCTTTTTTCCTTTCTGGGCAGCGATCCCAAAAGCAAATCCCATGAGTACGCCCTTTCTTTGATCATGGTCTTTCATGGACGATGTGTGGGTCACGGGTCCGATTCTTCAAAACGAAGAAGATATCGGTGACGAAATGCTGTGACTGAGCTGCGTGGTGCTATCATGGCCGAGGATTTTCTAAGATGAACATGGTTTCTGGGCTCATGATGAGCCACAAAAGATGGTCATGACATTGCTTGGACCCGTCTCGTTCACGATGCATCTCGATCATGATCTAATATATATCTTGCAGGGATGCATCTGGGTCGCTCACGGAATGAAATCCTATGTGGAAAGCGATGTGTACTGAGGTACCGTGATCACGGGAAAAAAATAGTAACATGTCCTAGTGTGCTTATGTAGTCAGGAGGAACCAAGGCCATCCCCAACAATACAAAGCAAATCTTAAGCTAGGGTTTGGCAATATCGTCGCTCGATGCCGGCGTGCATATGCCTAGTCATTGTTGTCATCGTCGTTCTCGACCTTGATGGCAACGGGTGCGAAAGGGGTGCGGCTGTTGCGGCTAGACTTCGCTGACCCCGCCGACTATTTGGCCCATGGCAAGCAGAGTGCCACACCTCCCACTGGGAGTGCGGATGCTGCAGGGTAGCTGGCCTCTGTTTCCTGTACAGCCTCAGCCTCCTGCTGGGCCACCGTAGCGTGAGCCTGCTCCTCCCCTTGTTGTGCCTCCCAGAAGCGTGCCGTGTGGCGCTCCTCCTCCCACACGATGTCACACATGGTGTCCTCCTCCTGCTCCCGCACCATCTTGAGTAAGGATGCGGTCTCAGCTTCCTTACTGGCTGGCCTCGAGCACAAAGCACCTCGACGAGGTGCGAACACGCCGCGAATTCCTGGAGGTCCAAGGCTCGATGTTGGTCTGGAGTTCCCCGTCGTCCTCCTCCACCTGTAGTAGTGTGGTCGCACTGGCCCATTCACCATGTCGCTCGTCTCCTCCTTGATGACCATGGCGATGTCGGCGGACGGGGCCTCATGTGTTGGCGCCCACGGCGTGAATTATGTGTGTCGGCTTGTGTCATGGTCGATCGTGAACTAGGGGTCCCAATTGCGGGACCCCTCCACGAACGTCAGGTCGTCACAAAGGTCTAGCAGGAGCAGCGCGGCCGGGTGCCGGCATAGGCGGGATTGACACCTGATCCATGCTTAGATGCCACTAGTTGGCCAGTTGACATCTGGCCACGACATCGTGGAGTCGGCCTCCCAAACGCCATCGTCACATAAGTGTGGTTGCGCCAGCCGCCCGACAGCAATAGGGTGAAGGCGGTCCCAGCGGGAGTACCCGGCCTAGTTGTCGTGTGTCCCCGTAGCTTCTTCGAATAAGCCATGGTGGTGTGCTTACATCGACGGAGTGCAAGTGGGGGTGGGAGTGGGGATGTGTGCGTGGTGACGACATGCCCCCTCCCGGTCCCAATTAAAATGACTGGCCGCTTTAGCTGTGCCACCGACATGTGGCTCTAGGGAGAGAACATGCGGACGCGCGAAGACACGCCATCTGTCCGTCTTCGTTCGTGACCACACAAAGCAGCGACAAATTTGGACCGGCTTTAATTCACCGCTAACAGCTAGGCATGTGAACAAAAGTGCGTTAATGTCGCTGCTTTGAACCGCGCCGTGCTTTAGACGCGTGCGGCCGAAATGCGTCACCGTATTGGAGATGGCCAGGAGCGTGACATAGCGTCCGTTGGACCTGCACGGCTATACTGGCATACTGCATGTCATCCATCTGCAAGGGATCTTTTTTTTTCAAGGGAACTTCACTGCGCAGTAGAAAAGCACCAACAAACCTTATTTTTTTCCACAAACCCTTATTCACGAAACAGCGGTAAAAAAAACAAGTAACGCGTGAGGAGCGGGGAAAAAGGCAGGTAAAAAACAGCACCTGGCAGGAGAATCAGCAATGCTGGTTGGGTAGCGTACATACGACCAGCATGTTCTCTCCCGCGTCCCTGTCTATTCGCGCAAGTACTGTGGTAGGCCATCCCCTCCTACAAAAGGGCACTGTAAAAGAGAGAGAGCAACAACCGCTCCGGCTCCGGCAGCAGAGAATCAAAGATCGGAATGGGAAACCGCGCCCGCTTTTCTCGACGCTCTTTTCACCCCATGGATTCCACGGTTTTTTAAAGACTCTCCCTGCAGGCGAGAGGCCTTCTGGTGTTCACCGACGACGAGGTCGATACAAGTAGCAGCAGCCGTGTGTACTTCTTGATCATCATCAGACACAACACAACAGCAACTGCCAGTCGCCTCTTCCTCCTGTCGCTCGCGTCCTCTCCTCTCCCCTGTCCTTGTCTTTGTGTGTGTGTCGATGGGGAGGACGCCGTGCTGCGACAGGGCGGCGGTGAAGAGGGGGCCGTGGTCGCCGGAGGAGGACGACGCGCTGCGCGACTACATGCGACGCTACGGCAACAACGGCAGCTGGATCACCCTCCCGCACAGAGCCGGTGAGTGCGCTCTGCTCTCTCTCTGACCGTCCGTGCCGTGCAGTGCCTTGGATTGTTGCTTGATCGTGTTCTTGACGGATGCCTGTCTCGGCTGTGCAGGTCTGCGGCGGTGCGGCAAGAGCTGCCGCCTGCGCTGGCTCAACTACCTCCGCCCGGACATCCGCCACGGCGGCTTCACCGACGAGGAGGACGCGCTCATCTACTCACTCTACAGCCAGATCGGAAGCAAGTAAGTACAAGGAGTCAAGGACATCCTTCGTTTCCGTTTCCTGGCTGCCATGACCGACACGCGCGCGCTGGCGTTTAACCATGCGCAGGTGGTCGCTCATCGCGTCCAAGCTGGAGCGGCGCACGGACAACGACGTCAAGAACCACTGGAACACCAAGCTCAAGAAGCGCCTCGCCGCCGCGGCAACCTTCTCCTCCACCCGCTCCCCGTCCTTCTCGCCGCATCCCGCGCCGACACCGCCGCCCGCGCACGCGCACCCGTCGTCGTCGCTGCTCCCCTTCGCCCTGCCGGCCGTGAAGGCCGAGGCGTACACGTACGACGGCGGCGACTTCCTGGCGCCGGCCGCTGCGCTCCACGACCCGTTCGGCGCCACCGAGGGCTCCACGTCGGCGTCGCTCTCCGCCGCGTCGTCCGGGTCCAACTGGTCTTCCGCGGTCGACAACGGCCCGGCCGACGCCGGCGGCGGCGGCTTCTTCGCCGACTTCTGCACCGCCGCCGCCTCCGACCTCGCCGCCGCCGACCAGTTCCTCACCGGCTTCTACTACCCTCTCGATCCCACCGTCTCCCTAGTGTAGCCGATCGCTACTACCTGTTCTCAAAGTTGCGGTAGATCAATGTGGCACACGCCTGCGTGCGCACGTTCTAGGTGTTCGTCCCGATCGCCGCGCGTTTCCATGCCGTCTCTTGGTCAGTGAATTTCAGTACTGTACAAACTTTGAATCGCTATATCAGACAAAGGAAGAGATGCTACTTTCAGTTTTCTTCTATGGTTTCAATGTGGGGTGCATCGATCCATTAGCAAAATTCAGAACATGTTCTTGCGGCCGTTTTTACGTTCCGAATCTTCAAGCACAATGAGTGACACATATTACATGTTTCAGTTTCAGCTCTTCGATCAAAGTTTCAAATTCTTCTAGGCAATGAAACAAAATTTGCTCCCACTCTCTCTCCGATTCTTGCACATTCTGCACACATGCTACGACGACGCGGCCATGTGAAAGGCCGTGCTCCGAGTTCTTGCACGCAAATCGCATGAACGGCGCTCCCCCAAAGATGATGAGCCATGACCCATCTCAAGATTCGCTGCCGTGCATGACGCGCCGCGCGCGCCGGGTCTCCCCGATCGAGTACCAGCAAAAAGGTCCGTGTTCGTAAAGCCGGGCAGACAGCCATGGCCCACGCGAAAAGAAAATTAATTCTGGCTGGGGTGATTAGTGTATACGGCTAATGACGACCGGCTGGTTCATGATAGAGCCAGATCTTTTCGTATGAGGCCTGATGATGGTCGGACCGATTGATTGACAGGTCATAGGTAAATGCTTTTTTAACCGGGGTCGTTTTTATCCTTTGATTGACTGGGCGAAACAAGACAATTACACCTACCGGATAGGGTGATGCTATCTTTTCGATCTGTAGTGAGAGGCAGCAGAAAACTGATGGATCAAGTTAAAACTGGCACAATAACAATGCCATCATCTGGCTTTAATTATCATTCCATTCGATCTAAGTTATTTGTCGTGAATTTAAACAAATTGTGACCTAAGATTTGCCTTTGTTTATTGAATATGCAACAAGTAATTTGAACCGGATTTTTTTTTTCGAAATGGGGAGTGAAACCCCGGCTTCTGCATCATGATGATGCACACGGCCTTTTATTAACCAAAAGATTCATCCAGTCTTACATTCTAAAGAAAACAAACATCGCGTACAGTTGATACAAGAATCAACCAGCGGAAAAAAACTAGAGAAACTACACATCATTGTAGCCTTCTAGTATGACGCCAACCAGCCTGGCACAAGATATCCTGAGCGACCGTCAGGAGCCGTGTGCAACCAGAAACCATGGCATCCCTGAGCCCCTCCGGCGAAAGGAGAGCCCATAGCTGAACCCAGTGAGCCATCATGTGAATAACCTGCAAATAATGGAAAGAATGTTTTTTTGTTAAAGATAAGATCATTTCGAACCCTCCAAATAGACTAGCATAAAGCAGAAATCCCTACACGGATGAACGCTTTAGATTGTCTATCTACTCCATTTAACCAATTTCCAAACATATTTGTAACATTGGTTGGAGGTGGAAGATCAAAAGTAAAATTAACCGTTCGCCAAAGAAGTTTAGCCAATGGACATTCAATGAAAAGATGTTCAACTGTTTCATGTGCTCCACAAAAAATACACTTCATACATCCGTTCCAATTCCGTTTAGCTAAATTATCTTTAGTTAACAAGACTTTATTACTAAGAAACCACATAAAAATTCGAATTTTTAAAGGTATCTTAACTTTCCACAAATATTTTTTCAGATATGGGGTGTGATCACTCATCAGATCTTCATACATAGATTTCACCGTGAATTTACCATTAGTTGTTAGATCCCAAACAAAACGATCCTGTTCATCATTCAAATTTACCGTCATTAGTTTTCGGCATAACTGCAACCATAAAGTCCATCTGTTTCCCAACAAAGCCCTCCTGAAACTAATATTCAGTGGGGTATGGGAAAACACATGTGCTACCGTTACATTTTTGTGACGCACAATATTATATAATGACGGATATTGATCAGCCAGGGGAGTTTTCCCTAACCATACATCTTCCCAAAAACGAGTATTCATTCCATTACCAATATTAAAAAAACCTCTTTTAAAAAAATCTCCTTCACGTGCATTAAACCCTTCCAGAAAGACGAATATGTGGGTTTAGGCTGAATAGCCGATAATGGCTTATAACTTATATATTTATTGTGTAATAACTCCTGCCACACCCCATCCTCATTAAGCAACTTAAACAACCATTTACTCAAAAGGCATTTATTTTTAAGGTCGAGTACCTCAATACCTAAACCACCTTGATCTTTAGGCCGGCAAACAATATTCCATTTGGTGAGCCTATATTTCTTCTTTATTTCATCAGATTGCCAGAAAAACCTAGATCTATAAAAATCCAATTTTTTCCTTACCCCAACAGGTATCTCAAGAAAAGATAACCTAAACATAGGCAAACTGGTTAAAACTGAATTAATTAACACCAATCTATCCCCATAAGACAATAGTTTTCCTTTCCAGCAACCCATCTTGCTTTCAAACCGTGTTTCGACTCGATACCAATCAGAATTCCTGAGTTTTCTGTAATGGATTGGAATACCCAAATATCTAAAAGGGAGAGATCTAGCATCACAACCAAAAATCTCTTTATATTGGTCCTCATCATCCTTTGCCTTACCAAAGCAAAAAAGCTCACTTTTATGAAAGTTAATTTTTAGACCCGACAGCTCTTTAAAAATGCATAGTATTAACTTCATGTTTACAGCTTTTAGAAGGTCATGTTCCAAAAAAAGAATTGCATCATCGGCATATTGTAAAATAGAGATGCCTCCCTCAACGAGATGAGGAATAAGCCCTCCAACTTGACCATCATTCTTTGCTCTTTCAATTAAGATGGCAAGCATATCTACAACAATGTTGAATAACATCGGGGACAAAGGGTCCCCTTGCCGCAATCCCTTCTTTGTTTGAAAATAATGACCAATGTCATCATTTACCTTTATTCCCACACTCCCACCTTGGACAAATTTCTGAATTAGGCTACACCATTCTGTAGCAAAACCCTTCATTCTCAAGGTTTGTTGCAGGAAAGACCATTTAACTTTATCATAAGCTTTCTCAAAAGCAATTTTAACAACACCCCATCCAAATTTTTAGTATGTAATTCATGAATCGTTTCATGAAGAATTACAACTCCTTCTAAAATATTTCTTCCCGGCATAAATGCAGTCTGTGTTGGTTTAATCACCTTAGGGGCAATCCCCGTTATTCTATTTGTTCCCACTTTAGTAAACACTTTAAAACACACATTTAGTAGACAGATGGGTCTATATTGTTGAATCTGCATCGCATCCTCTTTCTTGGGTAATAAAGTAATCACCCCAAAATTGAGTTTATAAAGAGACAACTCTCCTGTACTCAATTCATTAAAGAGTGCCATTAGATCCACCTTAATTATTTCCCAAAATTTTTGATAAAATTCAGCCGGAAAACCATCCGGACCTGGTGCTTTATTATGTTCCATCTGAGATATCGCCTCAAACACTTCCTCTTCAGTAAAAGGATTTGTTAGAATTTCATTCTCATGAGGTGAAATCTGCGGAATATCTTGCACCACTCCTTCTGCTAACGAAATATTTGTCGACTCCGGTGGTCCAAATAATTTTTTATAGAAATTAGTGATATAAATTTTCAGGTTATCTTCTCCTACAATTGTTCCTTCTTGTTGCTCTAATTGAAAATTTTCTTTTTCCGATGTTTACCATTTGCAATTAAATGGAAATACCTCGTATTATTGCCCCCTTCCTGAATATGTTTAACTTTTGCACGTTGAGCCCATTTAGATTCTTCCCCCCTCCTTAACTTACTCAAACCTTCATTTGCTTTTCTAAGCTCCTCTCTTTCATGCGGATCCAAAGGATTATTTTCTGCTTTAATATCAAGATGATCAATAATACGTAATAGTCTTTCTTTCTCCTTTTTGTATTTCCCACTCTAATTTTTTGCCCAACCTTTTAGGTATTTCCTAATGTGTCTTAATTTGTTTAACCAAACATCAATAGGATTAGACCCAACAGTCACCGACCTCCATTCCTTTTTTATCATCTCGAAAAAACCTTCTGTTTTCAACCAATGTAGCTCAAAAGAGAATTTCGAAATGTTACCCAGGTGAGCTTTAACCCCTGAGTCAATAAGAATTGGTGTATGATCCGACTCTGCCCTTGTTAATGCACGAACAGTCACTAAAGGAAATTTCTGTTCCCAAGAGATTGATGCCAGAACTCTATCTAACTTCTCATAAGTAGACTCATCTCTACGACTCGCCCACGTATATTGTCTCCCCGAAAGAGCAATTTCTCTTAAGTTAAGATGTTCAATGATTGCATTAAACACAAAGGGCCATCTAGCTTTGAAATTATCATTATTCTTTTCCTCCCTTTTACGAATAATATTGAAATCACCACCTACCAACATAGGTAATGTCTCAGATTCACAAGTTCTTACTAGTTCTGCTAAAAATTCTCCCTTGTGCGAGTCTTGGGCAGCCCCATAAACTGGCACTAAAACCCACTCAAAACCATCTCTTTTACATTTTAAATGAAATTTGACACAAAAATCTCCAGTAGTCACCTTTGCCACTTGTAGAGTATCTGAGTTAATTCCCACTAGAATACCCCCAGACCTACCATGAGGAGGTAAACAAAACCAGGAAAAGTTGTGTCCCGCCGCAAGTTTGTTCAAGAAAGGTGTAGAGAAGTTTGATCTCTCAGTCTCCAACAAGGCTAGAAAATCCAACTTATGTTCCCTAATGGCCTCCTGAACAAACAGATGCTTTGCAGTCTCCAAAACCCCCTGAGTTCCAATTAATGCCTTTTAGATTTTGCATTATGAAAATTGTTTTTTAATTCTTCTCCTAGTACTTCTACGAACATTATTCAAGTCGTAAGTTTTCCTTTGTCTAGTTTTTTTCTCCTTTATACCATGTTTTAGGTGATCCAAATGATCATCTAAATCCAGTGGAAAACTCTCATCATCAACTAAATCCTCACAAAGTGTAGATACCTTTGACATAACAAGAGTCGAAGGCCCCTCATCCTTGTCCAAAATCTCATCCGCATTTTTTTGTAAAATTGTTAGGATACGTTTTTCCTCTACATTCTTAATACCTTTAATAGATCTTAGCACTTCCATTTCATTTTCCCCCAGAGATACTCCTAAAGACTCTGCTCTATGTATAACCTCAGAATCAGGAATGTTAATAATCGAAAGATTTGGAAAAGAGGACGTACCTGCCACTTGAGGATCATCCCTCCTTTGAGCCCTCATCATAGCTCTGTCAATCTGAGGCATATCTCCATCTAACTGGCTTCCTAGCCGAGCACTAGACCTCACTCCCGATGATGGCCTTGGAATACCACCAAAGGCAATAACTTCCTCAACGGTGTGATTAGCTGGCATAATATCAGGTGAGATCTCAGTAATACTGCAAGTATTTAAGTAGTGTAGTTCATTTGTATTTGAGATAGAGCAATTACCAATATCACGAAGCGAGGCAATCCCCACCCCATGATCATCACCATTGTTTTTCTCATTTAGTGTATGTGGCATGACCTCTACACTCACCTTCTCTTTTGCCAGACCAACGACACGTGTTGAAGATTTATTTGCAGCATTGCCTGCATGAAAGAGAGATCCTCCCGCCATCAAAAACTCATTCTCATCCATGTTTGAAAAAGAACAAGACGGCGGAGGAAGGGAATACGTATCCATACCGTGAGCTACAGGCGAAACAGGCGCAAAGGATCCTTTACAACCAGCATGGTGATCACCCAATGATTGGCTGCCAATTGGCCGGGGATCAGCACTGAGCCTCTGGTCCAGCGAGTGGATCTTCTGCGGTCCGTTTGCTGTGTTTGCACTCAACACAACCTTGGCCGGCGTAGAGAATCCGGAGCACCCTGTCGGGCCAGCCACAGTCTGCTGAGGCGCCAGAGCTTGCGCCAGCCCCTGCTGGTCGATCTTCTGCGCCGAGATCCTTTTCCCGTCCACGCCCACCGGTGCCTCCTCGACCACAGAGGATCCGAGCCCGTCCCTGCCACGCACAGCGCGCGCACTCGTGGCGCATGCCGATAGATCAGGCCGCCGGCCAACGCCAGGCAGCGCAGAATCCAACACCGGCCGTGCTGACACTGGTGCTGCAGAGACAGCTCTGGGCACCGATCCCGATAGGATCTGGGGCAATCCCCAAATAGATAACCATGCGACAGAAACATCATGGAAATCAGCACCAGAATTGTTTTTTAGCCAAAAATGGACAGTTGAAGAATTATTCGAAAAAAGCATATTTTGGCTCAGAATTTTACCATGAGAATGAACATCTGCAGGGGTAATAGGTATTTTAATAGTACCAATATTAACCTCTGTTTGAGCCAACTTCAAACCTTGGACTCCATCATTAATCGACACACCATTTTGTACTTCATTATTTGCACTCTTTGTCTCATTCTGCCCTTTTGGGTCCATATCCATGTCATTTCCCCCCTCTTTATTTTGGTCTTCATTAGCAGCATCATCATTTCCATCTTCCCCATTGTTGGCCTCAACCATATCAACCTCCTGGTTCCCCTTATCTTCCTCAACCTCAAAAAATAGCTTTAAAAAGCCCCTTCTAATAAACATATCACTATCCTTAGGAATAAGACGAGTATCCAAACATCCAATCTTAGTCCTAAGTACCTTATTTTTCCTGGTATATGCCATGTCCACATCTAAAGTCTTGCCAAAAAGAGTGCCCACACTCCATAAGGACAAGTAATCAGTTATGATATCACTAGGCAAACCAGTCACTCGAACCCAAACTTCCGGCAATGAATACATTGGCTCCTCCAATGAAGACCAAACATCAAAAACTAAGCATGATTCCCTGTCATTACAAATATAAGTACGGAGATTTTTGAGGCGTTGAACTTCTTGCTTACTTGGCAGCTTGACTCTATACACATTCTCCTTGAAATGAAACACCTCCCAGTTGAACTTGTCCGAAGGAACAATCTTCTTGAGCTGCTCAATAAGCTCTGGGATAGTCATAGCATCTCCTTCAATAGTAATCTTAGCTAATCTTGGATTTTCCACTTTAGCTTGAAAAGCCCACAAGCAAGTTCAAAGAACATCAAACCCTCATTTGCATACCCATGAAGAATTGCCGTAGGCTTAGAGGATTGAAGAAGGTGACAAGCATTGGTTGCATGATGGACAGACTCGCATAGATCACAAAAAGGAACCGGACAGTCATAAATAAGATGTCCTGGTTGCTTACACCTGAAACATCCTGACTTGTCCTCCTTCTTCTTCTTCTGAAGACCTTGTCCATCACCATCCTTTGCTATGGGCTCCATCCCCTGATTCTCCTGAGCCCCTTGGGTTACTTGGTTCACTGCACTAGGCACCGCAGCCGGTGTCATTGTATGCAAACCCGAACCCTCTGTCAAAGGTACTGAAGAAGGAGCGCACTGGGATGGTTCAGCAGCCTTAGTTGCTGCCGTGACTGCTGCGACCACCGCCTACACCGTCTGCTGCAACAAGTCGGCGTCTATGCCAGACCTTGGTTGATCTCGAGGGCGGTACTGGTAACCTCTATCCCCTTGCCATCTCTGTTGGTTCCCCACATATCCTCCATTATTGCCAACGGAGGGGCCATTGTTTCGCTGAGAGTTACCCGCCCAAGGCTGGCGTTGAGCACCATTGTTCATCGCCCCACTGTTGCTACTCTCCCCTTGCACGAAGCTAGCTCCACTTCCCAAACCAGAAAATTCAGAATTACCTTGATAAGAATGATGTCCACCACGGCCAGTCCCATGTCTGCCGCGTGGAGCCGCATTACCTCGCCCCTGGAAGCCATGACGACCCTGGAACCCTCCTCTACCTTGGTAACCACGACCCTGGTAACCAGTGCGGCCTTGGAACCCTCCACGACCGGCGTTGAAAGCACCCCGGCCCGGATTGAAACCACCGCGACCACCGTCGCCACTCATCGCTGACGGGAGATCGCGCCGCCGCCAGACAGGTTCACCTGGTTCCTTTTTGCGCCAGGAAAACCCTAAAAGCCGCCTGAACGCATGTCCTGCGGTGAAATTCCCTACCCTGGCTTGACGTGGCGCAGAATCTTTGTTCGATCGAATCCGAGATGAATGGCCGACACCCGGTTGCTTGGTTGGGCTAGCCCGCAATCGAACTAGGCCCAAACCAGACAAATCCGTGGTTTTTGAAAAATTTGCATTGTTCGAGAAACGGATCTTCCCCGTGATCACCGGCGGCCGATGCCTCCGGCGAACCACCGTCCAATCACCATCACCATCATCCTTGAACACCGAGGGTTCCAATACCGGCTGTGCCGATTCTTTGAATCTAGTCATGCCCAACGGCACCGGAGAAGAAATGAACGTACCTTCCGAAGCCGCCAGCATCCTCGAAGCCTTGGCCGCCATCCGCTGCGCATCGCGTTTCTGCAGCCGCTTGATAGCCGCCGCGCCAGATCTTGCGAGTCATCAACCATATCGATGCCACTCACCGGCGATGGTGTGCGGCATAGATACGCGATCGACCTGTCGGCGTCAGCGCCTTCCGACGACGGTTCGGCACCATCGTCTTCCTCCTCGTCGTCAGAAGCTTGGAGCAACCAGAAACGGCTTCCCCCTAGCCATTCCGACGACCTCTCTCTCTCGCCGGCGACGGAGTGACGAAATCGCCACTCAGATCGCCTCCGCAATCTCCGCTCCTCTCAACGGTCATGTTTCAAATCGCGTCTTAGTAGGTCTGCTTCCTGGTAAAAATTTTATTTGATGCTAGACTGGAATTTTTTTTGAACCGGATGAGTAGTTCAATTCGAAGTCTACCTGGCTTGGGTGCATGCATGAGCCAGTGCAGTACGGGGCCGTTTCGAACGTGTCAGGAGAATCTCATCACCTCGGAACAGCAGTAGACGAACACGCAGCGCGTTGCTCATCTCTGGCTCTCTGCCATGCCAGTTCAGTTCCTGTCGATAGAAGTTCCAAAGCGAAACGAAAAGAATTAGCCGTCGACGCGTCCGGGGACGTCCATCCGGAGATGAACGGCTCCGGTGGTACCTGGACCCGATCGCCACCAACGTGCAAAAGGGCGAGCAGCTTTCTGTCGGAGGTGGCGAAAGGCAGAACACGCTTTTATTTACGTGTACAACCGAAACGGCTACGTAGACCGGATAGTATTTTCAAAATAACGGATAGGTAATCCAACATGTAGTACATGCTTCGTTACATGTCGTCCCTGAGCTCTTTTAACTTGTCTTCCCTGAACAATTCCGCACAAGTGCTACACCGAGAGCAACGAGAGGAAAACATAATTAAACAGTTGCAATTTACTAGAGATGTAGTTAGAACATCTTTAGTCGCGGTTCTGTAGCCCTCGTAAAAAGTTTATTGGATGCTAGACTGGAAAAGAAAGTCCAGCTGTGGTCCTCAAATGCAGCTTGGATCCTAGACGGTCTAATAAATTGTCATGCGCCCTACGCCAACCCTGACCAACATGGACCGTCTAGGGGCAACCTCCACGTAGGATGCCGACATGTGGGTATCACTAGACATCGACCCAACCCATTGTCCCCTGGATTGAGGTCTCTTCCCACCCTCTGCCAAATCGCAATCACCACCGCCGTCGCCCCCATCTCGACGCCTTTGGTTCAACGCCGCCTACACCAATCCATGGTCGCTGCTCACTGTCTCGGTTGCCTCTTTGGCCGCTTCTCTCGATTAGCGCGCGCAGAAGTCCGGCTTGCACGCAAGGTGTTCAGACGTTGGCCCCGATAGCTAGGCTTCATTTCTACATTTTTGTACCTCTTGTTGTCGTTTGGTTGATTGATTGCTCCGTGTTTGATTCATCGACTATGGATAGCGACGACAAGATGACGATCCGTCACTTCATGGAGGAGGAAACCAATGTCGCCGCGAATGAAGATGAGCACTTGACGATCCTCGTTTGTCATCTACAGTTACAAACGGGTGAGCTCAACAATGTCGCTCCCGGCCGTGGAGTTTCGAATTTTGGGAGAAGGAAGTACAAGGGAAGAAGAGGATGGAGGGTCATGGCTATATGTCGACTATTTTCCCGATCACCCAACATATACCTGAAAGAAATTTTTGGCGTGGCTTTAGGATGAACAAGGAGTTGTTCATGAAGTTGTTGCACGGTGTGAGGGAGTAGTGTACCTACTTTGTGATGAAGAAAGGGGCTATCAGAGTGCTCAGTTGCTCATCAATTTAGAAAAACACTGCTGCTATGAGGATGCTTGCAGTTACATATGGAGCCCCTACCGCTACATAAGATGAGTAGATGACTACCTGGATAAGTCCACAACCATTCGACCCATGATGAACTTACGACCGACCGCCTGAGCCTTGCTCTAGTTTAACTTTATTTTGTTTGAGATATTGTTTTATTTATATTTTAGTTATTGTAAAACTAATTTTTTATGTGTTGAAGTTTTACAAAATAGTACATGATATATGCAAACAAAAGGTTAAAAAGTTATTGAAGGCGCCATATTGGACATGTGGCTGGATAGAGGTGTCCCCTGTATGTGGCATTGGCGCTGACGCCCTCATGTACGCCCTATCTGTTACCAGACGTTACATGTGAACGCGATTGGAGATGCTCTTACTCGTATTAGCTGTGAAAGAAATTTCGCGCCATTAGAAAAAAAGGCAAATTATTCCCCCTAGGTCATGGGGCCAAACAATTCTATTTTTTCTGAATTTGTTGGTTTTTTTTGAAATAGGGATATGCCCGGCGTCTGCATCATGATAATGCACACGGCTATTTATTAAAAAACGATCAGATTCCCTGAATTTTTTGGTGTCATATTCCCTGGAGAGAGGTCACGTCAGAATTTTCAAATCAAACATCCCATTGCATGATTGCTCGCTCCAAACAAGAGATCGAACAATCGTAACGGATACATACTCTGCTCTACAGAAGATCGAAATTAAGGCAGCATATAATCGTGGGTTCTTGGCGCAAGCATGTGCATGTGAGCATGTCCTCCCAAAAATCCCCGTAATCCCATCATTCCAAGAGGCCAAAACGCCAGGACGGAATCCTATTTTCTCTTTAGACAGGTCAGGCTGATCATGCGTCCACCCACCCATCAAACATGGAAGCCGCTTTTTGGCTCCGTGATAGGGAAAAGACGCGCTGCTTTGAGCTTAGCGTTTAGCTAAGCAAGCGACTTCACTTCGCTATCGTCGAGTACGTCTCCTGGACAGCGAAATCCCCCTCGTCGCGGTGTTCCTGTCATGTTGCTGAATTCTCTCAATATTCCGGCACGAGAAAGCGACTCTGAACTCGTCGCTGCTGTTCATTCAGCCAGTGCTAGAAATCACGCGTCAAAATCTGAAGGAATCTGACATGTATGTTCAGTCAATTGTGCTTGTCTTCAGTTCTGAGTAGTAGTAGTAAATTGATTGGCCTGCTATAAGTTCGATTAATGTCTCTTTTCTTCATGAAGTCTACGCTTGTTCCATGACTTTAAGAGGGAGATAACTAGTGCAAGAAGTTCGCTTAATTGAGTGAAGTATTGTTCGAATTACAACTGCTAGAAAATCAAATTCGGTTTGCCCGTTGCTATCGGGAGCACAGATTAAATTCAAGTCAGCCGAAGCTTGAGCTTGGCCGTCTGACTTGGCCTGCAGGATGACGAGACGGAATGGAATAGCGATTTCATTATACTAGGATCGCAATCTACTCGATCAATTTAAGAACCACATTATACGCGGGATAACGGGAATAAGTAGACTCGTTTTTTCACGGGCCTTGCCGCCTGCATGCAATAGCTTATATACTCCAACAAGTTGCACACTGAAAATTGGGAATGATTTCGTTTTTAACATGTCAGCGTTGCGTGTGCACCGTGCTCTCTTGTTTTCGGCTGCAAAGATGCATGAATCGGTGCACATTTGTAAATGTGTTTGCGAAGCGTCATCAAGGCGGCTTTGCATCAGGGGTGACCCGGACTAATGATTGTGTAATATATATGCCGCGTCGTTTGTCAAAGAGTTTGACGCGATTGATGTTGAGCTGTGTTCATGGAAAATTGGAAAGTCAGACGGTGAGAAGAAAATGCACATGTGACTCAATTACCACAAGAATCTGAGAAAGATACTTCCCGACGCACTTTCTTTTTTCCTTTTAAAGAACCGCGTGAAACACCACTGTTTTAGCATTGAGCCGGTTTTTAGAGAGGGGTTTATTGATCGTTCAAGCATGACATGTCAGATCGAGGACATTGAAACGCAAATATAGACCCCGTGATAAAATAAAATTTACTCCGTACATCAAGTTACTTTGACATCCCTAAAAAAATGTTACTTTGACATTCGTCTCTAGCTTTATTTTCTGAATCTTGACTTTTCCCCACTCTCCCCGTCAGAACACCTACAAGAACATATTTTTTTTGGAACATGGTACAACGCAGACGCTCACAAACACGCACGTACAAACACCCCTATGAACGCACGCACGCACACCCTACACCTATGAGCATCTCCGAGGGACTGAGCCGGCATATCTTGAGGTTGACGAAGTCACCACTGGCGCCTCGCTGTTGACGGGCACGTCACCTACCACTGAAACATAGCGCCGGTTAAATCCTGGAATAAATCTAGGTCAATGCAAACACCCATGCCAAGTCTAGGACTTGAACCTGGGTGGGCTGGTTCCAAATATCTGCACATTCTAAACGAACCTTAGTGTTTCAGATAGCCGCATTAGTTGTCGACACCAATAACGTAAAACTCGTATCCATGATAATGCATGTTTGATGTCTACGCACGCTTCTATTCCTGTAGACAGTGTTGGGCCTCCAAGAGCAGAGGTTTGTAGAACAGCAGCAAGTTTCCCTTAAGTGGATCACCCAAGGTTTATCGAACTCAGGGAGGTAGAGGTCAGAGATATCCCTCTCAAGCAATCCTGCAATTAAGATACAAGAAGTCTCTTGTGTCCCCAACACACCTAATACACTTGTCAGATGTATAGGTGCACTAGTTCGGCGAAGAGATATTAAAACGTAGGTGGTATAGATGGTGGTAAAAGGTAATTGCGATCTGAAGTAACTATTGCAGCAAGTAAACATGTAGCAGAACTTGTTGGAAATGGTGTTTCAATGCTTAGAAACAAGGCCTAGAGATCATACTTTCACTAGTGGACACTCTCAACATTGCAATCATAATTGAATATAAATAAGCACTTCATCATGCTATTCTGAATTACTCTCTGGCGGGATAACGAACACTAATTCACCGTGTAGGGCTACAAAAGCAAACCTTAAAGATGTATTCCCAAGTACTAATAAACACCCCACGCTGTCACTGTGAGCATTCATAGGAGGTACTAACACACCACAATTTCATAGAGACATCCAACTCAAATCATAACCCAGTGAACAAGTATTCTGTGAAATATAGCCTAAGAGACCCACACGGTGCACACACTGTCACCTTTACACACGTGGGACAAGGAGTCTCCGGAGATCACATAAGTAAAATCCACTTGAATAGCATAACGACATCTAGATTACAAAGCTCATCATATGGATCTCAATCATGTAAGGCAGCTCATGAGATCATTGTATTTAAGTACATGGGAGAGAGAGATTAACCACATAGCTACCGGTAAAGCCCTTAGCCTCGGGGGAGAACTACTCCCTCCTCATCATGGGAGACAGCAACGGCGATGAAGATGGCGGTGGTGTCGATGGAGATGGCTTCCGGGGGCAATTCCCCGTCCCGGCGGCGTGCCGGAACAGAGACTTCTGTCCCCCGAACTTGGCTTCGCGATGGCGGCGGCTGCGTAACTTTTCTCGTATCGTGGCTTATCTTTTTAGGGTTTTCGCGTCGAGGAGACTTTATAGGCGGAAGGGCAGCCTCGGAGGGGCAACAGGGCTCCCTCACCACATGGCGGCGCGGCCAGGGTGGGACCCGCACCCCCCTATGGTGTGGGTCCCCCTTGGCCCCCCTCTGGCCCCTCTTCGGTGCTCTGGAACCTTCCGTGAAATATAAGATCGTGGGCATTAATTTCGTCCAATTCCGAGAATATTTCCTGTGTAAGATTTCTGAAACCAAAAACAGCGAGAAAACGAGAACCGGCACTTCGGCATCTTGTTAATAGGTTAGTTCCGAAAAATGCATCAAAACGATATAAAGTATGAATAAAACATGTAGGTATTGTCATAAAACTAGCATGGAACATAAGAAATTATAGATACGTTGGAGACGTATCAAGCATCCCCAAGCTTAGTTCCTACTCGCCCTCGAGTAGGTAAACGATAACAAGGATAATTTCTGAAGTGACATGCTACCAACATGATCTTGATAAATACTATTGTAAAGCATATGAGATGAATGAAGTGATTCAAAGCAATGGTAAAGATAATGACTAAACAACTAAATCATATAGCAAAGACTTTTCATGAATAGTACTTTCAAGACAAGCATCAATAAGTCTTGCATAAGAGTTAACTCATAAAGCAATAGATTCTTAATAGAAGGTTTTGAAGCAACACAAAGGATGATTAAGTTTCAGTAATTGCTTTCAACTTGTAACATGTATATCTCATGGATAGTTGTCAACATAAAGTAATATAACAAGTGCAATAAGTAAACATGTAAATATCAATGCACACGGTTGACACAAGTGTTTGCTTCTAAGATAGAAAGAAGTAGGTAAACTGACTCAACATAAAGTAAAAGAAAGGCCCTTCGCAGAGGGAAGCATGGATTACTATTTTTGAGCTAGAGCTTTTATTTTGAAAACATGGAAACAATTTTGTCAACGGTAGTAATAATTCATATGTGTTATGCATAAGACATCCTATAAGTTGCAAGCCTCATGCATAGAATACCAATAGTGCTCGCACCTTGTCCTAATTAGCTTGGATTTACATGGATTATCATTGCATAACATATGTTTCAACCAAGTGTCACAAAGGGGTACCTCTATGCCGCTTGTACAAAGGTCCAAGGAGATAGATCGGATTTGATTTCTCGTTTTTGATAGATCTCAACTAAGGACATCCATACCGGGACAACATAGAAAACAGATAATGGACTCCTCTTTAATGCATAAGCATTCAACAACAAATAATATTCTTATAAGAGATTGAGGATTAATGTCCAAACTGAAACTTTCACCATGATTCATGGCTTTAGTTAGCGGCCCAATGTTCTTCTCTAACAATATGCATACTCAAACCATTTGATCATGATAAATCGCCCTTACTTCAGACAAGACGAACATGCATAGCAACTCACATGATATTCAACAAAAGTGTAATAGTTGATGCGTCCCCAGAAACATGGTACCGCTCAACAAACAACTTATAAGAAATAAGATACATAGCAACATATTCAATACCACAATAGTTTTTAAGGCTATTTTCCCATGAGCTATATATTGCAAAGACAAGGAATGAAATTTTAAGGGTAGCACTCAAGTAATTTACTTTGGAATGGCAGAGAAATACCACATGGTAGGTAGGTATGGTGGACACAAATGGCATAGGTTTTGGCTCAAGGTTTTGGATGCACGAGAAGAATTCCCTCTCAGTACAAGGCTTTGGCTAGCAAGGTTGTTTGAAGCAAACACAAGTATGAACCGGAACAGCAAAACTTACATAAGAACATATTGCAAGCATCATAAGACTCTACACTGTCTTCCTTGTTGTTCAAACACTTCACCAGAAAATATCTAGACTTTAGAGAGACCAATCATGCAAACCAAATTTCAACAAGCTCTATGGTAGTTCTTCATTAATAGGTGCAAAGTACATGATGCAAGAGCTTAAACATGATCTATTTGAGCACAACAATTGTCAAGTATCAAATTATTCAAGACAATATACCAATTACCACATGAAGCATTTTCTGTTTCCAACCAAATAACGATTAACGAAGCGGTTTTCAACTCCGCCATGAACATTAAAAGTAAAAGCGAAGAACACTAGTGTTCACATGAAAGAGCGGAGCGTGTCTCTCTCCCACACAAGCATAAATTTATTCAGAGAATGAAAATAACAAAACGAAAATAAAAGCACACAGACGCTCCAAGTAAAGCACATAAGATGTGACTGAATAAAAATATAGTTTCACTAGAGGTGACCTGATAAGTTGTCGATGAAGAAGGGGATGCCTTGGGCATCCCCAAGCTTAGATGCTTGAGTCTTCTTAAAATATGCAGGGATGAACCACGGGGGCATCCCCAAGCTTAGACTTTTCACTCTTCTTGATCATATTGTATCATCCTCCTCTCTTGATCCTTGAAAACTTCCTCCACACCAAACTCAAAACAAACTCATTAGAGGGTTAGTGCATAATCAAAAATTCACATATTCAGAGGTGACATAATCATTCTTAACACTTCTGGACATTTCTCAAAGCTACTGAAAGTTAATGGAACAAAGAAATCCATCAAACATAGCAAAACAGGCAATGCGAAATAAAAGGCAGAATCTATCAAAACAGAACAGTCCGTAAAGACGAATTTTTCTGGGGCACTTAACTTGCTCAGATGAAAAATCTCAAATTGAATGAAAGTTGCGTACATATCTGAGGATCACGCACGTAAATTGGCAGATTTTTCTGAGTTACCTACGGACGGGGCTGCTCAATTTCGTGACAGTAAGAAATCTGTTTCTGCGCAGTAATCCAAATCTAGTATCAACCCTACTATCAAAGACTTTACTTGGCACAACAATGCAATAAAATAAACATAAAAAGAGGTTGCTACAGTAGTAACAACTTCCAAGACACAACAAAACAGTAGCAAAATAAAAACATGGGTTATCTTCCAAGAAGTGCTTTCTTTATAGCCATTAAGATGGGCTCAGTAATTTTAATGATGCTCGCGCAAGAAATAAGAGTTGAAGCAAAAGAGAGCATCAAAAGCAAATAAGAAACACTTTTAAGTCTAACCCACTTCCTATGAAAAGGAATCTTGTAAATAAACAAGTCATGTAAGCATAATGCGACAAGCATAGAAAGGCAACACAAGCGCAACTTCAAGATTCTCAACACAAAGAGGGGAAACTTAATATTATTAAGATGCATATAACCATGTTTCCCTCTCTCATAATAACTTTCAGTAGCATCATGAACAAACTCAACAATATAACTATCACATGAAACATTCTTATCATGAGCTACATGCATAAAATTATTAGTCTCCACATAAGCATAGTCATTACTATTAATTGTAGTGGGAGCAAATTCAATAAAATAGATATCATTATTATTCTAATCACCATAATCATCATATATAGGAGGCATATTGTAATCATAATTAATCTTCTCCTCAATAGTAGGTGTACTGAAAATATGATAGTCATCATTGTAATCATCATATATAGGAGGTAAAGTATCATCAAAGTAAATTTTCTCCTCCATGCTTGGGGGACTAAAAATATTATGCTCATCAAAACCAGCTTCCCCAAGCTTAGAATTTTCCATAGCATTAGCAACAATGGTGTTCAAAGCATTCATACTAATAACATTGCCATTAGCATGCATATAAAGTTCCATAGGTTTTTTTAATTTTCTCTTCAAACACCTCATGTCCTAACTCAAGATAAATACTATAAAGATCTCTAATATTTTTGTTGTTTTCCATTAAGCCTAACTAGTGAAAACAAGAAACAAAAAGATATAATTGCAGGATCTAAAGGAAATACCTTCGAGCACTCACACACCGGCAACAGTGCTAGAAAATAGCTTAGTAGTCGGAGGATGTGAATACCTTTTATCTTACCTCCCCGGCAACGGCGCCAGAAAATAGTTTGATGTCTACGCACGCTTCTATTCCTGTAGACAGTGTTGGGCCTCCAAGAGCAGAGGTTTGTAGAACAGCAGCAAGTTTCCCCACTACAAGAAATGTGTTAACTAATGACCTTCTGACAATGACCACGGATATATTAGTCATAACTCTACGACCATTTTGCAGCAATTGGTCGCAGGCCGTATGGGAGGGTCCAAACCCTGATTTCCTACGACCTTTCTAGTTCGGAAGGTCATAATTGTTTGAGAGGAATTGGTCATGTTGAAAATGATATGGCCCATGACCTTAATTCTGGCCGCTGACGACCAATTTTGATGGTCATACGATCGGTAAGGTTTTTAGCTCTGATGACACTTCACCACTCTTGCCTACGTGTCAGTAGTTAGGTGTCATTTTCGTTTATGTGTCACTTACTGACAGGGGGACCCACTAGCAGGAAGAGCACCAATTTAACTAATCTGAGCCCACGTTGACTGGGCCAGGTCCTACCCAGCCTGTTGGGTTTATTGAGCCAGGCTGATTAGTTCGAATGGGCATGTGGCCCAATCCAGCACCAAATCGGGGCATGAACTGAGCCCGATTGGCCCAGTACCGAATGGAACTCTACATAATAGAGTTTGGCAAAAATAAGCGTTGGTGGCGATCGAACACAGGACCTCGCTCTCCACCCGAACCGATTCCAACCGCTGAGCTACGAAACTTTTTTGATTTTATTTTAGATACCACTCTACATAAACTAAATCCTCCAATAACTGTGTCCTCGTTAACAAACAGGTACGCTCCCGACACTTGCAGAAAATCAATCCTCCAATAACTGTGTCCTCGTTGACCATGTCTGGTGCGACCGGCGGAAGAGGGGGCGGTGGTGACCGGCGGGAGAGGGGGCGGTGGTGACCGGCGGGAGTGGGAGAGGGGGCGGTGGTGACCGGCGGTGCGACCTCGTCCGGTGCTGCGGTTGTTGCCGCTGCTGCGCGGTGGCGACCGGCCGGGCGGGGCGGAGGCGATAGCCGGTGAGGGGCGGGGGCGGAAGCGACCAGCCGGTGCGGGGCGGGGGCAGAGGCGACCGGAAGCAACCGCAGCGGCGTGGATCCGACGGCAGAAGGGCCATCTCGTTTTGACAGGGTAAGCTCTGGGTACTGGATTAGGGTTGCTAGTTGTGAGGATTTAGTGCTAGTTCTGGATTAGGGTTGCTAGTTGTGAGGATTTAGTGCTTGTTTTGAATCAGAGAAGCAGAGAAAATGGTGCTGTTGTGTAGCAGGATCTAGTTCTGGATTTTGGTTTGATTTAGTTCTGCATGTTGCTACTCCTGTTAGCTCATTGCTAATAGCTCATGCTAATTAAATGTAGAGGTATGCTGTGAGAAAATGGTGCTTTTGTGTAGCAGGATATTATCTTTGTATTGCTAGGTTTGGTAGAAAACTTTTTTTGTATTCTTAGTGGTTTACTGCTAGCTTTGTATCAAGTTATCCAATATGCTAAGCTGTTACATTGTTTTCATTTGCCAGATGGCCGATAGAACATGGATTACTAAAGGAGTGCGAAGGCTTTCCGATGAACACCTCAAGGGAGTGGAAGAGTTCATGCTACATGTTCGCACAGTTTTTGCCGAGGGTGTTCACATCTTTTGCCCATGCAAGCACTGTATGAATAGGAAACAACTACCTCAAGGAAGAGTTGAAGATCATTTGCTCCTTAATGGGATGGCCAGCACATATGATAGATGGATCCATCATGGAGAACCTTTACATGTTGTACCTGAACATGCTCTGAACACCGAACATGCTCGAACCTGATGCACAAGGACACCATGGTGATGATGCTAGCTTTGATTTTATCGAAGATGTTCTGCAAGATGGTTTGGAGAAAGAGGATGAGTTTGAAGATGATAGAATTCCTGACCTGTTGAGGGATCTGTACATGTCTGAAGACCTTGAGGATGGACAGAGGTCATTGTTTGCCGATGTGATAGAAGAGGCGAAGCGAGCAGCTGTTGAAGGGGGTAAATTTTCAAGATTTACCTTCACTGTGAAGTTACTCCACGTCAAGTCTTTCTATCGGATCAGCAATGCTGCATTCAATGCAATACTCCATATTTTGAACTTGCAGTTCCCTAATAGCTCGGTTCCCAGGTCTTATGATGATGCATTGAGCATAATCCGCAAACTGGGTCTGGGTTATGTTTTGATCCATGTCTGCCCGAATAGATGTGTCTTGTTTCGGAAGGACTATGCCAAGCTTGACAATTGCCCTAAATGCAATTCCTCGAGGTGGATAGATGCAGATGGGAAGAAGCGGATACCGGCGAAGGTTTTGAGGCACTTTCCATTGACTCCAAGGTTGAAAAGGATGTTCATTTCAGAGAAAGGATCGGAGGAGGTGCAGTGGCACAAGATCAAGCGCCAACCTGTGGATAATGAGCTCAGCCATCCAGCTGATGGAGATGCATGGAAGGACTTCGACGATACATATAAAGACTTTGCCGCTGATGCAAGGAACATAAGGCTCGGGATTGCCACGGATGGTTTTAACCCATTTGGAAACATGAGTAGCTCCTACAGTATGTGGCCAGTTTTTGTGGTGCCCTACAACCTTCCTCCGTGGGCATGTATGGACCAGTCAAACTTTATGATGACGTTGCTGATTCCAGGTCCAGAGTCTCCAGGAAAAGACTTCGACGTCTTTATGGAGCCCCTCGTAGAAGAACTGCAGCAGCTCTGGATGGGTGTACGTACCTACGATGCCCTGAGTCGCGATAAATTTGATCTCCGTGCTGCAATCATATGGTGTATGCATGATTTCCCGGCACTGCACACTTTGTGCTGGAGGATCACAGCAGGCTATCAGGCGTGTGTGCGGTGCGACAAAGAGCCTTGCTCGAAAAGAATAAGGAACAAGATTTGCTTCATCGGTCATCGCCGCTTTCTTCATCGAACCCATCGGTGGCGAAAAAGCAAAGAATTCAATGGAGAGGCTGAAACCGGCGAGAAGCCGTCGGAATTCACTAAAGAGGAGCTGCAACAGCAACTTGACAAGGTCAAGGATATGAGACCTGGAAAGCTTCAAAAGAAAAGAAAGCGGGAGGAAGGCCAATGCTGGAGCCGGAGGTCGTGTTTGTGGGACTTGCCATACTGGTCAGAGCTGAAGTTGAGGAATAATCTCGATGTAATGCACATCGAGAAAAACATATGCGACAACCTCGCTTGGGACATTTCGAACATAGAAGGGAAGACAAAGGACACACTTAATTCAAGGCTAGATTTGGAAGACACGGGCATAAGAAAAGAGTTGCATCTACGGCCTGTTGAAGATGGAGAATCATTTGAAATGCCCGAAGCATGGTATACGATGAGTAAACAAGAGAAGCTTGCATTCTGTGAATTTATAAGGGCTGTGAGGTTTTCAGATGGGTACGCGGCTAACCTATCCAAGTGTGTTTCTGCTGATGGATGCAAGCTTCAAGGGCTGAAAACACAAGACTGCCATATCTTGCTTCAAAGAATATTACCGGCAGGCCTCCGAGGAATTATGCATCACGACATATATGAAGCAGTTGCTGAACTAGGAAACTTCTTTAGAGAGTTGTGCTGCAAAACATTGAAGCGAGATGTTCTGGAAAGACTTGAAAGGGAAATCCCAGTTATCCTTTGCAAGCTTGAGAAGATCTTCCCGCCATCATTCTTCGATGTGATGGTCCATTTGGCTGTGCATCTACCAAAAGAAGAATTGCTTAGAGGCCCTATACAGTATGGTTGGATGTTCCCAATTGAGAGAAGGTTGCTTACATGTAAGCGCTATGTGCGGAACACGGCTAGACCTGAGGGATCAATTGCGGAAGCATATGTTGTTGATGAGTGTCTGACATTTTTCTCAAGGTACTTCGACGATATGGAAACGAGATTTAACCGGCCGGGCAGAAATATAGAGCGGGATGATTCTCATGTTGGTGATGTCTCGGTGTTCAAGCACGGTGTGAATTTCATTGGAGCGTCAGAATACTTGGAGGCTGGTGTTGAATATGACAAGATGGTTTGGTATGTGCTCCGAAGTTGCCCGGAGGTTCAACCATACATCACGTATGTACCTCTTCATCATCTCGTCAACTAAATGCTTATTTGTGAAAGTTTCAAATTTCTTGTGAACCCATATTAGAGATATCTGTTATGAAAGAATTAGCATGCCATGCTCCACAGATAATAAATGACAATAATGTAAATGAACTAAATGCTTATTTGTGAAAGTAGATGCTATCTGCAATTTTCATCTCTTAACATGTAGTGCATATACAACCATTGCAGGCTGTGCAAGGAAGAGTTTTGATGCTAAATTTTGTGAAAGTAGATGAACATTGTTTTGATGCTAAATTTTGTTGCCATTGCAGGCTGTGCAAGGAAGAGTTGCAGCGGCAAGGTGGTAATATAAATGTTGATAAATGCTTGCGAATGGATTTGCTAAATGGTTTCAGGCTCATGTGAGATCTTTAGCCTTGGTCCAGTTACCACTTGATTTTCTATATGTGCTTTTCACCCTGGATTATTTGTGCAGATTGGAAATTTGCAAGATATCAGTGCTGATCTCGTATGCTTTGGCGTGCCAACCGGACAAGAGAGTGAGGGTGTATTCAAGCATGTATTGTTGATGGCGTCCGGTACCACACTCGTTGACGGGGAGAAAAATAGGAAGACGCAAAACAGTGGGATTGTTTCCGAGGGAAAACATGACAATGAGTACATTGATTTCTACGGTCAGCTCAAAGGCATCATCAAGTTGCGAGTACAACTCCGGTGAAGGCGTCCACCGTTCGGTGGTCTTATTTCGGTGTGACTGGTTTGATCTAGGTGGCAAGAAGAAGACCGGAGTGCGGGATGATGGGCATTTCAAAAGCATTAACACAGGCAGATGCTGTTACAAGAATGATCCATTTATTTTGACAACACAGGCAACCAAAGTGTTCTATGTGCCAGACACAGCTTTGCGTGGAAATTGGCAAGTTGTGCAAAAAATTCAGCATCGACATCTCTGGAGTGTGGCTAAAAATGAACTTGAAAAGGGAGTCGGTGGTACTGGACTTAGCTACCAAGATGACAACTCAACGGAAGTTCCGCTGCAAACTAAAGAATCAAATGTGCAAAGCATATTGCGAAGGGACCGGGAATGTGTATTAGTTGATGTTGTAGTTGTACAAAAAATTAAGAAGAGGAGGAAGGAGGTAGTGGTTGAGCAGGACGTCGAGGATGAGGAACAAAATCAGCCCGACCAGACAATATACCAGTACTGGGAGGATGATGAAGGTAACAAGACTGGCATCGGGTTCCTGTTTTTGGTATCGACGATGATGAGTAATGGATGGATGTCTGCAGCTACAACTTGCTTCATCAACTTGCTTCATCATGGATGGATTTTCTCCTTGAATGCTTGTACTGGGATATTCTTCATGAGTGATTGATGATGTTGCTGTCTTAACATTGATTGTACTGGATGGTGTTTGCTTGTACTGAATTATGGTGTTTGGTTGTACTGAATGATTCATGAAAAGTTTGCTGTCTTAACATTGCTTGTACTGTCTTAACAATGCTTGTACTGAATTATGGATCTGCAAAGTTTGTTGTTGTTTAAATTCAGTATTTGCAAGTTCTGCAAAGTTTGTTGTTGTCCTGGATTGTGTTGCTTCTGCAGCTGTGCTGTTTAAACTGCTGTTGTGCTGCTGTGATGCTGTGTTGTTCTAAATTCAGAACTTGCAAAAAAAGTTTTGGTACCTGGGGCACTCGAACCCATCACCTCCAGTTCGCCTGAACTGGACGTTACCAATATGCTATAGAAGTGATCTTGTTAGATAGGTATTCCTTGCACTTTTATAAGATATAATCTGCTGTGTTGTTTAAATTCAGAATTTGCAAGACCATAACTTGAATTTCATATACATCACGTACAGACCAAAAGCATAACTTGAATTTGCAAGACCAAACTTGAATTTCATATACAAAGCCATAACTTGCATGTCCAGGAGACCATAACTCACATTTCATACCACCAGATAACCATAACACACATTTCATATCACCAAAAGCAACCATACATAGTACCAAAAGCAACCATAGATGGTGCTCCAAAGTGACCAAAAGCAAGAGCTATACAACCCATAAGATCCAGCCTAGCTATTACAGGTACTTAAGATCCAGCCAACATCTACTTAGAAGTTTGATTACAAGTACTTAGAGAATGCAGCCTAGGTCATTACTTGAGTTCTTTAACGAACAACAAGAGACCATCTTTGGCGCTAACACGGAACCTAAATATGAAGATATCATTTATCTCTATCCTGGTATTCTCCACCACAACTCTCCAGTTTGTTGTGATCTGTGCACCTGTTGCCTTTCCTTTGCCCATGATCATCCTCACTTTCCCACAACTTTCCTTGTTGGAGAACACTTTCACATTTGCTGGCAGGTCAAGATTCTTTGAGATGTAGGCCTTGCTGAACTTCCTAGTGAAGTACTGCAAAAAAATGGAGCAAGTCACTGTCAACATATTAATATGCAAAAGCTTGTTCAGCACATGTAAACAGTACTGCTAGCATAGAAAGGGATTCTACTGCTAGCATAGAAAGGAAATAGAAGCAATGTAAACACTACAGCTAGCATAGAAAGGGTTTCTTTACCATTTTTGCTTTGCCTTCCAGGGTATTTCCTTCCTTCATAGTGCACACGTAGAAAGGAATTGTTGGTTTCAGCATACGAGCTTCATACTTCAAGGTTTTAACTTGTTCAGGATTCATGCTAACACGATTGGGAAACACGCAGTACTTGTCATATGTGTCACGTCCCTTTATCCTGGGACCTACATATAAGGAAAGACATAAGTATTGTACATATCCTGTAACTATCCTCCATATAAGGAAAGACCATAGAGTGTTACCTCGATGTGTCAGCTTGACAGCACGCCTAGCAGCAGCCTCCCTAGCAGCAGCCTCCCTAGCTGCGCGCTTAGCTGCACGCTTAGCTGCACGCTTAGCAGCAGCAGCATCCCTAGCTTTACGACAAGCTGCACCATCATCGTCGGAGGAGCTAAGGTCGATGATCTCAACTTTCTGCCTGGCTGGGACAACGATGGCAAGGTCCTGATCCATGATCACCCTAATAAAGAAGGAGCAATGAGCAATGTCAAATAAAAACAATGTAGCAGAGCTTACCATATTGGATAGCTTGATAAAAAGCTTGCAGTAAACCACTAAAAATGTTAACATAAGTAAGTACTACAAACCTTGAAGTGGTTTTAAAGTGACATAAATATTTGATCTGCTAGTACGGAAATTACGCAAAATTGTACTACTGATGCAACAGAGGAAGAAGTGGTATCTATTCTCATAATGAAACAGCAGCACATCAATATTTGGTAACAAGGCAATCACTACACATCACTGGTCCAAATTCAGCGACTTGCCATACAGTAGCTATTTACTGCATCCTACAACTGAAAGCTAACCAAGCAATGACATCTACATAATGCTACAAACAAGCAGGATTTGCATATTAGAGAGGAACAGTACGTGCATGTACATAGAAAAAGGGTGATAATGAACCATGTTTTGACACTAATTGCTTGCATTAAAACATGCATGGATCCATTCACCTTATCACCTACAGTGGAGCACAAATTCAGGCCCTTCTTTCAAAATGCACATCTGACAATCACAACTCACAATCACTTGAACAATCCGAATCCAGAGTACTTGAAGATCAACGTCCTCGCAATTCTTCAAGCACAAGTACCAAGCCAAAGAAACCCGACCCGCTGATCAGAACCCTAGAAAGTTCATCAGCAAGAACCCTAGAAAGTTCATCACCAAGCCCCAGAACGAATCGCGCAGACGAACAGCAAATCAACCCGCGCAGATGAACCCTAGAAAGTTCATCACCCACTCCGACACCAACGAGGAGATCCTCGGCGTCCTCTCCTTCGTCTTCTGGACGCTCACGCTCATCCCGCTCCTAGGGATTCCCGAATCCCCCACCAAATCCAACCACGCAACGCAACCCCCAAATCCAACCAAATCCAACCAAACCCTAGCGGCAGAAGAGAACCCCCAAATCCAACCAAGCGACGCAATCCGGCAGAAGAGAACGGCGCCGCAACGGCTCGAATCGAATCCCCAAACCCTAGCGGCGCAGGAGAAGGAGAAGATTCGCAGGAGAAGGAGAAGGTTCACCTGCGACCGGTCAATGTGGCGGCGCCTCCGCGCGTCGCGAGATCGGAGGAGGCAGCGTCGGAGGTCGGAGGAGGCAGCGGATCGGCGGAGAGGAGTGAGGAGTGGGGCAGCGGACGGGTGGAGCGGCGGAGTGAGGACGAGGGCGGCGTTTCGTGAGTGAGTATGGTTAAAAGTAGTGGAAGGGTAAAAAAGTAAAATTGGTAGTGGGCAGGCAGTAATTTCTACAACAATAACAAAATAATAGGTTTCAATTACATAATGGATTTTTTATTTTCCAAATTTGGAATTATTCCAAATTTGTTATTTTTCCTAGATGCCATGTCACATAAAATGACGATTGGCGGAGGTTTCACGTTGTTTCGATTTTTTTTTGAAATATTGGGGCCCGATTCAACATGCGGTCAAAATCACGGCCAAGCCCGGTGTTACCTCGGGGTTACATCTTGCGAGACTCTCGCCGGATCTATGATAAAATACCATGTTGTGTACCTAAAAATGATTTTTACAAAAAATCACGAGCAAGCAATGATGGAGTCGTAGTTCGGATTTGACCCGCTTCCTCATCGAATCGACGGGATTTTGTATTTTTCGCGAGGGCGCCGGAAGCTTCAGCGACGGAAACACCCGGTGATTAATCTATAAAGTGTGCCTTCCTATTCATGAAAAATGGTTTGGTCCAAATTTGGAGCAAATACTTGGTAGGTGCTTCACGAAAAAAGCACTTCTCGGCAATCGGAAAATGAAAAATGGATTTTCCGTGCAAATAAAATAAAAACCTCCAAAGGCAACATTGCTTGGCATGCCAAGATGCACATGTGTGCAGAATTTGGGGACATGATAACAAACTATGCCCTGCAACCGGCCAAAACATTGGCCATTTGCCTTGGAAGCCATGAGTCTTCGTACATGGTAGGTCATTTCTGTGAACATTTTCCTACAAATTTGGAGTTATTCCAAATTTGTTATTTTTCCTAGATGCCATGTCACATAAAATGACGATTGGCGGAGGTTTCACGTGTTTCGATTTTTTTTTTGAAATATTGGGGCCCGATTCAACATGCGGTCAAAACCGCGGCCAAGCCCGGTGTTACCTCGGGGTTACATCTTGCGAGACTCTCGCCGGATCTATGATAAAATACCATGTTGTGTACCTAAAAATGATTTTTACAAAAAATCACGAGCAAGCAATGATGGAGCCGTAGTTCAGATTTGACCCGCTTCCTCCTGAATCGACGGGATTTTGTATTTTTCGCGAGGGCGCCTGGAAGCTTCGCGATGGAAACACCCGGTGATTTGTCTATAAAGTGTGCCTTCCTGTTCATGAAAAATGGTTTGGTCCAAATTTGGAGCAAATACTTGGTAGCCGCTTCACGAAAAAGCACTTCTCGGCAATCGAGAAAATGAAAAATGGATTTTCCGTGCAAATAAAATGAAAACCTCCAAAGGCAACATTGCTTGGCATGCCAAGATGCACATGTGTGCATAATTTGGGGACATGATAACAAACTATGCCCCGCAACCGGCCAAAACATTGGCCATTTGCCTTGGAAGCCATGAGTCTTCGGACATGGTAGGTCATTTACGTGAACATTTTCCTACAAATTTGGAATTATTCCAAATTTGTTATTTTTCCTAGATGCCATGTCACATAAAATGATGATTGGCGGAGGTTTCACGTTGTTTCGATTTTTTTTTGAAATATTGGGGCCCGATTCAACATGCGGTCAAAACCGCGGCCAAGCCCGGTGTTACCTCGGGTTACATCTTGCGAGACTCTCGCCGGATCTATGATAAAATACCATGTTGTGTACCTAAAAATGATTTTTACAAAAATCACGAGCAAGCAATGATGGAGCTGTAGTTCAGATTTGACCCGCTTCCCTATCGAATCGACGGGATTTTGTATTTTTCGCGAGGGGCGCCCGGAAGCTTCTGCGACGGAAACACCCGGTGATTAATCTATAAAGTGTGCCTTCCTATTCATGAAAAATGGTTTGGTCCAAATTTGGAGCAAATACTTGGTAGGTGCTTCACGAAAAAAGCACTTCTCGGCAATCGGAAAATGAAAAATGGATTTTCCGTGCAAATAAAATAAAAACCTCCAAAGGCAACATTGCTTGGCATGCCAAGATGCACATGTGTGCGGAATTTGGGGACATGATAACAAACTATGCCTCGCAACCGGCCAAAACATTGGCCATTTGCCTTGGAAGCCATGAGTCTTCGTACATGGTAGGTCATTTCTGTGAACATTTTCCTACAAATTTGGAGTTATTCCAAATTTGTTATTTTTCCTAGATGCCATGTCACATAAAATGACGATTGGCGGAGGTTTCACGTTGTTTCGATTTTTTTTTGAAATATTGGGGCCCGATTCAACATGCGGTCAAAACCGCGGCCAAGCCCGGTGTTACCTCGGGTTACATCTTGCGAGACTCTCGCCGGATCTATGATAAAATACCATGTTGTGTACCTAAAAATGATTTTTACAAAAAATCACGAGCAAGCAATGATGGAGCTGTAGTTCAGATTTGACCCGCTTCCTCCTGAATCGACGGGATTTTGTATTTTTCGCGAGGGGCGCCCGGAAGCTTCTGCGATGGAAACACCCGGTGATTTGTCTATAAAGTGTGCCTTCCTGTTCATGAAAAATGGTTTGGTCCAAATTTGGAGCAAATACTTGGTAGCTGCTTCACGAAAAAGCACTTCTCGGCAATCAGAAAATGAAAAATGGATTTTCAGTGCAAATAAAATGAAAACCTCCAAAGGCAACATTGCTTGGCATGCCAAGATGCACATGTGTGCATAATTTGGGGACATGATAACAAACTATGCCCTGCAACCGGCCAAAACATTGGCCATTTGCCTTGGAAGCCATGAGTCTTCGGACATGGTAGGTCATTTCTGTGAACATTTTCCTACAAATTTGGAATTATTCCAAATTTGTTATTTTTCCTAGATGCCATGTCACATAAAATGATGATTGGCGGAGGTTTCACGTTGTTTCGATTTTTTTTTGAAATATTGGGGCCCGATTCAACATGCGGTCAAAACCGCGGCCAAGCCCGGTGTTACCTCGGGGTTACATCTTGCGAGACTCTCGCCGGATCTATGATAAAATACCATGTTGTGTACCTAAAAATGATTTTTACGAAAAATCACGAGCAAGCAATGATGGAGTCTGTAGTTCGGATTTGACCCGCTTCCTTCGAATCGACGGGATTTTGTATTTTTCGCGAGGGGCGCCGGAAGCTTCTGCGACGGAAACACCCGGTGATTTGTCTATAAAGTGTGCCTTCCTATTCATGAAAAATGGTTTGGTCCAAATTTGGAGCAAATACTTGGTAGCTGCTTCACGAAAAAAGCACTTCTCGGCAATCGGAAAATGAAAAATGGATTTTCCGTGCAAATAAAATGAAAACCTCCAAAGGCAACATTGCTTGGCATGCCAAGATGCACATGTGTGCATAATTTGGGGAAATGATAACAAACTATGCCCTGCAACCGGCCAAAACATTGGCCATTTGCCTTGGAAGCCATGAGTCTTCGTACATGGTAGGTCATTTACGTGAACATTTTCCTACAAATTTGGAATTATTCCAAATTTGTTATTTTTCCTAGATGCCATGTCACATAAAATGACGATTGGCGGAAGTTTCACGTTGTTTCGATTTTTTTTGAAATATTGGGGCCCGATTCAACATGCGGTCAAAACCGCGGCCAAGCCTGGTGTTACCTCGGGGTTACATCTTGCGAGACTCTCGCCGGATCTATGATAAAATACCATGTTTTGTACCTAAAAATGATTTTTACAAAAAATCACGAGCAAGCAATGATGGAGTCAGTAGTTCGGATTTGACCCGCTTCTCGCTGAATCGACGGGATTTTGTATTTTTCGCGAGGGGCGCCCGGAAGCTTCTGTGACGGAAACACCCGGTGATTTGTCTATAAAGTGTACCTTCCTATTCATGAAAAATGGTTTGGTCCAAATTTGGAGCAAATACTTGGTAGCTGCTTCACGAAAAAAGCACTTCTCGGCAATCGGAAAATAAAAAATGGAGTTTCCGTGCAAGTAAAATGAAAACCTCCAAAGACAACATTGCTTGGCATGCCAAGATGCACATGTGTGCATAATTTGGGGACATGATAACAAACTATGCCCTGCAACCGGCCAAAACATTGGCCATTTGCCTTGGAAGCCATGAGTCTTCGTACATGGTAGGTCATTTCTGTGAACATTTTCCTACAAATTTGGAATTATTCCAAATTTGTTATTTTTCCTAGATGCCATGTCACATAAAATGACGATTGGCGGAGGTTTCACGTTGTTTCGATTTTTTTGAAATATTGGGGCCCGATTCAACATGCGGTCAAAACCGCGGCCAAGCCCGTGTTACCTCGGGGTTACATCTTGCGAGACTCTCGCCGGATCTATGATAAAATACCATGTTGTGTACCTAAAAATGATTTTTACAAAAAATCACGAGCAAGCAATGATGGAGCTGTAGTTCAGATTTGACCCGCTTCCTGCTGAATCGACGGGATTTTGTATTTTTCGCGAGGGGCGCCCGGAAGCTTCTGCGACGGAAACACCCGGTGATTTGTCTATAAAGTGTGCCTTCCTATTCATGAAAAATGGTTTGGTCCAAATTTGGAGCAAATACTTGGTAGCTGCTTCACGAAAAAAGCACTTCTCGGCAATCAGAAAATGAAAAATGGATTTTCCGTGCAAATAAAATGAAAACCTCCAAAGGCAACATTGCTTGGCATGCCAAGATGCACATGTGTGCATAATTTGGGGACATGATAACAAACTATGCCCTGCAACCGGCCAAAACATTGGCCATTTGCCTTGGAAGCCATGAGTCTTCGTACATGGTAGGTCATTTCTGTGAACATTTTCCTACAAATTTGGAATTATTCCAAATATGTTATTTTTCCTAGATGCCATGTCACATAAAATGACGATTGGCGGAGGTTTCACGTTGTCGATTTTTTTTGAAATATTGGGGCCCGATTCAACATGCGGTCAAAACCGCGGCCAAGCCCAGTGTTACCTCGGGGTTACATCTTGCGAGACTCTCGCCGGATCTATGATAAAATACCATGTTGTGTACCTAAAAATGATTTTTACAAAAAATCACGAGCAAGCAATGATGGAGCTGTAGTTCAGATTTGACCCGCTTCCTACTGAATCGACGGGATTTTGTATTTTTCGCGAGGGGCGCCCGGAAGCTTCTGCGACGGAAACACCCGGTGATTTGTCTATAAAGTGTGCCTTCCTATTCATGAAAAATGGTTTGGTCCAAATTTGGACCAAATACTTGGTAGCTGCTTCACGAAAAAAGTACTTCTCGGCAATCGGAAAATGAAAAATGGATTTTCCGTGCAAATAAAATGAAAACCTCCAAAGGCAACATTGCTTGGCATGCCAAGATGCACATGTGTGCATAATTTGGGGACATGATAACAAACTATGCCCTGCAACCGGCCAAAACATTGGCCATTAGCCTTGGAAGCTATGAGTCTTCGTACATGGTAGGTCATTTCTGTGAACATTTTCCTACAAATTTGGAATTATTCCAAATTTGTTATTTTTCCTAGATGCCATGTCACATAAAATGACGATTGGCGGAGGTTTCACGTTGTTTCGATTTTTTTGAAATATTGGGGCCCGATTCAACATGCGGTCAAAACCGCGGCCAAGCCCGGTGTTACCTCGGGGTTACATCTTGCGAGACTCTCGCCGGATCTATGATAAAATACCATGTTGTGTACCTAAAAATGATTTTTACAAAAAATCACGAGCAAGCAATGATGGAGCTGTAGTTCAGATTTGACCCGCTTCCTACTGAATCGACGGGATTTTGTATTTTTCGCGAGGGGCGCCGGAAGCTTCGCGACGGAAACACCCGGTGATTTGTCTATAAAGTGTGCCTTCCTATTCATGAAAAATGGTTTGGTCCAAATTTGGAGCAAATACTTGGTAGCTGCTTCACGAAAAAAGCACTTCTCGGCAATCGGAAAATGAAAAATGGATTTTCCGTGGAAATAAAATGGAAACCTCCAAAGGCAACATTGCTTGGCATGCCAAGATGCACATGTGTGCATAATTTGGGGACATGATAACAAACTATGCCCTGCAACCGGCCAAAACATTGGCCATTTGCCTTGGAAGCCATGAGTCTTCGTACATGGTAGGTCATTTCTGTGAACATTTTCCTACAAATTTGGAATTATTCCAAATTTGTTATTTTTCCTAGATGCCATGTCACATAAAATGACGATTGGCGGAGGTTTCACGTTGTTTCGATTTTTTTTGAAATATTGGGGCCCGATTCAACGTGCAGTCAAAACCGCGGCCAAGCCCGGTGTTACCTCGGGGTTACATCTTGCGAGACTCTCGCCGGATCTATGATAAAATACCATGTTGTGTACCTAAAAATGATTTTTACAAAAAATCACGAGCAAGCAATGATGGAGCTGTAGTTCAGATTTGACCCGCTTCTCGCTCGAATCGACGGGATTTTGTATTTTTCGCGAGGGCGCCCGGAAGCTTCTGCGACGGAAACACCCGGTGATTTGTCTATAAAGTGTGCCTTCCTATTCATGAAAAATGGTTTGGTCCAAATTTGGACCAAATACTTGGTAGCTGCTTCACGAAAAAGCACTTCTCGGCAATCGGAAAATGAAAAATGGATTTTCCGTGCAAATAAAATGAAAACCTCCAAAGGCAACATTGCTTGGCATGCCAAGATGCACATGTGTGCATAATTTGGGAACATAATAACAAACTATGCAGTGCAACCAGCCAAAACATTGGCCATTTGCCTTGGAAGCCACGAATCTTCGTACATGGTAGGTCATTTCATTGAACATTTTCCTACAAATTTGGAATTATTCCAAATTTGTTATTTTTCCTAGATGCTATGTCACATAAAATGACGATTGGCGGAGGTTTCACGTTGTTTCGATTTTTTTTGAAATATTGGGGCCCGATTCAACATGCGGTCAAAACCGCGGCCAAGCCCGATGTTACCTCGGGGTTACATCTTGCGAGACTCTAGCCGGATCTATGATAAAATACCATGTTGTGTACCTAAAAATGATTTTTACAAAAAATCATGAGCAAGCAATGATGGAGCTGTAGTTCAGATTTGACCCGCTTCCTGCTGAATCGACGGGATTTTGTATTTTTCGCGAGGGGCGCCCGAAAGCTTCTGCGACTGAAACACCCGGTGATTTGCCTATAAAGTGTGCCTTCCTATTCATGAAAAATGGTTTGGTCCAAATTTGGAGCAAATACTTGGTAGCTGCTTCATGATTTGCGGGAGGTTTCACATAAAATATCACATAAAATAAAAAAATTGGAGACAAAACTACCCTACCAAAATTTCCCGCCCCTTCCCCCAATATTTCCCGCCCCTCCCGCCACTCCCGCACCTGGTCGGCACCCAAAAATTTCGCCCCCAGTCGAAATGCCCGAAACTCCACAACTAAAGTAAAAAAGGCTAGGGTTATTTTCGTAAATGCCCTAAACGCTCTATCCCCAAATCCCCAATCCCCAGATCCCCAATCCCCAATTCCCACCATCGAACAACGGGGCGAGCGACGACGGCAACGCGTGGGGAGGCGCTCGTGACGACGGCAACGCGCGGGGAGGCGCTCGCGACGACGGCAACCGGTTGATCTTCCTCGCCATCGAAGCCCCCGACCTCCGACCCCCCGGAATCCTCCCTCGGCTCCCTCCAGGCAAGTCCTCCTCCTTCAATCCAGTCTCCATCAATAGCGGCATGAATCGGCGACTGATACGCTAGATCCATTCACGGTCGTTGGCATCTTGCTAGCTTTCTTGCGCGCGATGGCTAGGGTTAGGGTCTGCATCTTGCTAGCTTTCTTGCGCGCGATGGCTAGGGTTAGGGTCTGCATCTTTCTAGCTTTCTTGCGCGCGATGGCTAGGGTTAGGCCTGCGCCGCGCGACGGCTAGGGTTAGGTCTAGCTTGATTTGTTGATGGTTTGGCTTCCTCTAGGGTTTGTTCTGTGTCTGTCTCTTTTTGGATGATGATTTGTATTTATCCTTCTTGATTTGTTATTACCTGAGACTGATGTTTTTGTGAGACTTCTTGAACATATAGTACTTCTCCTTGTACTGATTGGGCATCAATCCTTCTTGATTTTTATTACCTGAGACTCGCTGTTCTTGTTGCATTTCATCAATGAGACTCGTCGTTGTTGGATAGAGCCGTGCAGGTTGGTAATCTGTATTACTTATGTGAAGCTCAAATTTTCGTAGTTAAACTTCTTGCACCCTGTAGCTAGCTTTGATTGATCAATTGTTTCTGTGCTTTGGAAATTCAGTAGCTTCAGTCAACTTCTTCCTGTAAGATGAATTCAACATACATAACACTATGGTTGCTCTAATGTGTGATAACTTCATCATTGTTCTGCCACTGCATTACTGCATCAATTATGGTTGCTCTAATGTGTTAATATTTTTTATCGGTGGCGGCTCTAATGTTATTGCTGCATGCATAGTTGTTGTCTAATGATTCTCATTTGCCACTTCGCTAGGTAAGAAGATTAAGGTTTGTGGCGCTGTAGGACGAGCTGCAGCGGAACAGCTTCAAGGACAATATCAAAGAGAACCAGGTGAAGATGCACTACAAACCAGTTTATTTTTCAGTGCTTGTTGTTACTCCTAACTGGACTTGACATGACATGGATGTTTGTTCATTAAGCGATGATTGTTTATTACTGGTCAATGTCTGATTATCATGATTGATGAAATTAATCTGCATAGGAAGTACTGGTAAATTAAATATATGATCTAGATAAACATATTCATGACATGCCAAATTATGGATATGCTCTGGTTCTATGTTTGCATTCATATGGTGTGTATCTAATTTTTTCTCATTCTGTTTTGCAAGCTAACAAGCACAAGTCCAACCCCTCAAGATTAGCCATGACAAGGATGGCACCGAAGAGGCAACCGGCTGGTATGCTACCTCCTCCTTGTGCTTATGCTGCTAGGATTAAAGAATCTACTCGCTTATGCTTATGCTCTTGCTGCCAAGTATACAGATGTGCGTAGCTTATGCTTGTGATGTTGTAGTAATAGAAATGAATTGTTTGTCTGAATAAACTGTCACCTTAAATAATCTACTGGGATTAACTGGAACTAAAAACTGGTATGCTACCTTAGCTGTTTGAGTTGTCTTGCTTCCTATGCATTTCAACCATTCATCTAATGGTTACAATTTATTCATGTAAAGAAGCGCCACTCACGGAAATCGAGAAGATTAGGGCTAGAACCATGATGAGGAACAACCGCATCTTCCAATCCCTAGGCATTGGTGCAATAGCATCAATGCTTAGGAAGTCGAATGATTGTCCAGAAGGTAGCACAATTACAAGTGATGGAGCATCTGCCATAACACAAGGGGAGAGCTCAGACTACAATCCTAGAGATGATGAAGTTATTGATGGAGAGGAGGTTGAGGACAATGTAGTGAAGAAAAATGTTAAGGTGCAAACTCTTGTCTTGTTTGGAGGGGTGGGAGTAGTTGGATATGTCTGCTTTGTTTTTCTTTCATTGTATGCATATAGTTTTCTAACTTCTGATCTAATGCCGATGTCCTTACTATTTATATGAGGCCCAGAAGGTTTCTAGGAGGAAGAAGAGTGGTGTTAAGAAGAAGAAGATCGCCGCTAAGAAGACAAGCTCGAGGAGGAAGAGCTCAGAAACAGCTACTACAATGGGTCCATCAAGAGTATTTGCTGTACCTCCAGGAGGGTCAAAGAGGTTGCTGGAAGTTGAAGAGTCTGCTCCCACTCGAGTCACAAGGTCAAAGGCAGCAAATGTAAGCAACCATGAAGAAATCCTTCAGCGCAACGACCGAGAAAGCTCGCAGCAGATGGATGATATGCAGCAGCCCTTGGGTGAAGAAAGGAACATGAGCCTCCAGCCTTAGCCCCGTTACAACAAGAGCCCACCAGCTTAGCCCCGTTACAACAAGAGCCCTCCAGCTTAGCCCTGTTACAACAAGAGCCCGGAGTCAGCCAGCCTTGTCTGAACAAACTGAGCAGCCAGTGTATGGTGATGATGATGTCGAAGATCACGCCGATGCTGATGATGATGAAGGCAAGTTTGTTCTCTGAAAATTTAGTATATCGTCTGAACCATATTGATCCCTTTCTTTATAATGCATTTCTCATGTGTAATGGATAAGAAGTCATGAATTCTGTATGTTTCCTTTTCAGGTACAACTGCTGTGGTCAACAGCAAAAGGAAGGGCTCAGGGCTAGAGAGGATGAAGAAGTCGCTGGGCACCAATGTGATTATCCACATTCCTGAAGGCATGAAGCGCCCAGAAAATCCTTTGCAGGCTGCAAAGCTTGCAACCGAAGGTGGCCTCATTGCAAGAAGCCATGCACCGGTTCTGCCACATTTCAAGGATTACAAGAGGGACAAAAACATCATAAAGAACTACATTGGAAAAGTAGCTGTAAGTTCTTTGTTTCCTATTATACTACAGTTTGTGTCTATTACTGCTGCCATTCTGGCTATTATGACTATTTTCAGTCTTGTTTCTTGATTCAGAGTTTGACAACAAGATATCGATGTATTTTCTTGTTTGCTCGTCTTGGTAGGCCAACTTTGACATGGACACCGAGTCACATATTGTGAAGTCGGCATGCACCGACATGCTGCGTAAAAGGACCAAGAACATGCGCCACAAGATCAAAAGGACATATTTTGACAACATACCAGACAAATCAAGTGAGCATTAAGTCTCCGGTTGATGGCATGCCCGATGGTGAGTGGCGAGAATCCGGTGAAGCCGTGGTCTACTCCAAGACACAAGGTATTCCTGTACAAATGCCTTGACTTTTGTAGATGTATTTGCCCCGATGTTTCGCTGCTGTTTAGTTATGCATGCTCTAATATATTGTTTACTTATTTGCAAGAAAACTTGTGAGAGTAACAAGAGTAACCGAGAAAAAGTTCGGTTCCAATGATAAAACTGGATCGCGGTCCTATGGTGCACATATCTATGCAATTGTAAGAACATGCTTATTTTTCTATTTGTATTTGTCCTGATGTATGTGCTGCTGTTTACATATACCCAGTTGCAAAAAAGCTCATTGTTTGATTTGCTGAATAACATTTCAGAAAGAGGAAAGAAAAGGTGAAGTCCTGTCTGCTATTGACATGTTCAAAGTGACACATAATAGCAAGAAGGACGGTTACTCGGAGCCGGTTAAGAGGGCCATAGTAAGTCTCACTTTGCAGTCTGTTTGTTCAAGTCATATGTTACTTCACCTACTTGCTTATATGTTGTCGTGTCACATTACTTTCGAGTTTTAGTGTACTGATTCAGTGCTTTGTTGTTGTGCAGGCTGAAATGGAGGAGATCAGGGATGCACCGCTACCAGAAGGTGAGGAGCCGAAATTAGCTACTGCGGTAGTTGAGGAAGTACTGGTGAAGAAGTGTCCTTCAAGCACATTTCTGCTCAATGTTGGCCTCAAGTCAAGCTCTTCTACAAACAAGACCACCAGATCAGATCCTGATGTGGTTGCCCAAGTCATTGATCTGCAGGGGCAGCTGGAGAGGTCACAACACCAAGGCTAAGCTATGCGAGAGGAGCTAGCTGAACTCAAGAAGAAGGCGGAAGAAGCTGCATCTGCCCAAGCTATACGTGACAAAGAGTACGAGGTGTTGCGCATGAAGGCGGAGGAAACTGATGCGAAGTTTGCTCGTTTGATGGCCATGATGTTGTCTGGGAAGTAGTGGCTGCAGGTTCTGGTGGTTCTTTGCATATGCTTGGAGCATTTTGATTTTCTGTCCCATATTTACTACATGTTAGCACCACTCTGAACTAATGGACCTGGTACTGACCTGTGAGATGAGCATTTTGGTAGTTGGTCTCCATTTTACATTTGGTACTAGTGTGGTTGATCTACCTGGTACATGTGTTGTAATCTGTGAGATGTCTCCGTTACGAACCCGATGGATAAATTACATCGTACTGTTCGATAATTTATCGTCTGTCTGTTATGATTTTGTTACAATTGATATCTACCGAGATAAATTTCTATCGTATAAACTATGGCCCAAACTTCGGACCAATATCCGGGCTGCTAAAAGGCCATGGTCCAAATACTATTGGACCAAAAATCCGGGTTGTTAAAAGGCCACGACCCAAACAAATATTGAATATAAAATTAGAAAAATACAAAAGAATTGGACTGCAAAAGGTTCAATGTACAAAAATAAATGGACTGTTAAAAGGCCAAAGCCCGAAAAGAAAATAGAGAGTAAAAAGGCCTTGGCCCAAAAAGAAATTGGACTCTTAAAAGGCCAAGGCCCATAAAGAACAGTAAATGTAAAATGGCCAAGGCCAAGAAAGTAAGAAGGCCAAAAGTGTGGGCCTGGCCCAATAAACCGAACAGATTTCAGTGGAAAAAAAGAAATGGGCCGTAACTTTGAATTCGGCCCATATAATGGTAGAACTAGACTGGGCTGATTTCGATGCACGACCATTTTGGTTTGGTCACCGATCTGCCACGTAGGATTTGCCACGTTGGATCTGACGTGGATAGGGTAGGCCAGCCCGTGAACAACATTTTGGTCATAGAATCTACGACCATCCATTTTGGTCGTAGAGGATTACGACCATTTAAATAAAAAGGTCGCCGTGCGCCGTCAGTGACGCTCAACTGGCGACCAACAGTTATTGGTCACGGCGTGGTCACAGATGGCGCACAACGACCTTTCAGCGACCAATATGGAGGGTCGCAAGTCACCGGATTTCTTGTAGTGCCCTTAAGTGGATCACCCAAGGTTTATCGAACTCAGGGAGGTAGAGGTCAGAGATATCCCTCTCAAGCAATCCTGCAATTAAGATACAAGAAGTCTCTTGTGTCCCCAACACACCTAATACACTTGTCAGATGTATAGGTGCACTAGTTCGGCGAAGAGATATTAAAACGCAGGTGGTATAGATGGTGGTAAACGGTAATTGCGATCTGAAGTAAATATTGCAGCAAGTAAACATGTAGCAGAACTTGTTGGAAACGGTGTTTCAATGCTTAGAAACAAGGCCTAGGGATCATACTTTCACTAGTGGACACTCTCAACATTGCAATCATAATTGAATATAAATAAGCACTTCATCATGCTATTCTGAATTACTCTCGGCGGGATAACGAACACTAATTCACCGTGTAGGGCTACAAAAGCAAACCTTAAAGATGTATTCCCAAGTACTAATAAACACCCCACGCCGTCACCTGTGAGCATTCATAGGAGGTACTAACACACCACAATTTCATAGAGACATCCAACTCAAATCATAACCCGGTGAACAAGTATTCCGTGAAATATAGCCTAAGAGACCCACACGGTGCACACACTCGTCACCTTTACACACATGGTACAAGGAGTCTCCTGGAGATCACATAAGTAAAATCCACTTGAATAGCATAACGACATCTAGATTACAAAGCTCATCATATGGATCTCAATCATGTAAGGCAGCTCATGAGATCATTGTATTGAAGTACATGGGAGAGAGAGATTAACCACATAGCTACCGGTAAAGCCCTTAGCCTCGGGGGAGAACTACTCCCTCCTCATCATGGGAGACAGCAGCGGCGATGAAGATGGCGGTGGTGTCGATGGAGATGGCTTTCGGGGGCAATTCCCCGTTCCGGCGGCGTGCCGGAACAGAGACTTCGGTCCCCCGAACTTGGCTTCGCGATGGCGGCGGTTGCGTAACTTTTCTCGTATCGTGGATTATCTTTTTAGGGTTTTCGCGTCGAGGAGACTTTATAGGCGGAAGGGCAGCCTCGGAGGGGCAACAGGGCTCCCTCACCACATGGCGGCGCGACTAGGGTGGGACCCGCGCCCCCCTATGGTGTGGGTCCCCCTTGGCCCCCCTCTGGCCCCTCTTCGGTGCTCTGGAACCTTCCGTGAAATATAAGATCGTGGGCATTAATTTCGTCCAATTCCGAGAATATTTCCCATGTAAGATTTCTGAAACCAAAATAGCGTAAAACGAGAACTGGCACTTCGGCATCTTGTTAATAGGTTAGTTCCGGAAAATGCATCAAAACGATATAAAGTATGAATAAAACATGTAGGTATTGTCATAAAACTAGCATGGAACATAAGAAATTATATATACGTTGGAGACGTATCAATGTTGTAGCTGGCATTATGATACGTCTCAAACGTATCTATAATTTCTTATGTTCCATGCTACTTTTATGATGATACTCACATGTTTTATACACATTATATGTCATTATTATGCATTTTCCGGCACTAACCTATTGACGAGATGCCAAAGAGCCGCTTGCTTTCGCTCGTTTTTGGTTTCGGAAATCCTACAAAGGAAATATTCTCGCAATTGGACGAAATCAACGCCCAGGGTCTTATTTTTCCACGAAGCTTCCAGAAGACCGAAAGGATTACGAAGTGGGGCGACGAGGCGCCGCCATGCCAGGGCCACGCGGCCAGGCTAGGGCCCACGCCGCCCTATTGTGTGGGGCCCTCGTGTCGCCCCTAAACCTACCCTTCCGCCTACTTAAAGCCTTCGTCGCGAAACCCCCAGTACCGAGAGCCACGATACGGAAAACCTTCCAGAGACGCAGCCGCCGCCAATCCCATCTCGGGGGATTCAGGAGATCGCCTCCGGCACCCTGCCGGAGAGGGGAATCATCTCCCGGAGGGCTCTTCATTGCCATGATCGCCTCCGGATCGATGTGTGAGTAGTTCACCCCTGGACTATGGGTCCATAGCAGTAGCTAGATGGTTGTCTTCTCCTCATTGTGCTATCATGTTAGATCTTGTGAGCTGCCTATCATGATCAAGATCATCTATTTGTAATGCTACATGTTGTGTTTGTTGGGATCCGATGAATATTAAATACTATGTCAAGTTGATTATCAATCTATCATATATGTTGTTTATGTTCTTGCATGCTCTCCGTTGCTAGTAGAGGCTCTGGCCAAGTTGATACTTGTAACTCCAAGAGGGAGCATTTATGCTCGATAGTGGGTTCATGCCTCCATTGAATCTGGGACAGTGAGAGAAAGTTCTAAGGTTGTGGATGTGCTGTTGCCACTAGGGATAAAACATCAATGCTTTATCTAAGGATATTTGTGTTAATTACATTACGCACCATACTTAATGCAATTGTCTGTTGTTTGCAACTTAATACTGGAAGGGGTTCGGATGATAACCTGAAAGTGGACTTTTTAGGCATAGATGCATGCTTGGATAGCGGTCTATGTACTTTGTCGTAATGCCCCGATTAAATCTCATAGTACTCATCATGATATATGTATGTGCATTGTTATGCCTTCTTTATTTGTCAATTGCCCAACCGTAATTCGTTCACCCAACATGCTATTTATCTTATGGGAGAGACACCACTAGTGAACTATGGACCCCGGTCCATTCTTTACATCCGAAATACAATCTACTGCAATTGTTCTTTACTGTTCTTCGCAAACAAACATCATTTTCCACACTATACAATTAATCCTTTGTTTACAGCAAGCCGGTGAGATTGATAACCTCACTGTTACGTTGGGGCAAAGTACTTTGATTGTGTTGTGCAGGTTCCACGTTGGCGCCGGAATCCCTGGTGTTGCGCCGCACTACACTCCGTCACCAACAATCTTCACGTGTTCCTTGACTCCCTACCGGTTCGATAACCTTGGTTTCTTACGAGGGAAAACTTGCTACCGTACGCATCACACCTTCCTCTTGGGGTTCCCAACGGACGTGTGTCTTGCACGCATCAAGCTCTTTTTCTGGCGCCGTCGCCGGGGAGATCAAGACACGCTGCAAGGGGAGTCTCCCACTTCCAATCTCTTTACTTTGTTTTTGTCTTGCTTTACTTTATTTTATTTACTGCTTTGTTTGTTCTCTATATCAAAAATACAAAAAAATTAGTTGCTAGTTTTAATTTATTTACTGTCTTGATCTCCATATTAAAAACACATAAAAAATTAGTTACTTGCATTTACTTTATTTAGTTTGCTTTATTTACTACTGCTAAAAATGAGTAATCCTGAAGTTGAAGTTCGTTCGTTTAAGCAACAAGGTGGAGAAAGCTTTAAAGATGCTTGGTATAGAATTAGTGATGCTCATCATAGGTGCACTAAGAAACACTCCACTATTATCCTACTTAGGAACTTTTATGTTGGTATATCTAGCTGGAATAGGTATGTTCTTGATACTCTTTCGGGGGTAATTTCCTAGGTACTCCTGCTTTAGAAGCTAGTTGCATCATTGAGAGCCTAGTTGGAATACCACCTATTAATGAAACTAAAATTGAAATCTCTCTTGAGGATGTCATGAAAAAGTTGGAAGCCATAGAGAAAAATCTTCCAAGTGTTGATACTAAACCGGGAATATTACTTGATAATACTGATAAACTTGATAAATCCCTAGGAGGAATTAATGAAAGAATTGCTATTTTAGAAACTTGTGCTATCCATGATAATCAAACCCATAGGATTGGTAAACTTGAAGAAGCTATGGGAACATTGGGTTCAACTTTTTCTTCTCTTAAATTTAAGGAGAAAGCTTATGTGGGCAAGGAGCAAAAATTCATGTATGTCTCTAAGGTGCCTAAGCCAAGAATTATTATAAGCCTAAAGCTAATAAAACCCTTAGTACCACTATGGGAAATTTAGATAATGGAGCATCTAAGGTACCCTCTGCAACAAGTTGTGTTTGTAAGGAAAATTATGATGTTGATGCTTCGTCTCTTGACAATACTTGATTCACACTTTCTGCGCCTAGCTGAAAGGCGTTAAAGAAAAGCGCTTATGGGAGACAACCCATTATTTTACTTCTGCACTTTTGTTTTATATATGAGTCTTGGAAGTTGTTACTACTGTAGCAACCTCTCCTTATCTTTATTTTATTGCATTGTTGTGCCAAGTAAAGTCTTTGATAGTAATGTTGATACTAGATTTGGATTACTGCGCAGAAACATATTTCTTACTGTCCCGAAATTGAGCAGCCCCTTCTGTAGGAAATTTAGAAAAATCTGCCAATTTATGTGCGTGATCCTCAGATATGTACGCAACTTTCATTAAATTTGAGCATTTTCATCTGAGCAAGTTAAGTGCCCCAGAAAAATTCGTCTTTACGGATCTGTTCGTTTTGACAGATTCTGCCTTTTATTTCGCATTGCCTGTTTTGCTATGTTTGATGGATTTGTTTGTTCCATTAACTTTCAGTAGCTTTGTGCAATGTCCAGAAGTGTTAAGGATGATTATGTCACCTCTGAATATATGAATTTTCAATTATGCACTAACCCTCTAATGAGTTTGTTTCGAGTTTGGTGTGGAGGAAGTTTTCAAGGGTCAAGAGAGGAGGATGATACAATATGATTAAGAAGAGTGAAAAGTCTAAGCTTGGGGATGCCCCTGTGGTTCATCCCTGCATATTTCAAGAAGACTCAAGCATCTAAGCTTGGGGATGCCCAAGGCATCCCCTTCTTCATCGACAACTTATCAGGTCACCTCTAGTGAAACTATATTTTTATTCAGTCACATCTTATGTGCTTTACTTGGAGCGTCTGTTTGCTTTTGTTTTTGTTTGAATAAAATCGGATCCTAGCATTCTTTATGTGGGAGAGAGACACGCTCCGCTGTTTCGTATGAACACATATGTTCTTAGCTTTATTCTTAATGTTCATTGCGAAGGTTGAACTACTTCGTTCATTGTTATATGGTTGGAAACGGAAAATGCTTCATGTGGTAATTGGTATAATGTCTTGAATAATTTGATACTTGGCAATTGTTGTGCTCTTATAGATCATATTTAAGCTCTTGCATCATGTACTTTGCACCTATTAATGAAGAACTACATAGAGCTTGTTAAAATTTGGATTGCACGATTGGTCTCTCTAAGTCTAGATATTTTCTGGTTAAGGTGTTTGAACAACAAGGAGGCGATGTAAAGTCTTATAATACTTACAATATGTTCATATGTGAGCTTTGCTGCACCGCTTTATACTTGAGTTTGCTTCAAACAACCTTGCTAGCCTAGCCTTGTATTGAGAGGGAATTCTTCTCGTGCATCCAAATCCTTGAGCCAAAAACTATGCCATTTGTGTCCACCATACCTACCTACTACATGGTATTTCTCTGCCATTCCAAAGTAAATTACTTGAGTGCTACCTTTAAAATTCTATTCTTTGCCTTTACAATACATAGCTCATGGGAAAATAGCCTTAAAAACTATTGTGGTGAAGAATATGTACTTATGTATCTTATTTCTTAATAAGTTGCTTGTTCAGCGGTAACCATGTTTCTGGGGACGCCATCAACTTTTACCTTTGTTGAATATCATGTGAGTTGCTATGCATGTTCGTCTTGTCTGAAGTAAGGGCGATTTTCATGATCAAATGGTTTGAGTATGCATATTGTTAGAGAAGAACATTGGGCCACTAACTAAAGCCATGAATCATGGTGGAAGTTTCAGTTTGGACACAAATCCTCAATCTCTTATGAGAATATTATCTGTTGTTGAATGCTTAAGCATTAAAAGAGGAGTCCATTATCTGTTGTCTATGTTGTCCCGGTATGGATGTCTAAGTTGAGAATAATCAAAAGCGAGAAATCCAATGCGAACTTTCTCCTTAGACCTCTGCACAGGCGGCATAGAGGTACCCCTTTGTGACACTTGGTTGAAACATATGCTATGCAATGATAATCCGTGTTAATCCAAGCTAATTAGGACAAGGTGCGAGCACTATTGGTATACTATGCATGAGGCTTGCAACTTATAGGATGTCTTATACATAACACATATGATTTATTACTACCGTTGACAAAATTGTTTCTATGTTTTCAAAATGAAAAGCTCTAGCACAAAAATAGTAATCCATGCTTCCTCTCGCGAAGGGCCATTCTTCTACTTTATGTTGAGTCGGTTTACCTACTTCCTTCTATCTTAGAAGCAAACACTTGTGTCAACTCGTGTGCATTGATTCTTACATGTCTACCTATTGCACTTGTTATATTACTTTGTGTTGACAATTATCCATGAGATATACATGTTGAAGTTGAAAGCAACCGCTGAAACTTATATCTTCCTTTGTGTTGTTTCAAAGCTTTCTACTAAGAATTTATTGCTTTATGAGTAACTCTTATGCAAGTCTTATTGATGCTTGTCTTGAAAGTATTATTCATGAAAAGTCTTTGCTATATGATTCAGTTGTTTCTCATTGTCTTCATCATTGCTTCAAATCGCTGCATTCATCTCATATGCTTTACAATAGTATTGATCAAGATTATGATAGCATGTCACTTCAGAAATTATCCTTGTTATCGTTTACCTACTCGAGGGCGAGTAGGAACTAAGCTTGGGGATGCCTGATACGTCTCAAACGTATCTATAATTTCTTATGTTCCATGCTACTTTTATGATGATACTCACATGTTTTATACACATTATATGTCATTATTATGCATTTTCCAAGCACTAACCTATTGACGAGATGCCGAAGAGCGAGTTCGTTGTTTTCTCGCTGTTTTTGGTTTCGAAATCCTACAAAGGAAATATTCTCGAATTGGACGAAATCAACGCCCGGGGTCTTATTTTTCCACGAAGTTTCCAGAAGACCGAAAGGATTACGAAGTGGGGCGACGAGGCGCCGCCACGCCAAGGCCGCGCGGCCAGGCTAGGGCCCGCGCCGCCCTGTTGTGTGGGGCCCTCGTGTCGCCCCTAAACCTACCCTTCCGCCTACTTAAAGCCTTCGTCGCGAAACCCCCTGTACCGAGAGCCACGATACGGAAAACCTTCCAGAGACGCCGCCGCCGCCAATCCCATCTTGGGGGATTCAGGAGATCGCCTCCGGCACCCTGCCGGAGAGGGGAATCATCTCCCGGAGGGCTCTTCATCGCCATGATCACCTCCGGATCGATGTGTGAGTAGTTCACCCCTGGACTATGGGTCCATAGCAGTAGCTAGATGGTTGTCTTCTCCTCATTGTGCTATCATGTTAGATCTTGTGAGCTGTCTATCATGATCAAGATCATCTATTTGTAATGCTACATGTTGTGTTTGTTGGGATCCGATGAATATTGAATACTTTGTCAAGTTGATTATCAATCTATCATATATGTTGTTTATGTTCTTGCATGCTCTCCGTTGCTAGTAGAGGCTCGGCCAAGTTGATACTTGTAACTCCAAGAGGGAGTATTTATGCTCGATAGTGGGTTCATGCCTCCATTGAATCTGGGACAGTGAGAGAAAGTTCTAAAGTTGTGGATGTGCTGTTGCCACTAGGGATAAAACATCAATGCTTTGTCTAATGATATTTGTGTTGATTAGATTACGCACCATACTTAATGCAATTGTCTGTTGTTTGCAACTTAATACTGGAAGGAGTTCGGATGATAACCTGAAAGTGGACTTTTTAGGCATAGATGCATGCTGGATAGCGGTCTATGTACTTTGTCGTAATGCCCTGATTAAATCTCATAGTACTCATCATGATATATGTATGTGCATTGTTATGCCTTCTTTATTTGTCAATTGCCCAACAGTAATTCGTTCACCCAACATGCTATTTATCTTATGGGAGAGACACCACTAGTGAACTGTGGACCCCGGTCCATTCTTTACATCTGAAATACAATCTACTGCAATTGTTCTTTACTGTTCTTCGCAAACAAACATCATCTTCCACACTATACAATTAATCCTTTGTTTACAGCAAGCCGGTGAGATTGACAACCTCACTGTTACGTTGGGGCAAAGTATTTTGATTGTGTTGTGCATGTTCCACGTTGGCGCCGGAATCCCTGGTGTTGCGCCGCACTACACTCCGTCACCAACAACCTTCACGTGTTCCTTGACTCCTACTGGTTCGATAACCTTGGTTTCTTACTTAGGGAAAACTTGCTGCTGTACGCATCACACCTTCCTCTCGGGGTTCCCAACGGACGTGTGTCTTGCACGCATCACATTACTAAGAAATAGGCTACCCCCAGCTGATCTATTCCAGCTAGCGCCGGCGCACATAGGTACGCTAGCGCTAACACGCCTGCCGCTGGCGTACCAGATTGGTCCACCGGTGGTATATGAACCTAAGAGCATCTCCAGCCGTTGGAGCTCCCCGGGCCGAAATCCGGCGCTATTTAGCGCCGGATTAGACGAAAGTTTGGCCCGGGAGCGCCAAAGTTCCTGACGTCTCCCCGGTAGACACCCGGGGTTCGGCGTTTTTTAGAGAAAAACGTCCCTGGATGCCAAATTTCCTGCATAATTCGGTGAATTTGACCAGTTTTGCCAACATTTGGCTTACTTTTACAAATAAACGTTACAGTTCAATAAAACAAGACAAGTTTTCAAACAAATCAAATGGAAACTAGTTGGTGTTGCCTCGAAGCGTTCATATGTGCTCCACCAGATCATCCTGCAGCTGTTGATGCATTGTGGAGTCTCGAATCTCCTGACGCATAGCGATGAACGCAGCCCACGATGCCCACACCTGGTGGTTAGGCTGTTCAAGAGGACCCTCTCTATCATATGGTGCAGCTTGTTCGCTCAGAGGAACCGGATGCTTCCGGCGGAGTTGAGGCAACCGGCCGGCGGATTGGCAAGGGGTGGTGTCGGCGGCGATAGAGCAACTGGAGGGGAGGACGATTTGCGTCGACAAAGTGGTGGGGTTCATCTATTCTCTCGCCAATAGAGCGGGCCCGTCGCCGCTTTTCGCTCGTTCAGAGTCCCAGCGTACCTCGGGGGGGGGGGATGGTCTGGGCTCTCCGGACGGATGAAATGCCAAATCCGGACGAAAACGAGGAGCAGAGGGCGCGACTGGGCGTTTTCATCCTTCCTGATGAAAAAAAAGCGTCATGGAGGCCTCGTCGGGGAGACGACTGGAGATACTCTAACACTAGCGCCTTAGGCTAGGTACGAACGCAGAACAAAAAACAAAAAAAAAGCGCACGTGGCCAGGCACCATCGTGCAATAATTATTGTCGACCTGTTTGGTAGTCTGGGTGGGTTTTTCGTCTTACTGGCGCAGTGAGATAAAATGCACATCTCATTCCATACGGGCTCCAAGTCTAAAAAGATACTTTATTTGGTAGCCTGGATTGCATTAGTTGATACCCAAGTGCCACTTTATTTGGTTGGCCGCATGTTTTTCCTAGCCTCATCTATATGGTAACATGGTGATATTACCTCACCCATCACAGGCATCAGCACGTCGACGATCACGAAGCCATACACCACTATGGCACCTCCGTTCACAAGCATCGACACATCGGCGATCATGAACCCAGACGCCACCATGGCACCACCGTTCAAGCCGATCACAAGCATCACCACGTCAGTAGTAGGGAAAACGCTAGAGGGGCACACTTATTGGCAGCGCACCCATCTGAACGCCCGCGCTGCTATTAGTAGTCTCGTGCTGAAAACGGGCATGCAACTGGTATACTCATACTGGTAGCGTAGCAGACAGAAAGGCACACAACTATTAGATGGGACCCAGCTGTACTCGGGCCCATAAAGTTTCTTCAAGATTTCAGCCCAAAAGAAAATACAACGTGTGTTGAGCTTCTAGAGTTTTTAAAGTCACATGGTTGTTTTCCCAATGGAAGTATTGCGTATAGAGTTTTGTTGACCATTCATGGAGAGCTTAACTTCTCTAAATTGATACTATTGGATTCCTATATGCGTACTATGATGACACAACAAAAAAAACATAATGATTTACTCACAATAGCACTTGAGAGTGAAATATTGGATTTTTTATTACGAGGATATCATTGCAGATTTATTTTCAAAACTATGGTCAAAACTTAAAATACACCTCAAATTTTGAAACATACGGAGCATTTGTACCTGCGTGCTCTTCCGTAAGGCCCAGCATCGCGGCCTCAAAGTTTTTGCTGAGCCCATTTCGAGTTTTCAACGGCTGGCACGTGAGTCGCACGCACGCATTCGGCCAGTAGGCAGGGAAGAATAATCCGACCGTTGAGGCCTCTCCCACAGAGCCTTTAATTGAACCCCCACCCAAAAACTGCGATCCAGAAATTCCCCAACTCCAAGCTCGCCTCGCCGCTCGGCCACCGCTCCCCTGCGCTCCACCGCTCCACAGCCAGCCAGCCGGCCGGCAATGGCGATCTCCACCGATTCGCACTCCGAGGAGCAGGTACGTCTGCTTGCTCACCCTCATCCCTCCCCTCCTCCGGGAACCCCTGCCAGATCTGTGCGGTTCTAAATCAAAGCGCGTTTCCAGCGGGTCGCTCCGCAGGGGCGACTCCGGAGGCGACACAAACCCTAGACTAGGAGCCCCCTTCCCCCTTCCCCAGGGGCGACAAAAATCTGTGCGGTTCTTTTGGGAAATCATGGGGGTGCTGGGTCCGTAGCGGCGGATTCTTGGGATTCGGCCACGGACCGCCGCCCGGAAGTTCTTGGGGGGTGGCCGTTTACTCGCGGCCTTGCTCGAATCGAGCGGCGATCTGATCTCGCACGATTCCCCTTAATGCTAGGGTTAGATCGGTAGCTGACGTCAGCCAGCCGCAGAAAGGATCCAGGCCCTCTTTTCTTTGTTCGGTTCAAGATTGCATTTTGGGTTCTCAGCTTCCCGTTACGGTTTGCATGGTAAAAGATGCATTTGTGCTGTCTTATATCGTTTGGCCCACTTTCAGATGCACCAGCATACTAAGCTCTTCCGGTGAAATGGAGCTATAAATAATGGTGTCTTTTTGTCGGCTCCCTCCCTGTAGGCTACGCAGCATTCGCAGGAGGACAAGCGGTGGGTGCTGTCTGACTTCGACGTCGGGAAAGCACTCGGGAGGGGCAAGTTCGGCCATGTTTACTTGGCCAGGGAAAAGAGAGTAAGAATGCTCTACACCATTTATCTCGCCAGTAATATGCTGTATGCCATTTATCCCGTCAGTAATCGTAGCATGTATTATGTTGTAATTTCATTGTTCAAGTGCTGTAATGTTACTCCTTTGTTCTCTATGTAGTAGGCAGGTTAACTCAGAATCATGATTCCATTGAAGGGTTTTATGTTTCGCCATTGATGGACGCCTGGACCTGATTAGATCGTTACTGTAGGTGTTAGAGCTGAGATCTATCTGTTCTGCGACTAAGCATGGCATTTAATGCCATCGGTCCACATGTGTGCGTTTTGGGTTTAGAATTACGAAACACACAGTAATATACATGTTGAGGCCAAAAGTTTAATATATATGCTATCTGTTGCCTACTTTTGACTTCTAGTTGTAGCTGCCTAGCTATTTTGTAGAATTCTGACATCATGCATGGTAAGGTACCCGTTTCATGAACACTTTTCATACATAGCACAATTCCATTGTATGGGGCTACATGTTCTCTTAAACATCGCAGGATTACCTAGATCATAGCAAACATGTTGAATGTGGTAGCTCTTTAATGTCGTTTGGAATTGTTAATACTCAAGCCTTACAGCATTTTCTTCCTATGGAAACAGAGCAATCAGATTGTGGCATTGAAAGTTCTTTTCAAGAATCAGTTGAAGCAATCTCAGGTGGAGCATCAGCTGCGGCGTGAGGTCGAGATACAGAGTCACCTTAGGCACCCCAATATTCTTCGCCTATATGGGTACTTTTATGATCAGGTCCCTGATTAGCCCAACTACAGTACAGAGAAGCTTTATTTTCCTCATTTTGTCCTCTCATTCTTATCGTGAGTTCTTTGCCATGTGGAATTTGCAGACCCGTGTGTACCTGATCTTGGAGCATGCTGCGAAAGGTGAGCTTTACAAGGAGTTGCAGAGATGCAAGCATTTCTCTGAAAGGCGGTCAGCAACCGTAAGCATCTCTTTGATTGTGTTTCATGGTAAATGTACCTTTTACCCACTGTTCCAAGTACTAACTGATTCCCTGGTTTTCAGTACATAGCATCATTGGCACGAGCCCTCATCTATCTACATGGGAAGCATGTGATTCATCGAGATATTAAACCAGAAAACCTTTTAGTTGGAGCACAGGTATTTGCACTGTTCTATTCGTTTTTTGTGATCTGGAACAGTACTCTCTCTGGTATTTACATATGCATATGATTTCATGACAGGGAGAGTTGAAGATTGCGGACTTTGGTTGGTCTGTTCATACCTTTAACCGGAGAAGGACAATGTGTGGAACTTTAGATTATCTGCCTCCTGAAATGGGTACTTAATACTTCCATGCCAAAACTGATTTATTGAGAAACCAAATACCCTGAATTTTCCTATATGCATTTTCTTGCCTCTTAACTTGTTGCAATTTGTCCAGTGGAGAAGACGGAACATGATTACCATGTAGACATATGGAGCTTGGGCATCCTATGTTATGAGTTCCTTTATGGTCTCCCACCTTTTGAAGCCAAAGAGCACTCCGAAACATATCGAAGGTAACTCATGATGAATGCTATGATTTTACTTTCTTGACTCAATGTTCTTATGAATCTTGCTTCCTCGTACTTTATAATTTCTTCTAAGTGAGCTACATGTTCTGTCATAAGTGCTTTAGCTTTCTACTGCTAAGCAAATGCTATGTATGGTGCTTCTACATGAAACACACATATGTTACATTGATCATTGATTAGCATGGCTAGGCATGCTTTTTTTAGGTTCAGGTTTCCTGGTATCCATCATCAGTAATAGATTTCTTTTGACTGGGTCACATGTTTAAATCGTCGTGATTGAGAGACTAGTCACTTCCATGCAACTCTACTTAGCTCCCATTGGGCCTTGTACTTTTCTTATAAGCTGCCTTATTTTTACAATCCAGGATAGTGAAAGTTGACCTGAAATTTCCATCGAAACCATTCGTTTCTACTGCTGCCAAGGACCTCATTTCACAGGTAAATTAGTTCATGGCCTTCTTTCAGATCATGATTGCAGTAAGAGGTGGTTTGTCCTGGACTTGTTGCATCTCATGACAAGTGACGAGAGCATCTCATGACTGGTTTGTCCTGGACTTGTTGCAGATGCTTGTTAAAAACTCCGCGCATCGGCTTCCCCTCCATAAGGTCCTGGAGCACCCCTGGATCGTCCAAAACGCCGACCCTTCAGGCGTGTACAGAGGGTAGAGTTTGGCTCGACTAATCACTTCAAGGAGGACCCCTGGAGCACCCCTGAATTCTTCTCATTGTTGTCATATCTGGCTTTTGTTAGCCGTGGTGTAGTGATGTTGCTCCCGGCCGCGGGCTTTTGTTAGCCGTGGCATTGTGCTGTTGCTCCCGATCGCAGCTGCATCGATAATGTTCATTCATTCAAGCTTCAACTTTTCTCTTTGAAGATCCTGAAGCTAGCTTACTTGTAGCAGTAGTGCCAAGAATTTGTTGTGAATGTGTATCCTACTCTGTATCTCTTGTTGTTCAGGACAGCCAGTCTATATATTTAAGAGGTTTCTGCAGTTTATTTATGCGCTTGTTCATTACAGGCTAATCAATGTTGATAATGTTCATTCGTTCAAGCTTCAGCTGTTCTCTTTGAAATCCTACCAGTAGTGCCAAGCATGTGTTGTGAATGTGTATCCTACTCTGTATCTCGTTGGACAGGACAGCTGGTCTTTTGTCTAAGTGGTTTCTGCAGTTCATTTGGCAATCAGCGCAGATGCTAGCTTCTACTTTTCTCGGTGAAGATCCTGAAGCTAACTTGTAGTGTCAAGCGTATGTTGTGAATGTGTATCCTGCTCATTTCTCTTGTTAGGCAGGATAAGCCGGTCTATATCTTTAAGAGGTTTCTGCAGTTCATGTATGTGTTTGTTCATTTCAGGCTAATCAACGCAGCTGGCATGTTATCTGCATTCTAACTGTGATTCAGGTGATCGAAATAAATAAATTTCCAGATAGCCCAGATTCAGAATAAAAAGGCTCAATCTCAGGTGATTTGATTTAATCAGTGTTTCTCCCTTTTCAAACTCTCGAGAGCAACACCAACGAAACGATACAAAGTATCTCCACTAGAAGTGTTCAGTTTATTCCGTAAAAAAAGTGTTAAGTTTAGTAAATTTACAAGAAGAATGATAATGATATGTCTATGAGAGAGAATAGGGGTGAGGAAAATGATCTTGCTTTATCCTCGCTGCTTACAGTTCTTCTTGTTTTCGTAGTGAGACTCACAAGAGAAAATCCTTGTCAGATAGCTCAAATAGCACTTGTACGACTCAACAACTCAAACTCCGTTCAGAAAAACAAACCTAACTTGCTTGCCACCATGACAATCAGGCCATGGCAGAATCTCCAGCTCACCAACCATGTAGGATGTACCGTAGCATCCAGAACAGAACAGCAGAAGTAACACAAGTAAAACAGAGTTGTCAAACAGTTAACTGTAAGTAATAAAATATAATTGATACGACTTGCCTGAAATTTTGTCTCCATCCCTTGGGCCAATTTTGTCTAGGTGGAAGTGGAAATGATCGGCGACATCTCACCTCTCCCCTTGGATTCCCCTCCAATCGCCTTCTTGGCTTCCTCAATCTCCAATTCAGAAGTGGAGATCCTCAGGTCCTTGTAACTACGCGTTTCCATCTTAATCAACGCGGTGTGAATTTGCTCTAACCTATTCAAGACTGAATTCAGTTCCCCCGAGCCTGAGCCTGCGTTGCTGACTCGTCCTTATCGCCAGTGCTTTCAGATTGGATCAGTTTTGCAACTTTGTCTTTTTGATCTGATGAAGAGCTTTACAGTGTGATCCAACGAAAAAGTTACTTTGCTTGACAAATTTAACCTTGGGTAGGGTAAAATGATAAAAGTGTTCATTTCAGTAAATTTACAACAGAATCAGGGATTAACTGCTGCGAAAAGAGCTGCTGAGCACGCACCCAAAATTGACCTTCTAGCAAGTCTCCAAAAATGACCTTCTACCACAAGAGATTACTATGGTGGAGAACCCTTATTGTATTATACATAAATTCTCTGGAGAAGTTTCTCTACAAGGCAAACTAAAAAAAGGATAGCTCTAATTACACACATGCTCAATATATATCCATCTAAATTATCTTGTGCTTCTCACACTACAGCTGCTGACCCATTACATTCAGGTGAGCACTTCGCCGGGGAGCCGTCGAGGAGCTGCGTGTTGTGGAGGTGGTGGCGCTCGTCGTCATCGTGCTTCATGTTCTCGACATCCTCGTGGCTCAGGAAGCAAGGCTGGTTCGTGGAGCACAAAACCCTCGCCCACATCCTATCAGTGATCACGACTTTGTTCTGCTTCTCCGTGATTCTCTGCATAGGTTACCAAAAGTTTCAGGCTATCGGCACAAGTTTTATTTAGCAAGTATCAGCATAAGGTTTATAAGACTTCAACTGAACGCAAGGTTGATGATCACTGTTTCCTGGACTTACATAGAACGGGATGTAAGCGTGTCTGCCGTTTACGGGCGCGACGGTGTAGCCAGTGTACCCTGCCATGGCGCCATGGAGGGCGCTGTGTGCAAGCAGAGTGCAGTAGACGTTGTCAGAGGCGTTTGATCGGACCGCACGGATCATGTATGTCGGATCGATGTACTTGAGAGTTATGGGGAAGTTGGTCTTCTTCTTGAAATGATCCTGCATGATGAAGAAAACCAAGCAACTCAGTGGAGGAATAAGATCATGTCTCATAAAGAGCCTCGTTTGTCCCCACATTGACAAGGACATGAAAGTCTGGACCAGAAATCTGACCTTGATCTTCTGGGATAGCCAAAGGCCAACATCCAGAAGCAGCTTATTTCCAGAAGCATCCTGAGTGTCTACAAAATTCATGCTCTGGGCGATGAGATCTTGGCCAGCACCCTCGGCAACCACAATGACCATATGACCACTGTCCTTGAGCCGTTTCTGAATGAACTCAAGGAGGCCTCCTTTTCCTTCGAGGTAGAATGGTGACTCTGGGATTAAGCAACAGTCCTGAGATTACAAGCAGAGCAAAGTGGTCAGTCTAGACTCAGCACTACTGTTACGTTGATTATTGTGATGAACTTATAGGATGATAACAACGTACCACATCACGACTAGCTAGAGTAGCATACATGGCGATAAACCCTGCATCAGTAGAATTTAAAACTCATTATTTACTTAAAACCACATTACTTCAGAAAATGCTGGAGCAGGTACTACTTGAAGATGTAACTGCAAGTCTATAATAATAGGGTAAGAGACATACCACTATTGCGACCCATTAGCTTCACAACACCAATGCCATTCTCTGCACTTTCAGCTTCGACATGCGCAGCATTGATGGCTCTTTGAGCCTCCTCCACAGCAGTGTCAAATCCAAAAGATTTGTCAATCACCTGTGTGGAAAATGCATCATCAAAGTCAGAACCAAATGTGAAAGACAAGCACTCTTGTATACAAACGCAGGGGCACTGGAAAGAGGGAAGTACAGCAATATCGTTATCTATGGTCTTTGGAACCCCGACAACTGCACATTTGAGGCCCCGTCTACGGACTTCCTGAAATGAAGTTTAAGCAGTTGTGTGTGAGACAAGACGTAGCATTGTGCATCTGATTGAGAGCTTCATGAAGTAGCAATCCCTGTTACCTCGTATATTACGGAAGCGCCTTGCTGAGTACCATCACCTCCAATAATGTAGACCTGGTTAATACCACGATCCTGAAGACTATCAACAATTTTGGCAGTGTCATGCCCTCCCCTTGAAGTTCCCAGAATGGTTCCCCCTCTCTTATGGATGTCATTCACCGATTTCGGTGTCAATGTGACGGTGTTTCGTGAATAGAAACCCTTGTATCCACCCTGCACATTGCACATCCAGAAAAAAGTTTAAAAAACAAAAAACAGAATCAACATAGCGGATGCCAAATGTTAGTGTTATTTTCAGACTTAACTAATGAGCAGCATCAAGTTGTTTGCTAGTGGCGGCGAAAAATGCTTATTGGTGTCACGATCAGTATTGTGTTCTCAGACATTTTTGTTCTAATAAATCTAAAACTACAGTACATTTCTATAAGCAGTCGGAACCAGTCACTATAATTAACTAACCGAGCATCATTAGCATCGTAACAAAGCATTACCTAAAGTACTAATTTGAACATTGTAAATTACACATCCAGAACAAACGAGAGCACCACGAAAGTCCTCACCTCAATGCCGACGACGCTGGTGATACCGTACATGTCGTACAGGCCGCACACGAGCTCGCGGATGACCGTGTTCAGCCCGGGGCAGAGGCCGCCGCAGGTGACGATGGCCGCGTTCACCTCATCGGACTGGAAGTAGACCCTCTGGCGCGGCCCGGCGCGGCGGAAATGGGTGCCCCTCGCACTAGTCTTATGAACAACAATCTGCAACAATCCACAGAGTTTAAGCCACCAGACTAATACCCTGCAACGGTTATCGCGTTCAGAAAAATTCTCACCTTCTGCGTGACGGTGTCGTCCGTGTTGACGAAGTACTGCCTGGAGGAGAACACGTGGAAGAAAGGTCAGGTTTGGCAAACATACGTGTTTGGAAGGGAACTCAACTGTTGCTGGCACGAAAAGGTGGAGAATTCTTACTTGACGACCGAGTAGGCCGGGTTGTCCTGCAGGGGATTCGGGTACGTCTGCAGATCAGCAACAGAAGCAACGGGTGAGCAATTGATTCATCAAGGATACTGTACAAATCAGAGCACTTTCTTTCCGAAATTGAAATTTTCAGTTTTTTTTTCGGGGGATCGATCGATTTCTGTAGGTTTGAAAAAGGAAATTACTGGAATAAATGATCGATTTTCCCTATGTTTCAAAATCATCGGAGCAACTGAACTGCATGGTGTGATCAGCTCATCCTCGAATCCGAGCTAGAACTCGCAAATTTCCTGATCTAAATTACTGAACAACAGAAGCGGCAAATCCACAGAAACGGCGCCAAAAAGTATAAGAACTTGAAAGTTCAAGTTCAACTCCACGACGGGAAATCAAGAAAACTGACAACCGGGAAACACGAACCGATCGAAAGCGAGACAGCAGGGAGCACGCACCGGGAGCTCGGGGAGGTAGTCGGTGAGGTGGGGCACGTCCTCGAGCACGTACCCGGCGTCGCCGCCCACCAGCTTCTTCTTCATCGCCCACTTGCACGCCGACGCCGGCGCCTTCGCGGCGGCGGCGGCGGCGGGGGGCAAAGGTTCCGTCTTCTGCTCAATAAGCTTGAGCTTCTGCTCCGCCAACGCCGCCGCCGCCGCCGCGGGAGCAGGGGCGACGCGGACGGACTCCATGGCAGGGAGGGACCCCGTCGGTAACCACGAGGAGGCAGGACAGAAAGTAAAGAAAAGGTTCGCGATTAACAAGAGAGCTTATCCGCGAATTGGGAGCGATCTTCTTGGTGTGTGGCGGGAGGGGAGAGGAGCCGCGGGGGAGTTTATATATCGGGATTAGCCATCGCGCGCCGCCGTTAAGCTTTGACGGCGGCGACAGAGAGGGACGGCTGCACGAGGGGAGAAGAGAGGTGGGAAGGTTCGCGGGGTTCCCGCGAGGGGCAGCGGGGTTTCGGACTATTTACGGGTCTGCCATTTCGTCCTGGTCTTGCGCGAGAAGAAATGTCGCCGGGCGGAATTATACCACGGGACAACTAATGCGGCGTGTACCGTACTCTAGGGTGTAGACGATTTTCTGCTTCTGTTAGGTCACTTTATTAGTTGCTCTTTTTCAGCTGGGAAAAAATATGTGCACTGAAATGAAATCGTCTATGTTGTTATGGTAAATTTCTCACAATTACCGCTATGTTGGTGTACCACAAGCACAACATCAAAAACAAAAATCATATGCACACATTAATTGGTTTTCTCCCGCTACGCGGTGAGGGGGGATGGGAAGGGGGCCCCAGCGCCCTTCAAAAATCACTACGTCGGGGCCGATCATCCGACAAGGATTTCTCCCGTCCCCTAGAGAACCACGATCCCGGACACTCCACGATGCTCCGTCAACCTCGCTGCCCACCAACTCGCACCACCACGTTCTTTGCCATCACCACAGCCGTCTCACCGTGGGCCAAGTAACGAAGACCGACGGTATCGAGTGAAGGCAGCTAGGGACGAGGAGCGGCCGAACAGCCGACCACGCGGTAGGGGACAACCTCCGCCGCCACCCGGGAGCACCACGGCCGACCGAGGAGATCCCCGTGCCTCCTCTCCAAGTGCGCAGATACGGGCATGGCCGCCACTAGCACCGCGCGGGCTTTACCCGATGTCCTGCAACGATAGCGGCAGAGGGGGAGGAGGGGGCGCTAGAGTCTAGGGTTTCCAGGAATCGCCCCGAGTCCGCCCTTGGGAGACAGTCTGGGACGAAACGTTTTCTCTCTCAAACTTGTTTGTCCAAACATATAACACCACTCGGCCATCCAACCATGGTTTGTTTTTCTCGATTTTCTACACCTTGATTCCAGGAGAGGGGAGCGAACCAGATCCTTTTGTCGATTCTCAAGAGGGCGGTAGAGACGAGAGGAAGGGAATGGAGAGAGAGCTGGTCTCCTGCACAGGGTAGCAAGTACATAAAAAAACAATCACGTTCAAACCTCGTGCATAGTGCTCAGATATTTTGTTGCTAAAAACAATTTTAACACAAACGTTCAAAAATATGTACATGTACCTAGCTCTATGAATACACACATCTTATCTCTCTGAACATATTCAAGAGATTCAATTTAAAAACTGATCCGATAGATCTTAAGATGATGAAGTGAACACAAACACTCTATGACTGAAACGTGGCCACCCACTAGTGCCCAGATTGTATACACGTATCGACATTGCAATTTTCAAAGTGTGTAGGGAGATTTGCTTAACGTGCAAAGCATGATACTTACCACGTCGAACGAATTAAAAATCGATGGACTTGATCGAACCATGTAGCGCTCCTAGTATTTGACCGGTGGGACCAGAAGAACTCCGCGTGCTCACGCCACAACACTTGCAACAGAACAGAAGGGCATAACTGGAAATCCTGAAAAGATTGGCTCACGTGCCCACCGGCCAAAGTCTCTCCCGCGCTGGGACCCACATCACCGAACAGTCTCGACCTGGCAAAGCATATGCTGGTTGGATTAGCAAATGAAAATGGCATCACTTGTGTAATTTCTCCCAACGCCAGGTCCATTCCCAAATGGATCGTCGTGACGTGTCATCACACCTAGAGACATCAAACAAACAGGTGGGGTGCACGGGATCCAACTCGTACATTATTTACTTTTTGGATTGAAAATCTCTAAACAAAAGGTGTTTTCAAATCGTAACAAAACTTGTTTATTTCCGACCACTTCTTTATCTTTCTCACCTTTTTCTTTGCGCCATCCGCTCGTTGATTTCGACACCTTCGGACCAGCCCACTTTGCATGTGAATACGAACAAAAATAAGTGGATTGTTCTATGCGGTTAATACGGGCCTTTTGATGTGGCTTTGTGCGAACAAAATGGCACTCCTGCTCATTTTCCGTTTTTATTTTGTTTTGGCTGGTGTTGGCTGCGCCAGAGAGATAAACAAGGTCACATTATTGCCGTTAGTAGCTTCCGTCTGGTGCATGACACGTGGGGGTCTTAGCAGCGTGGCTATTGACGTCACGGACTCGCAACAAAGGCAGGCCTTGTTGACTACAACAACTCCATAATGCAACTTAAAAAAACAAAATATGCATCTTGCTTTTTGCATATTGTTTATTTCCCATAATACTACAAACCTCCAAGTGTATATATTCATTGTTTGAAACACCACATGATTAATTTTTCTTGCACTTTAAAAAATACACCGAGGAGACAAACTTCTTGTGCTCCAACATCTCAGGAGAATTGCAACAAAGGATCATTGATGTTCATTTGATTATTTTGTGAAGAAGAAAATAGGGGCGTGTTTTTCTTGGTTGAATAAAAGAGTTTTGTTGAAAAAAAATTACATCCTCGCATGAAAATATCAGATTGCATAGGCATGTGTATAGTTTAGATTTTAGTACTTCGATTACAAGTATGTTTGGAACTATATGGCATGAAATTTTATACTAATATGGATTTAAGTTTTGAAAAAGCCAAACATGCCTTGTATTTGTGGTCATGGGAAGTAGCCGGTAAAACTATAACAAGCTCAACACAAAGGCACAATTAGCTAAATGCACCGCAACCAAGTAGATGGCCTTCCTTGCTAAGCTAGTCAGGTCACTTCCAAACTTTGCAACACAATGGTGTGTACATCAAATGCCCCTCCTTTTTGAAAAAAATACTTCAAGAGTCAGATAAAAAGAAGCTCACAAGCCACCGGATAGACTATATCTTGGAACCTTTAAACCCTGAAATTAGGACGCGGACAAGAATCTGGATCGGTCACATTCCCTTAGTTCGAGCTGAGCAGAATCGGTGGCATTCCTTTATTTTGAGTACCACTATAGAATGTTCGATCTCGACTATCACGACCATGAAAAACTTCTCTTTCAGTACACCACTTCTAAAGACATGTGCATTGCAAGTCCCCTTTTTAAAAATAGAAGGACTTTGCTTAAGCACTAATTTCTTATTTTATTGGTCATGTACTTAATTAGACACATGTGCTATAAAAACAAACATTGGTTCTAGAGAACAAAACGGTTGTTCATTTTTATGAATACCTTGCTAAGCACACTGCATTGTACACGCCCCAAACATATAAGCGCCTCAACCTTCTCTGCACCACCAGTGCGTACCGGCGGAACCTTCAAGTTTTAAGAGATAAAAGTACTTATCTTCGCGATTGTGGATTATGGTTCCTATATTTGCCACAAAAATGTCTGCTTGGCAAGAATTAGGCATCCATAAATTAGTATCGGTCCGTTTCAAATTATTTTTAATGTGTCGGATCGCTCATTTCAATCCTTATATGTAGTCCGTATTGCTAGAGGAGACATAATGAATACGTTGTGCCGCTGATATTTTGTTGTTATTATTTGTAGTTGCCTAATTGGGGTCTAGTTTGCCCCTTTCCCAATCCACGCCAGGTTATATGGTGAAGGAAGTTAGTAATTAAGGCATTAACATTCTGTGTGCTCGATCGCTTTGAACGTTGTAGGCTATAACTTGAGCACCAAGCTAGGCGGTATACCACGCATGCAACGGTACACCGGAATTTCTCCCCTTTAAAGTAGAGTAAAGAAACTACTACCTAGTATTCCACATTTCCACGAACACATGTGCATGCCATGTGAACTGTCTTAGATATTATATGTACTTCTAAGTTTATTTCTTTATAAACAAAGGATTACCGAAATGCTACTGCCGATGTCTAAGCCGGTGTGAATGACTCGAACATTCCACCTCTACACCATTATAACAACAGAAAAACTTCAAAATGCAGTTTAATATCATGTATATATCGCCGTGCGTCATTAGATCTGCTGCCACGGTCGTGTTTTGGCAGCATGATCTCATACAGACGTACAAGATGATGTGCGACAAGCGATGACGGGCCATGCAAAGGTAGCTTCTAAAAACAAACATGTGCGCATGAACCACATACTATTTACTCTTGTCCATGAACTGTTATATGATCACATTGTAATTAGTTTTTCTTACTTGTAGAATAACTTTATGATAGGTAGCAAGTATAATTTTTTTTAGCTTTGTCAATGTAAGTATGATTTTCATCTGAAATGGTGGCGAGATGTTCACCTCATTTGACTAACTAAGAGAAATTTTGGACATGAGACACAAGAAAACGGCGAAAAAAGGAGAGTACAAATACTACTTATAACGATAATGCACCTCAAGAACTTTGTACAGTCAAGTGTCCAGTTTGCCACTCGCTTTCAACCTTCTTGGGCGTCGGCCATATGGCCACATTGCGAAAACCGTTGCGTTCTTTTCAAATCTCCCAGCACACGACAATTTCTCCCGTAATGGACTTGTTTTTTCGCAAGTCAAAAGATCTCTCTCACGCACACAAAAGAAGCTAACTGCGGCTATGAAACCGCCAAAATAAAAGTAACTGCGGCCTGGCTGCTTTGACGACATTTTTTTCTTTCTGAGACGCGTTTTGACAGATATGAACCAGAAAGTTTTATCCGACGTGAAAACGAAGGTTAAAGTACACGAACGGGGAAAGTCGAGCTAGAGGAGCCACCGGCCGGCCACGTACATAGACGACTCCACAGAACGGAAAGTTATCCACACGTTCCACGGCCGACCACCCCTTCTTTTTTTCCTAGGTAGTCTACGCCCATGATGCGTCTCGTCCTCCCCACTTTTCCTTTCTGCTGCTAGCTTCTTCTCCGGTCACGATCGATAGCAATCACTAGGGAAAAATGGGGAAAAGGCAGCGGATTCGAGGCAAAACCAGAGACCCCCGTGCCGTGATAGCTTCTCACGGTCTCACCCGGTTTGTGATAAGCTGATCGACAATGGGCAGCGGCATGGGATGCCTGCAAACCGGTGGGTTTTGGGAGGGTGAGACGGCGACATGAGGAGGCATGGCAACATTCCATGGGATATTCTTGTGGTGCCTAACTAGTGTCGGATGTTTGGTTGTGGCTAGCTTGTGCGGTTGGTTTTTGAAGGATTATATTAAGATGACGGCTGGTTACAAGTTAAAGAAAAAAGATGACAGTTGGTGAGAGCAACAAATGATGCATAATATAGGAGGTGGGGTCCTAAAAATTAACTTTTGCACCAGTTACGGCAAAACAAAAAAAAAACTGCTCCAACAGATGCCCTATAGGCATTTGGTGTTGCAATTTTTTTCACAAGTGCTGCAGATTTTCCCTACCACACACCGCCCCGTGTCGCCTAACCATTCTTAAACGCATCTTGCCTCCTCTCAGCCACCCACGCCGCCGTTGATTCCATGTGTTTCTGCCGTCACCAAGTCCCCCCCCCCCCAAGATTCGCGGCGATTCTCGTACGAATCACACCATGCCACATCTATCAAGATATCAATGGACTTCTGCGGCATTCGATGCCGCCAAGATAATGGCTCACGTCCATCGTTGGTGGATCAACACCTTTGTGTCGCCGGAGCTTGCCGCACCCTCATGCGATGTGACGACGTGGAGGTTCAGCTAGCCACAGTCGGAGCTCAACTTCCCCGAGGTGAAGAGTCAGCGGGAGTCCGACTTTCTCGCCCTCGAGGTGCGGATGGTCACCCACGAACATGAGAGGGAGAATTGCCACACATTCTTGCAACTTTGGACCCACTAGTCCGACGAGGCGGCCATGGTGAGGTTTCATCCTAAGCACCCAGAGCTCGTGCAAGCGGTGTTGGAGTTCTATGTTGTGAGGGATGCAGAGAAGAAGAAGCGAGCATCGACATCCCAAGGAGAGGCTGGCCTCACAATCGTCAACATCTCCTCCTCGGACGATGACTTTTGGGATGAGCTTGGTGCCCTCATCCGATGATGATGACAACTTCTGGGATGATCTAGTGTTGGGTGTGTAGACTGTCGTTGTCGACATATCTAGTGTTTGCCAGTGGCGAGGTCTAGTGTTTGTCGGTGTGTGTCGAAATATATGAAGTGTATGAGTCGATCTATGTAATGTCGATGTCAAGTTCTATGCATCATCGCAGTCGAGTTTGAATTATCAAAATGTCAAAATGGATTAGAAGTGTTGAAATGAAAGTTTGAATTGTTTTTTTGCAAATAAAACTCTGGCATTAAGAGAAATATCGAACAATACAAAGCACCTCAACAAAAACGAAAATTACAATGAAACTCTTGAGATGCCCATCGTCTTCAACCTCTAGATCGTGTCGACGGCTCGCCGCCACTGCCGCTCCTCCCTAAGATGGCCTGGCGTTGTTGGTTGCGGACGGGAACTCGCCGAACGGGTCAAGAAAACCACATCCATCTCGGAGACGAAGAAGAAGGACTAACCGCCGATGAAGCTCCATGAAGATCTGGAGATCCTCCAGCTAGAAGAAATCTTCGAGAACCACACCACTCCCACAAGCTTCTCGACGTCGCTGTCGAGATGGGGCTGAAGCCGGGGAGACTTTATTGGAGAAGACTTCGCTGCCACCACCTGAACGCCGCCTAGCCAAACAAAAACCCTAAAAACCAGGGGAACGGAGCTCTCCCACCGACGGGGGCCGAGATCCACGCCGCCTCCATGGCCCGAAGGCCACAGAAGCAAGGTAGAACGGCGGCGCTGGCGGGAGGCGGCTAGGAACCCTAGTCTCCTTGAGATCGCCTCTTCCTGGGTCTAGGTACCTGTTCACGTGAAAGTTTGAATTGTTGAAATCCAAGTTTGAAGTGTCCAAATGCAAGTTTAAAGTGGTTGACATGCCTTAGTTTACATCATCTAAAATCCATCAGTTGCCCTATTTTACATCTTGTATGCCCAAATAAAATTGTATGCCTTAGAAGTTAAAAGAGGTGCCCCAAAACTATTTTGGAGTGCCCTATTTTGCATAATCTATTAAAGATTGATCTTTCAACACAGTACCGTACTACTATACTGGGATCCAATTAACGATATCTCTACGGGGCAGGCTTTTTGTAGGGATGGGTTAGCGGTTTAGCGTGTTGGCCGGTGGCCAACTATGCCTGAACTTAAGGGTGCGTGTACTCATTCGGAGAAAAAATAAAAACTATCAGGACTCGTTTTAGTTTCTTTCACATGTTGCCATTTCCTTTTTTCTTTTCTTTTCTGCCATAAATATGTGTGCATAGCATATGGCACAGTTTACGTAAGAGGGAAATTCGTTAGCCCATTTTCCGCAAACCACATGTTCATTTTCTACTCCTGGATATTCCACAAACCATCTGCTCATTTTGTACTTGGGTCGTTTGATGGATTACTTCTTTTAGACGAAAAGGCTCGAGGTTTGATGGATTACTAACTCAAACATCAGGCGTTCAACGAATGCGAGCGAAACATGTGTGGTGTTTTCATAGTTGACCATCAGGGAACACTTTTCTTAAGTAACATCAGTGAATACAATTAAGAAACATGCATATAAATATTCTGAAAGTGTCCGGCCGGGAGGAGAAAATAATTTTGAGGGGTATCCGCCTCCAAAAACTTGGTGGCCATTGGTTCCTCACTTTGCTTTGCTCATGAAAGAGACAGATACCGATGGTATCAAGAAAGTAAGATTCAAATGCTCCTTCTATTGGAGCACAGAATGAGTTGTTAATCAGTGGCAAAGTCGAAGTTGCCCATTGCTCATTGGCTTACCTGAGACTCCAACGAGAGCTCAAGGGGTACACATAACACATCTAATTAGAGGAGATCATCATAATATAATATACCAAACGAAAGGAGCAAACACCAACTTGTAAAAGTTGCATGTTTTCATTAGTAGTATCTCTCCATGTCCGTGACCTACCTTCATCTCTTTCCCATCTTCATCTCTGTATATGCATTGGCTAGAGATTTGATCCAAGCTATAAAGTTCGATCAAGGTGTGTACCAATGGATGACGCAGTACATGAAAGTTACATCGATCCATACATACAGCACTTAGACAATCTTAATTTATTTGAACAGTAAATTGCACCCTTCGTAGATAGATGGAGTCAGCAAAAATAGCATAATGCGGCGTAAAATAATCCTTGCTGCTTTCTGCAACGATGTTCAGACTTTCTAAATTTCGCAAGGTTTGCGCTGTCAAATGACCCTTTTTCCCTTTCTTCTTGTCGAGGTGTGAGCGTAGGATCTTTTTTTTCTAATACAAACTGATGGAGATCGTTATTATTTGTTCACTCTGGAAACAGGCTACATCATTAACTAGTTTAATCCCCAACTCGAAATTAATTCGCTTGTTCAGGGCGACTTCAAATTCTTGTTTCTGTTGACTACTGTATGGAATATAAACGCGTCATCGCAGTACGTTATAAAGTAGGATTAGTCGATGCAAAAGTGCATGCAACCTCCTCGATACATTTTAGAATTGTAAGATCTCCAGTGATATAAAAAAATTCAGTTGCATAAAATAACTGACCGACCTATCGTCTGTTCCTGGCAAAGCCTATACAATGTAAATATAATCAACAGTGATATTTCAGAAGGTCAAAAAAAAAACAGTGATATTTCAGATAATGAAAGGGTCTCTTTATCTTAAAGCATGATTTCATTATTGCAACCAGGTGAGTAGGAATTTGAAACACGATATCCACCTCCCTCCGCATGCATATATCACTATCTCCATTGTCGCAGATTTATCTAAATTCATATATATGTATCTGCATCTAAAACACGTCTATATACATGAGTATATAGACAAATCTGCAACGGTTAATATTCAACGGAGGAAGTACTAATTAGTAAGATGGTCACGACAGACCACACTCTTAGCCTCTAGTACATAGTTCCTCTAGTCAGCGGTGGAACTAGGCCAAAAATATTGGGCGGGCAAATACACTAGATGGGTAAAATGGGCTATTATTGGGCTAAATTTAACAAGCATATAGGCTAAAATTTCTTGGGCTGGGCGGGCCATGGCCCGGTTTTACCCCAACATAGGTCCGCCACTACCTCTAGTACGTAGTAAGATGGTCACCACACTATAGTTCCTCCTTTCGGGATTATAAGGCCAAAGAGCTTTTTAAAATTGTCGGGAATTATAAGCTCTCTTTTATTTATTGTTCTCTCAGTTATAAATTTTCTTGGTGTTAGCGAATTGGTCTTCTAGTTTTACTCCCTCTATCCCAAAATAGGATGCTTGCAATATTTAGATAAATTCATACTTCTCAAAGTTTGACCAAGTATATAGGAAAAAGTCAACATTTATAATTCTAAATTAATATTTTTAAAGTTTTAGATGTTGATATTTTTTTGTAAATAGTTGCTCAAACTTCAAAAAATTCAACTTTAACTGAAAACTACTACCTCCATCCAAAGCTTAAGTCTTTTAAAAAAAATTCAAACCAAGTAAAGTTTGACCAAACTTTTAGAACAATCTATCAACAAATATAATATTTTGAAGATACCATGCGGAAATATATTTCATTATCTATTTAATAATATTAATTTTGTATTTTGCATCTTAATGATATTTGGTAAAAGCTTAGTCAAACTTGACATAGTTTGATTTTTTTAAAATAATATAAGCCTTAAGCTTTGAAATGGAGGTAGTATAGACATCCTAACTTGAGAAGGAGTGAGTATAATCTAAAATAGAGGAAGTATCTTGGAGGAAATCAAGGAGGCAGGTTTTGCGAGAGTAGCCGTATGAACTGCTAGGTGTGTGTCTGTCCTCCGACGTTCCATTAGAATATGATCTACTCCCTCTCAGGGGCGGAGCTACGTTGGGGCCAACCTGGGCCATGGCCCGCCCAGAGTCTGAACAACCCTTTGTTATTTTTGCTGGGCCGGCCCAAGAAAGGTTTCGTTTAGGGGAAAAATGAAGGCTTTTCTGCATCTGGCCCGCCCAGCATTCTTGCTACAGCTCCGCCACTGCTCCCTCTGTTTATAAATGTAAGACATTTTTGCTAGCTAATCTAGCTTGCTTAAACGTCTTACATTACCAAACGGAGGGAGTAGTAGTAATTTTTTTTATCTGTCTGAGGAGCTGTTAAGTGCAACAGTATCTTACGGTGAAATCAACCGACGGCTTGATTGCAAGGTAGCCAAACATGCATGCAAAGTTTCAGCACACAATAAAAGCTTCAAACACACCGTGCCACTCGGTACTACTACATGGGTTCTAAACTAAGTGCCTCACTTTTATCTAGATACAAATATATATAGATATACCCGTAAAAAAAATATATATATATATATATAGATATATTTTAATATAGATACATTTACTTTAGAAAAAAGTTGAGATCTAAAATGTAGGAAGTACAAAGCATGCATGGAGATAAGCTGGTGCGGCTATCATTATATCAGTAGGCCTGGGAGCCGCGTGTAGTATCTTTGACTAGGGACGTCCACGGATTCCCTATCTCGAAACCACGATGGGCTGTTGTTCGTTGGCACTGCGGAAAAACGCCGGCGCTTCCCATCCTCTTGCGGCCGTACGTGGAGTCAAAGCCGATGACCGATGTGCTATGGCCAACTGCCAACCGCTGCCCAGCAGAGGAGGCGGCAGCGACCAGCCTCGTTCCCAAGTTGGTTCCTACCACCGGCTGCTGGCCTGAGCTTCCAGCCGCCTCGAGCGAGCTCAGGGGTCAAAAAACGACGGCTGGGAGAAACCAGGAGGCAGGCAGGGAAACCACACGTTTTGGATATCTGGAAACTGCAAGTTCCAGTTGTGTCATTTCAGCTTTGACGTGCTGCAAGTCAAGCACGCTCTGTCTTTTTTTGTTGTTGCTTCGCCTCGAGGAAACCATCTTAGAAGTTTCGGCTCCAAAAATTCCAGTCTAGGTTCAATAGCTCGGTCAGATGATTGCCAAGCAAGTGAGCACAGCACAGGTCACGGTCAGTTGCATCCAGATGCGTAGCAATTATTTCACGTCCACAAGGATGCTAGTAAAGAGAAAAACGCAGCAGCTGCTAGAAGAGTTCCGACTTCTGAGTTGCTTCATGTCTTGACCGACTCAAATTAAGGAAACCAATCACGAAAAACATGACAGACAAACTGGTCGGTCAAAATCCAGAACAGAGGCAGAATGTTTATTCATTTCCACTCTCCAACACTAGTTTCAACGATTTATAAAAAAAAAAAGTGGAGGAACATTTCGTACACTCTTCCGGACTACCACCGAAAGAGGACCATGCATGATTTGACTAAATTTACAAGCGCATAACTTATGGGAACAACATTACACCACCAACTCGAGTGGATACATGTTCTGCAAAAGAATAACACCCCAAATGCGCCCCACAGTAGGAGTTAATGATCAAAATTGTATGTTTCTTATTTTCTGTGAAAATTGACCGCAAATGATCTCAGAGGAAAATATCAACAGTTAACTTGTCCAGAAGGCTACTCATTTCGAGCTGAACTTGCCGCGCACGGTCTCGTATGCTGGTACGTTGAGAACTGCAAAACAAAGGGAACCTATTAATTAGAAACAGTGCAGTCAAAACACTTGATGTACAGATGGCTGGTAACAAATGAGGAAGCTCACCGTTTCCATGGGATGCCATTGTCAAGGGAGATGAGATGATTTTCTCAGCGAGAGTTGACACATCTTTCAGAGTGACACCATCAACAATCTTCAGAAGGTTCTCCACAGGTTTCCTGAAAGGTTTTACATGACAAGTGTCAGACAGTGCAAAGCTACATGCTGCAAATGTTACACTTGGCAAACATTATACAGATTGATGCAGAAATAGTACACCAAATTGTGGAGTTATTTTTCTTATCACCAACATCCAGTAAAAAGTACACGAACTTGGATGAGCAAGGTTCTCCATTCATTATGCGTGGGAAATTTACTGGCTTCAAAAAGGGGCTGTGAGTTCATGATACCATTACAGCACATGTTCTGTTACCACAGTGCAATTACACATTTCAAACATCAGATAGCACTCAATATTGTGGGGGCAAAGATGTTCCTAACCCACCAAGTCACTAAAGATCTTGTTAACATCAAAACATGCATTTTACTTCTATTTGCTACCAGTAATTTAGATAATTTCTCTTAGTATCATAGGGTTGGCTAAAGAGAATAGCCATGTGTAAAACCTGATTTTCTCCAGATATCTTGCAGTTGTCAAACGGATATAAAAAAAAGTATGCATCCCATTTTTCTAAAGAACAACCCAAGTACTGACCAACAGTGATATCTAAGGTAAAGAGGGCTCCTTGGTATCTAATATGGTTACAATACGTGCTATAAATTAAAATGTCAATATTCTGTGAACCAGGTATAATTGCAGAGTATCTCGAGCATTGCTTAAACTTATGCATATTCCCGGCCTTGCAGGGAATAGAAGCATAGGCACCATGACAAATGTTGCAGTTTAGCATAAATGTTCAACAACTGTACCTTTCACCAAATGCCAAAACTTGGCGCCCCATATCTTCGGTTGCTGATGCCTGTGAGTTGAATTGTTAGTACTAGATCATTAGGCACAGTTACAGAAATATCACACGAGCATGCATACCTTTGATTCCAGGCTTGCCAAGATTGCAGATTTAGCTGCTGCTTTAGCACGATCTAGCTGGGCCTGGTCAACTGTAATAAAAAAAAGTTTCAGGCAAAAGCAACTTATGACTGATGAGTCAATATAGGAGAGTTAAGGTACCTTGACCAGGAGTCGCAAGGGAAGTGAGTTCTCGGGCTGCTAAGTCAATAGCTTTAGGAACAAATGCTGCAGCCTGATTATGAAATTATATTTTTGTCAGTTGTCAAAGTACAATACTCCGTAGCTAAAAATGAAAATACTATGCATAACAGGCTTTGCTTATCCAATTGCAAATGATACTTACAGTTGATGTATGAATTCCAAAAATGCCAGTGGTACTGTGAACATCCTTGAAAGCAGAGATTGATTTGATTTGGTCAAATTCATTTACAAGATGATCTGTACAAAGCATACAAGTATACCACGGTTAAGGCACTAACGTGATTACTAATACAGATACAAGATAGTTTGTGGTGCTATCAGAATCTGAATAGAATTTTTTTTAAAGCCCGTTGGCATTACACTGCAAATAATAGTAGCTATAACCTAGAATGGTTGCCAGAAAAAGGATTTGACTATTAGCTGACCTACATTATCTATGGTTTACAGTTTACAGAATAGCTGGCCCAAAGAGCAAATCATATGAACTATCACCCAGTCAGATAATTAAATAATATGTGCTATTGGCAATATAAGTTTCATTGTTTCTCATTTTTTCATAAGTATGCAGAGTTCCCCACAGATATAACCAAAGCTTGAGTGTCAAACTGTAGAATATGTCTGCTTACTTAGGCGTGAATGCAAGCCTTTTCCAGGTCTTCCCCAAGAAAACAAACCACCACCACCCAAAAGTGTCTGTAAAAAACAGAATAGCTCTTTTTATATTAGACCACGATGCTGCATGAAATCAGTAAATGGATTGTTGAATAAAATTATCAATGCAACTTAAAGCATATATTTATCATGAACCTGGAGAACTGATGCAGTAACATAATCCTTTTCTTTCAACCATCCACCAGGAAGCTCAAAAGCCAGAGCAATATCTGTGTTCTATTTTTCGAGAAGAAACCAAAGTAAGAACAAAGATACATGATGAAAGACATCACATAAATGACTAATGTGTAGCTCAAAACCATAAAACATACGGATGAATCTGCTGCACGTCTATATTCTCCACCAACATAGACAGATTTTGGCTTTACTGTTCCAGTTGCATTGGGAATGTCAGAGAGGAGAGGTTCGGCAATTGATACAAGTTCATCATGGTCGACACCAGATGCAGCTAGAACAATTCGAGGGGAGGTGTAGTTCTCCTGGCATCCATGAAACAGAAATACAAATAGCATGTTAACAAGAATACCAACACAACAATACTACTAAAAGGATTTGTGGGATGAATCTCACAGCTAGGAACTCTTCCAGAACATCTGTATTTAATCTGCTAATGGAAGCGTCTGAGGCAATCAATGGGTTTGCCAAAGCCCCAGAATAGCCAGCAGAATGAAGGGCGTCCAAGAGGAAACTTTCTGGATTAGTTGAAGCTTGTGCAAGCTCTGCCTTCAGTTTTGTTATCTACGAAGGCAATAAGTTAGCATTCAGCAAATAACATATTCCAACCATCTACAGTACAGAGCAAAAGGGCATAATATTAAGATGAAATACCTCTTCCTTTACTTCCCAGTCAAGAAAAGCAGGATTCCGAACACAATCAACAAGAACTTCAACCATTTCAGGCATGTAAGTCTTCAGAGCCCCATAGCTGTAGCTCGTGAGCTCACGGTTAGCTGATGCTTTGGCATTACCACCTATAGCACAGATTTCACGCACAACACGCAACTGGCTCCTGTTTCTAGTGGTAGTAAAGGCCAGTTTCTTCAACAGCTGAGTGGCACCAAGTGTTTCAGGTGCTTCATAGACAGACCCGCTGTTGACATAAACTCCAACGGAACACGACGATCCCTAGAGAAGAGATACAAAACATAGGTATCACTAAACGACCACCATGAGGAACATGCATGAAATAGCTAGATTATAAGAAATAAGGAACACATACCGGAGATGTCTCAGATGCAATTTTGACACCATTTGAGAGTGCTGTGATTTTTGTCTCAGAAGGCTTCACATGGTCGGGTAGCGGCTCAGGAATGGTGACTCCTGGGAGTGCAAAGTCAGGTGGGAGTAATGCATTTGAAGGTGCGCCTGTGAGCCAGCTTAGGAAGCCACCACCCGATGAACGCTGTGCAACACTTGTGCTAGCAGACCTAATTGCGATATTCAACATCTGAGCATCCGCCCCACGCTGCTGCAAGTGGTAAACAATAGATATTTTGTAAGCAGCTTGTTGATTATTCGTTATTGTAGTAAAATATCACATGGCAGAGCTTCTCAATGACGAAATTTTCTGCATCCCTGTATAGATGTTATCTAAATGCAAGGCTATGGCTCTACCCGTGACTAAAACATTTCATGGGCCCAACTAGTAAGCCCAACACTACTTGCTGCGACAGTAAAGCATTACAAGAAGCAAATACATCATGAGCATTCAAAATAAACATTGATGGTTCCAGAAGACTACTTCTATTTCTCTATATTAAGATAATACTGATTAAATAAATACAAAACTAATTGTTCAAAGGGACTTTAACAAGCATTTCCAATTTCGAGAAAAGCTCTTCGAAATCATACGTTTGACTACATGCAGCCTGGACACAAAACAAGAGCTCATGAAGCAGAACACAAAGATGAACGACAAAACAAAGCTATGTCATTAACGTGGTGAAGCACAAAAGTTATAGCTGTTGAGCTCGTGAAATTCTGAAGAAACAGAGCCAACGAGAAACCTGGCAATATCAGAACTATCTCGTTTCACTAATAACATAAGCCAATTCGCATGCCTTTGCAGACGACCGTAGAGATCACCCTTCCTCTCATAATTACATGAAACCATGCCACGTCACAAACTGAACAAACACTCATCGTCGCATCTCAAATCCATGGTTTCTCAATTCAACATACGAGGATAAATAAACATTCAGACAGCGACGATTGCTACTTGCAGCGTCCAGAATGGCTCCACTACACGCCCACCTATCGAATCCGCGTGACCAAACCACGGAGGCTAGGTCAGTATCAACCGCGACGCGGCCATGGGCTGCGGCCGTTCGGATCGGGCGCATCGCGGGGGGATGGGCACCACGGAGGCATCAGATCTAGCGAAACGGAAGGGAAGGGAGGGGAGGTGACGCCTTGAGGGCGAGGGGCGGCTGACCTTGAGGGCGCCGAGGCCGGAGGCGGCTCGGTACATGGTGTCCGGCGCCTGCGGAGGATTCGCTCGACGGAGTGGTCGCCGGCGGCGCCTGCGGAGGGAGCGGCGGAGGCGGAGATGGGGACGGAGACCGTGGGACAAGTGGAAGGCGACAATTCGAGAGACTGGTTATGCATATAGCAGTGGGTGAGCTGAATTCGTGGGCAGTATTTAACGGGCCGTGCCGGCCCATCTTAGGCGTCCTTATTGGGCCGGGCCGGCGCAAAGCGTTGGGCTGACCTAGCCTCATTTCGCGGCCAGGACATCGCACCGCGCATCAAATCCCCAACCGCCGCTCCGCGTGATCCGAAAAAAAAAACGCCTCTCCGTCTCCGCGCTCACCCAGACGCGATCACCGCCGCCGCGTGCGCTCTGCGTCTCCGTCGGCGACAAGGGAGGCCTGCTCACAACGCGTCCGCGCGCGGCGGTGATGGACGTGGTAAATTGGGCGAAGCGATTGGCTTCGATCACGCGCCATTGGCCGGGGAGTACCTTGCACCGCTCCGCGCGCGGAGGAGAATGGGGTTTTCCGGTGGTGCCCGCCGCCGCGGCTGGCGCCGAGCAGGTGAACTGTTTGACCGAATGCAGATTAGGTATATTGCATGTGTTCTGACCTGTTGCGTTTGGTATATTGCGGATTCTGTTGCCTTTGCAAATCGCAACCCTGTTTGGCGAAATTGTTCGGTGGTTGTTCTCTGTTCCGGTGCAGTCGAGTTGGGCTGGTTGTAGGTAGTCCAACTGGTTGATGAATGCCGTTCTCCGTTTGGGAAGAGTAGCAGCTAGTTCAGCTACCAGATTCTCTGAAGTCTGAACTGAAGATGTCTCCTACTGTCGTCTACATGGTTGTCAAATGGTCCAAGCTGCCTGCTGGGCTGCAGGGTTTGTTGGATGCGGATACAACTATACAGGTCAAAGAGTTTTGCGTGGCCCAGATTTTATTTCAAATGCGTTCCGTGTATGTGTAGGGTAGTTGTCTGAAGGTGCTTGGTCATTGGGGGAATTCTGTACTGTCCAAGATATTTTCAGCAGCTGTGTTTGCTCTTATATTTGATCACATCACGTTAGCATATTAGGGATGCAGGCCACTGTTCCCACCCATTTTGTTTGTTGGTGCCAGGGACTTGGTGATCTACCAGAGTGCATTTGTATGATCTTTTATTATATTGCTTGCTACAAACTGCTAGTCAGCTTATTTCACATATACTATTATTTTGTGAGGAATCTTTTTTATATTTTATTTATAGTAAGGCATGTTGCACCTTTGGCTAGTTTTGTTGGTGTCAGTGCATTGTCAATAGAATTTCTTACCGAGGAGGATTCTTATCTGAAGACAACTTTGTCACGGCTGATTCCCTTGCATCCAGAATTAGCAATTTTCCACTTTTAGAATCCTGTTGTGTTTTATGTCCTGAAAATGACACCATTTTGTCCCGTTTGTTGGTGAACATACGAGCCGGCCATATATATGAAAATTCGTTCCATTTGTGTCACTGTTGGAAGTTGAGGTTTTTGATTGGTTGCTATTTACAGAGTAGTTATTTTGGCAAACATCATATCCTATTCCCCCTATTTGGCCTTGAATAGTTTATACAGCTAGAAGTAAGTAACACAATATTCTTAAGCATTTGAACATGCCTGTAAGACAACGCAACCACTCAACTGCTATTACTCTTTGATTTTTTTTGGGTATAAGAATTACAGAAAAAAACAAGCTGCCTTGAAATGGTATATTACCTCTGGTTTTAGTGCCTATGTTTCTCTCATGAAGTTCTCCTTTCAATTGTCGATGTATCTGAAGACAACTTCATCACAATTGATTCTCTTGCATCCAGAATTAGCAATTTTCCACTTTTAGAATCCTGTTGTGTTTTATGTCCTGAAAATGACACCATTTTGTCCCGTTTGTTGGTGAACATACGAGCCGACCATAGATACGAAAATTCGTTCCATTTGTGTCATTGTCGGAAAGTTGAGGTTTGATTGGTTGCTATTTAGTTATTTTAGCAAACATCATGTCCTATTCCCCCTGTTTTGACTAGAAGAGTTTACACAGCTAGAAGTAGGTAACACAATATTCTTATGCATTTGAACATGCCTGTAAGACAAGTAGACAACACAACCACTCAACAACTATTAATCTTTGATTTTTTTGGCACAAGACAGAAATAACCAAATTGCCTTGAAGTGGTATATTACCTCTGTCTTTAGTTGCCTATGTTTCTCTCATGAAGTTCTCCTTTCAATTGCTGATGTAAACTTTTTTTGAAATGGAATTGTCGAGGTAAAATGACTTTACCAATTGATACTCTTGCACTTGGAGGCTATAATACCCATTGTTAGAATATTTCCATTCTACTTTTATGTGTTTTTGTCGGTGAGTATTTGAGCCGAACAGATATCAGTTCAATTCCATTTATGTACATATGCTCAGTTTTTTGTCGGTGAGTATTTGTGCCGAACAGATATCAGTTTATTTCCTTTTATGTACATATGCTCAAACCTAACATAGTTGTCACCATTGGGAGTCAATGTTTAAGCGACAGAAGGAAGAATCTACATAGTTGGAAGTAACACAATATTCCGAAGCAGTTGCACATCCCTATAAGATAACACACCCACTCAACAGCTATTATTCTGTGTTTGTCTGTTTTTGGCACATAAGCATTGCTGAAAGAAAAGGATGCCTGGTATTGGCAAACTACCTCGGTTTTTTTTATTTACCTATCTTCTCATGCATTCCCTCATGTAATGTCGCTTCTTTCAATAAAGCAGCTCTTGCAGTGTGATCAGCTAATGATTGTTGCACCACTTTTTGTCAAATAGGCAAATACTTAAATAACCATCAAGGGAAGCATGTGCGAGAAGGTTACGTATGATGATGTTTAAAAGTCCTCATGGCGCATGGGAGGGGACCTGTACCACTTGTGGTGTATGAGCATGGACGCAACACAGGTGCAAACCACGTAGTTATACAGAACCCTTTCATATATGACCATCACATTTCTTTGAAAATGGATATGTTATGCACTGTAATTGATATCATAGATGATACTTGGTAGCCATGAAGGCTTAATGCCCGAAATAATCTGCCTTCTTCATCTGTCTCTATCTGGGTTTTTTTTAATTAGCATACGGATCAACCACTTGATCATCTGTACAACTGCGACATTTTATTCGTGAGGCTGATGCCTGGTGGCTATCTGATTTCATGGAATGTGCCGAGATTGATAATATGAAGTGACTTTTACTTTTACTACAGATTACGTTGCACATAGTGGCTATGGCTTTTACCCACTTTGAGGTGGCTATGACTTTCACTATTGTCCACATTTACAGGTGAACGGTCAGTTCTTCAGAAAGATATCTGTTTCAAACTATATCTGTGAATGCGACCGCATCAGTGGAATTCAACTGAACAGACGAAGCTGGAGTTCTAAGTTTCTTCAGGTACTTGACCCACCTCTTGACACGTGATTGATTGGTACTTAGACACGCAGTGAGTTAATGAATAGGATTATAAGTATTTGACTGTTTGCTGCGACTTAAGCCTCAGGTTTTGCACGTATACAAAGCAATGCATTGCAATTATTGTGAGGTTGTGACGGATCTGTCGGTTGGCCAGAACCCCAACCTCCAAGTGTATCTATACATAGAAAATCTACTTTCATCGAAGAACTCTCGCGGACCAAAACCAGAATTTCAGTGGTATGTATATATACAACGCATCATACAGTCGATTAGTCAAGAATGGTATTCATGAACCCTGATGAGGTGTTGCTACTACTACTATAAATCCTAATAGCAGTGTGCTGACAATGAGGCACACACAAGCACACATATATTTAATTAACACGCCAGATGATGGTGATGAATCTTTCTTGGCTGCCAGAAATATCAAGAATGACCAGGATTTTCTCGGCAAGCTGTCGTGTCAACATTGAGATGGGTTATCAGGTCATAATGGTTTGATTTGCCTATGAGAGGCACAATGCAACTCTCGGGGAGGTAGATTGGTCGACAGAGATGCAAAGATTGTGTTGGACTCTTCTCTCGGAGCAGGCAGGGAGGGAGACAGTAGTAGGCAACCACAGAGTGGCAGGTTTTTTCTTGGATGGAGTATGGCACAAGTGAAGACGATCTGAGCTGACCCGGAGGCCGTAGGAACGTACTGCAGAAGGTGACCGGCGTCAGGGACTCAGGGTGTATCGTTGGACCTAAGTACCTAATTAGGCTATTTTTGTCGCCATCATGCCTATCTTTGACGCCGTCGTGGTCGCGCCCACTTGGATTCTGGAGACTCTGGACAAGCGTATCGATCTTGGTCGAGCTAACCTGGGTCCAGGGCACCAGCTCTGTTGTTCTGACCGGGGCCATGTTTTCCTCATGACAGCAACAATGGGAGCCTCAAGTTACAACAGTACTGATGAGCACAATTCCACCTGGGACCCAGCTGCGTGCGTAGGGGGTCATCAGTTGTGATTTGCAACCTCATGATCTACCGCTGAGGTGACAACATGGAAAAGGTGTCGAAATGGGAAACGGATATCTACTGTTGCCCGATGCAGACTGTAAGCCGTAGGTCCAGCTCTGCGCTCTGGATTGATCATGGTCGAAGATGAAGGTATGCTTTCTGTTTATTTGTTTTGTTTTTGTTTTTTTACTTCTACAGAGTTTCGTCTAGACTTATTAAACTTTTTTATTTCATTGCCATGAAGAAAAATAATGAGCACAATATTACTTGGTCATGTAGATGTTAGGTTACAACACTTGTAGAAAAAATAAATTTGATGCATTGCGGCACTAATCTTTAAGTGACCCAGGACCATTTTCGACAAACTTGTTCGTACTACTGATTCTATCCGATCAATGGACCGGATTAGACAACCGTGCTGTACTGACTCACGAATGGTTTTCCATGTCTGAGATCCAGCAAATGGGTCCTGCTTGAAGGAGAAGTTTGTTCCCCTGGTCAGGCACGCGATGCAGCACGAGCTTATTTTTATGTGCTCTAGACTGAGCTTGTCTATATCTGAGCGGTTGGGGTCCATCAAGTGTTGGTACTGCTTCATTTGCCTTGGGTGGGACGCAAGTTCTGGGATTTACCTCTCTCTCCCTCCTCAACATCACTGACTCCAATGCCAAAAAGTATCATCATTTGAGCACAAGGCCTCCTCCATATACCCATGTGAGCTCATATGGCATCCTTATATTTTTTCTCCCTGTTGCGATTTGCAAACCACATTATTGTGCATTGGAAAGAAATACCCTTTTCCATCATTCCAAGCATGCAAGATAAAACAAAATGAACTTGTATGTACATGTCCCTTCCTCATTACTCACAGGTTTACTTCTTTTTTCACATAGTGATTACGCATTTTCTTTTATGCTCAAAATCTAGTTTAATGTCCATTTTCTGGTTAATTTATAACAAACCTCGTCAGAGGGTGAAGTTCATTAAGAACAACAAACTGACCTAGTTTACGAGGAAACTAGGCCAGCCGTGCAAACATGTTGTTAAGAAAAAGCTAGGAGAAGTTCATTACTATGACGGGGTAAATGAAATGATTTGCAAATATTTTTTGTGCCTTCCCAACTTACGCGAGCGTCCTCTAATCCCTTATGGCACCATTGACATGAAGGACTTTCCACTGATGCAAAATGAAGTAGAAGGGACTCCAAATGCTTGGAAGTGCCCCTACAAAAATCACCCCATCGAAAAAATGCTTGGAGGTACACTTGTCACTCGTGTGATGAACACTAACTCAATCTCGTGGGCCTTTGCTAACTTAACTTAATGTTTTTTTCTTGAAGTGCATGCATAAATTACGCCATTCTGTGGTGATGAAGCGATGTGTTTGTGTTGGGTTAGCTGGTGGTACGACCCTAATGGGATAGTTTCAATCTTCTGCATTTGTACTTGTTGGTAGTTGTTTCAAGAGCGTGTTCCTCATTTATGCAGCTACCCTGGCGATTGGTGATGGTGTCACAACCTCTTTCTGGTATGACGAATCCATGTCTGGGCGGCGACTAGGTTGGATTCTCCTCAAATCATGTGCATCCTCGCCCTTTCCCTCTCACCTCTCTGCTACCATGATTTGATGGCACTCCTCACTAGTACAAAATAGCATGTCACTAACCCACATCGTTGAGCGGTTTTACGGAACCCCTCAGCAGTGGGCTCAACAAATGAGAGATTGACTTTAGAAAATTCATCACTAACATACGCGATGATGGGAAACAGGGCATGCCAATTGGCGTAGATGCCATAGATATAGACTGAATACAGTTTATAGTAAAGGAATGTATGTGAGAGAAATAAATTAGTGAGTATTTACTTTTTGAGAAAACGCAAAAGGGTTGTGTCCCATTTCATTGAAAGGAATAAGGAGTATTTACATGTCAGGTACAAGACACAAGAAATGACACATATGGCGAGTCGAATAATGTAATTCTGTTGATATTTGGGAGAATGAAAGGAATCCATAGTTTCTCCCAAAAAATATTTACTAATAAAGACTAGAATGTGATCACTAAGGTGAGTGACTTGATAAATTCAGCTACAAATCAGTGCGATGAAGCACATATTGATCAGACCTTTTGGAAGATTGATGCTTGCCGAATCAAGTCTATTACATTGTTGCCTCAACATGATATCACTCATCTTGTTGCGTGACATCTCACGAAGAACGGGGGGTTTCGGTGCATATACCATGTTGAATGGGAGATGCAATATGGAAGAAAATTACATGTTGGCCAAGGTCTAGGGCCAATGAAAGCTCGTCTGATGTGGGAGAAAATCTAGAAACTAAAAGAATTTGCCAAGGTTAAAATATTTGTGTAGAGGATAATGCATAGTACTTTACCGTGCCGACTCACACTTGTAAGTCGACATGTTAAAGTCAGTGGTCAATGTCAAATACGCAACAGTGGTGCTGAAGATGTGTTAAACATCCATTGTTCCTATGTCCAAGAGCAAAGCGAGTTTGGAAAAACCTTAGCTTGGAGCTTAAAATTTTGGAGGCATGTGCTATAGACCGTGCTGGTCAAGAAGTTCTAGAGTTCCTTTTGTGCACATATCAACCAAAGTTTCCAATTATGGGCCAGAGTTAGTTAGTGTTGTAACCTACGCAATTACACGCTGATATCCATGGTTTTAACGACGACATGTGATCAATAGTGAACCTATCCAACCTGAGAAAAGATCAATTGTGGCAATGAGGTCATTAATATCCAACTTATCAACTTATCCGCCTAGAGCAAAACCAAAGAAAGCAAGTTGGATTAAACCTCCCATAGTTATGTTAGGGTCAATGTTGATACTTCTTTTAACGAAGATAATTTGAGAGGGACTACTGGGGCTGTTATTCGTGACAGCAAAGGCCAGATTGTGGTGGCGTGCAACACAAAGATTGAGCATGTGGTCGATGCACTATCTGCTGAAGCGCAAGCACTAAAGAAAGTTATGGATCTTGCACAATTTATCGGCTCTAACAAATTATTCATCATGTCAGGCTATTTGGAGGTGGTGGAGATGATTGAGGAAGCTAGCCATTGTGTGGCAGCTGCGATCTTAGATGATTACTATCATACTGCATGCGAAAATCCCCATCTACATATATGTGGGCGTCCCGGTCTTATCCTAGACATCTATTTTTGCATCAAGATCTGTGCAACTACTTCTCAACAATGCAAAGAGCCCCTTGAGTGTATCTTTCTGTTTAGTGCAAGAAAAACACCTCTGATCTGGAACAAATTTTACAAACATTTTGCATTCATCTTTCGATCTGGAACAAGTTTGTAACCTAGGAGTATATATTAGGAACAATTAGTACAGTATATAAGGCACAATTAGTACCGTATTAGACATTATTAGTTTGCAATCTGGTAGCACTAGGAATCTCGTCTGTGAACTCCATCCTGTTTCATTGATAGAACATGGAAGCAAATGGCAGCTTCAAACATGGAAGCAAATCAAATATGTAATCTGGCGCTTGGGTTTGGATGGAAATAATCCGTTAACAAAAATGGAAAGAGCGGAAACATCCATGAATTTTGGAACTTATGCAACGCTAGAGGAAGAAAAAAATCAACCAATTCTATCAACGACCATGGCTAGAATAATGACAGCTTCAAACATGGAAGCAAATCAGGACGAAAATCGAAAAAAATGAATCCAGATCCGGCTGTGCTCGTCGGCGGCCGCCTCTCTTCTTGACGTCCCCGTCGATTTGAAGGAGACTGGTGTGGGGCATGGGATTGGAGGCTGTTTTGAATCTCAGGTTTGTGGCCTCCGTGCTCCTGGCGGCCAGTGTGATGGGCGGCCTCGGGATGGCAGCATGGTCGGGGATACCAGATCGGTGCAGTAGGCTGCCGGTGGTGTGCCGCTACAGGAGGAGGTGGATGAGGGAGAGTGGCGGCGGGGCAAGTGAGGTGGAGGATGGAGGAGGTGGATGCGGAGAGGAAGAGAATGCCACATGGAAAATTAGGTGTACATGCGCACTTTGGTTCCTATATGGAGGAGAAGATGTACAATGTCCAGGTTGTAGATGTAAATGTGCAAACACGAATCTTGAAGCAAATGTGGCCTTCGGATAAGCCAGGGACACCCACGTGTATGTAGTAAAACTGTTGCACTGCATGTGATTTTGGTAAAATCTCTTTGGAACATGTTTCAAGATATGCAATGGTAGTAGCCTTTAGCTAGGAAGCTAGGAGATCTCAACCATCTGGTTGGATGGACGATACCTCCAGAATTTATTCGTACTTGTTTGTTAGACGATGCAACCTTGGTTTGAGTGTGTTTGGGTTGTCAAAAAAGGGCTATAGCTCCTGTGTGCCCAAAGTATGGCTTCTGCATTGATCCTGCACTAAGAGTTTGGCTGCGGCTTGGCCCTATTTTATTGTGGATACTTTAGTTCCAAAATTCTTATATTTACATCAGAACTCGGTCAATTATATCTATGAAAAGAAAAAACCATGATTAAGAATTTCACCATTACAAAGGATTGAAACATATGATTATTACAAAAGATAAATAAATATTCTCCTCATGATCGATGAGGAACTCTTGCCACTCATACCTCCATACCTTCATATAAATCAAGAAACCCATCTATTAGTTTTCTTGCATACATTCTGTCCTATGTTGACATCAATTAAGACATATTTTCTCCATATAAGATCATAGTCTAGTTCCCTAAATGATGAGTTGCATTGTGTGGTGCTAGTTGCCTAGACATGAAGCGAAGACCAAATAGAGCGACACATCTATCTTTGTTCATGTAAAATGGGAAGTTGAGTTACATACTATTGGAGTAGCCGGAGCCGAAACCGATTGTATCGACAAAATTATCTTTGGCGGAGCCACCTTCTTTGCAAGCACATGCCACTCCTAAAGTATTAAGCCATGGAATCTTGTCGAAACTTTGCTGACTTATAGGCTTGACATATGTTTCCTTTGTAAAGCTAGGAGGAACAGAGTTAGAGGATGCATCATGGTGCACACTCATGTGGTGATCAAGTGAAGTAGTTCTTGAAGATTTTGCTACAACCCACATCCTCCTTTTAGGTGACTTGGACATCATACCCCCGAACACATCCTTGTTGTTAAATAGATCTCTTTTTTCTTTTTCTTATTCGGAATAGGAAGAAGAGACTGGCAACTTGTTTGCTAGTTTACTTCAGCTGAAACTTAGGATCTTCCAAACTCAAAGAGACCAGAAGAAGCTAATAAGTTCAAATTTCGTCCCATACCATTGGATATTAGGTCACATGCTTGAGACTATCACTAGTGGAAAATGGGGCATCCATCTAAGCCATTGGTATCGGTTCCCTTACAAACTGGTACCAATGAGGTCATCTGCACCGGTTTGGGGGCTCAGGCGGGCGAGGAGCTCTGGCACCGGTTCGTGAGGGGCTTTCGTACCGGTTCGTGTTAGGAACCGGTACGAAAGGTCTTCGGCCAAAATTCAGACGCGTGGTGGGGCCCGGGCTGGACCTTTGGTACCGGTTCGTAACACGAACCGGTACCAAAGGGTGCCCCCTGTATCATCAGTCGCCAGCCCGTCCCTGGCTGCTTCTTCTCATTTTTCTCTTCTTCCTCTCACACAAAATTTCTTTGCACCTCTCACACTCCAACAAATCTCTATTTTTTCTCCACCATTTTAACAAGATTAAGGGCATACATCTATCCAAGGGTTAGCAATATCATCCTCTCTTCCGGTGTTCCTAATTTAGCACATTTCTTTGGTAGTTTTAACTCGTACTATTTTTCTAGTGCTAGCAAGGTGTTCGATGAAATGACTAAGTTAGGGATTTTACTTTTTTTAGAATCAATTTGAGCTGAAATTGTGGTATATTTTGTAGGTTTTAATTAGTATCATCCCCGTCCTCACTGCCGTCGATCGCCAGCGTCGTCCCCTAGCCGGCACCGTACAACCTCGGTGAGCCTCTTCTTTTTTATTAAAAAAAATTAGTTTTATGTGATGAACTTGAATATTAATTAAGTTGGTCACTCATATATCCACGATGTTGTGTAATTAATGATTTTTGATATACATATAAAATGCAGATGAGTCGACAATGGATGTACGGTGACCGGTGCCATCCCGACTTCATTAATGGCATGCATTATTTTCCGGCTGAGGCAAACAGGCGGTCGAATGGTTTCATCTATTGTCCATGTAGTTCCTGTAAGAATATGCAGAATTACTCTACCTCAAAGACCATTCACGTCCACCCGCTGGAGAACGGTTTCATGCCCAGCTATAATTGTTGGACCAAGCACGGAGAAAGAGGGGTTATATTGGAAGACAACGAAGAAGAAGAGGATAGTGACAACTATCCCTTATTCACTGAAGACGGTGATAGTAGAATGGGGGAAGACGATGAGCCGATTTTTGATGACCCGGATGACGATTTGGGTCGGGCCATTCTTGATGCGAAGATGAACTGCGGAAATAAAAAGGAGAGGTTGAAGTTGGAGAAAATGTTAGAGGATCACAACAAACTATTGTACCCAAATTGCGAAAATAGCCAGAAAAAGCTGGGTACCACGCTGGAATTGCTGCAATGGAAGGGAGAGAATGGTACTTCTGACAAGGGATTTGAAAAGTTGCTGAAAATAATAAAGAAGATGCTTCCAGGGGAGAACGTATTGCCCTCTAGTACGTACGAAGCAAAGAAGGTTGTCTCGCCCTCTAGGATTAGAGGTGCGGAAGATACATGCATGCATCAATGACCGCATCCTCTACCGCAAGGAGTACGAGAATTTGAATGCATGCCCGGTATGTAGTGCATTGAGGTATAAGATCGGGCGAGATGACCCCGGCGATGTTGAGGGCGAGTCCAACCCCGGGAAGAGGGTTCCTGCGAAGGTGATGTGGTATGCTCCTATAATACCACGGTTGAAACGTTTGTTCCAGAACAAAGAGCATGCCAAGTTGTTGCGATGGCACAAAGAGGACCGTAAGAAAGATGTGATCCCGAGACACCCCGCTGACGGGTCGCAGTGGAGAAAAATCGACAGAGAGTTCAAGTCATTTTCAGATGACGCAAGGAACTTAAGATTTGGTCTAAGTACAGATGGCTTTAATCCTTTCGGGGAGCAGAGCTCCAGTCATAGCACTTGGCCAGTGACTCTATGTATCTATAACCTTCCTCCTTGGTTGTGCATGAAGCGGAAGTTCATTATGATGCCAGTGCTCATCCAGGGCCCGAAGCAACCCGATAACGACATTGATGTGTACCCGAGGCCATTGGTTGAAGAACTTTTAGAGTTGTGGCGTGAAGAAGGTGTACCTGTGTGGGATGAGCACGAACAAAAGGAATTTAACCTACGGGCGTTGTTGTTTGTAACCATCAATGATTGGCCTGCTCTTGGTAACATTTCAGGGCAGTCAAACAAGGGATACAATGCATGCACACACTATTTAGGTGAGACTGACACTATATATTTGGGAAACAAGAATGTGTACCTAGGGCATCGTCGATTTCTTCCAAAACAACATCACGTAAGAAAGAGAGGAAAGCATTTCGGAGGTGAGGCAGATAACCGAATGAAGCCTACCCGCCCTACTGGGGAAGTTATATATGATATGGTCAAGGATTTAAAAGTGATCTTTGGAAAGGGTCCTGGCGGACAATCTATTCCGCATGATGTTGACGGACACGTACCCATGTGGAAGAAGAAGTCGATATTTTGGGAGCTATCCTACTAGAAATTCTTAGAGGTTCACTCTGCAATCGACGTGATGCACGTGACGAAAAATCTTTGCGTGAACCTGCTAAACTTCTTGGGCGTGTATGGGAAGACAAAAGATACACCGGATGCACGGCAGGACCAACAAAGTATCCACGAAGAAAACAACCCGAATCCGGAGAAGTATCAAGGTCCCGCCGGCCTACGCTCTTACCAAAGAGAAGAAGGGGATCTTTTTGAAGTCCCGAGTAGCATCAAGGTCCCGTCCGGCTTCTCATCGAATATAAAGGGAATAATAAACATGTCGGAGAAAAAGTTTCAAAACCTAAAGTCTCATGACCGCCACGTGATTATGACACAATTACTTCCGGTTGCATTGAGGGGGCTTCTGCCGGAAAATGTTCGAGTACCCATTGTGAAGCTATGTGCGTTCCTCAATGCAATTTCTCGAAGGTGATCAATCCACTTACTCTACAAAATTTACGTGAAGGATGTGGTCCAATGTCTAGTCGGCTTCGAGTTGGTGTTCCCACCATCCTTCTTCAATATTATGACACATCTCCTAGTTCACCTGGTCGAAGAGATTGGCGTTCTCGGTCCCGTATTTCTACACAACATGTTCCCCTTTGAGAGATTCATGGGAGTCTTAAAGAAGTACGTTCATAACCGTGCTAGGCCGAAGGAAGCATCTCCAAGGGCTATGGAACATAGGAGGTCATTGAGTTTTGTGTTGACTTTATTCCCGACCTTAAGCCGATCGGTGTTCTCGAATCGCGCTATGAGGGGAGACTCGCGTGGAAAAGGCACGCTAGGAAAGAAAGCAACAACGTGTATGAACAGACATTCTTTCACTCAAGCACACTACACAGTTGTACATAATTCCATCTTGGTGGCTCCGTACAAAGAGGAACACAAGGATATCTTACGCTCTAAATACCCAGAGCAACGTGAAGATTGGATTGATGGAGAACTGATACGTCCAAAACGTATCTACTTTCCCGAACACTTTTGCTATTGTTTTGCCTCTAATTTGTGTATTTTGGATGCAACTAACACGGACTAACGTTGTTTTCAGCAGAACTGTTCTGGTGTCTCGTTTTTGTGCAGAAATCCAACTTTCGGGAAAAACCTCGGAATTTATACAGAAGGCCCTATTTTCCCAGAAAACTCACGGAGCCAGAAGGGCAAGTCAGGTGGAGGCCCGAGGGCCCCACACCCTAGGGCGGCGCGGCCCAGGAGGGGGGCGCGCAGCCCTAGCGTGTGGCCCCCTCGGTCGGCCTCCGACGCCCTCCTTCGGACTACTTATCGGCCTCGACCTAAAAACGCACGGGGAGAAGTCGAAGTCGCCAGAAACCCTCCAGAACGCCGCCACATCGCGAAACTCCGTCTCGGGAGCCAGAAGTCTCCGTTCTGGCACTCCGCCGGGACGGGGAATTGGAGGAGATCATCGCCATCATCACCACCGACGCCTCTTCATCAACCAGCCATGTTTCCCCCATCCATGTGTGAGTAATTCCCCCGCTGTAGGCCGAAGGGGATGGTAGGGATTGGATGAGATTGGTCATGTAATAGTGTAAGATTGTTAGGGCATAGTGCCTAGTGTCCGTAATTGGTACTTTGATGATATTGTTGCAACTTGTTATGCTTAATGCTTGTCACTAGGGCCCGAGTGCCATGATCTCAGATCTCGAACATGTTATTGTTTCATCATGATATTCATTGTTTATGGTCTTACCTGCAAGTTGTATACACATGTCGCTCGTCCGGAACCAATGGCCCCGAAGTGACGAAATCGGGACAACCGGAGGGGATGGTAGTGATGTGAGGATCACATGTGTTCACGGAGTGTTAATGCTTTGCTCCGGTACTCTATTAAAAGGATTACCTTAATATCCAAGTAGATTCCCTTGAGGCCCGTGCTGCCACCGGCTGGTAGGACAAAAGATGTTGTGCAAGTTTCTCATTGCGAGCACGTACGACTATAATTGGAACACATGCCTATTGATTGCTTTGTACTTAGACACCGTTTTATTATTATCTGCAAATGCCCTGCTTGATTGGTACATGAGTTTCTCACGCCCGTTATCCGTCCCCGTGCCTACAGTATTTTAATCCTGTTGTTTACTATAATCACTACTGCTGTCTCTGTTACTCTGCTGCTGTTATTTCACTATCGCTATCTGCTATAAAGCGTTACTATCGATAAACTCTTGCGAGCAAGTCCGTTTCCAGACTGCAGCTGAATTGACAACTCCGTCGTTAAGGCTTTCAAGTATTCTTTGTCTCCCCTTGTGTCGAATCAATAAATTGGGTTTTACTACCCGCGAAGACTGCTGCGATCCCCTATACTTGTGGGTCATCAAGACTATTTTCCGGCGCCGTTGCCGGGAGCATAGCTTTATTTGAAAGTTCACTTGGATTGATATTGTTCGCTGCAAATTCTCCATCATGGGTAAATCTCGCGATCCTAAAGTCGCCATATTACCATCCACTACAAGAAAAGGTACAACTCCGAGTACCTCTGCTCGCTCTTGATTCACCATCCGTGATTGATAAACTTGTTTCACCACCACATGCTTCACATGCCGGTACTTCTGCTGAATCTGAAAATTCTTATAATATTGATGATGCTTCTGCTCGTGCTTGATGATAGTGGTTCATTGGGATCTTTTCTAGATGCTACAATTGCTAGGTCTAGACAAATTGAAAATGCTGAAACTCCCGATGCTACTACACCCGTTAGTTCACCCGAACTTGATTATTCTAGTGATGATCCCGATGAAGATTATGTGGAGCTTAATGATGATCTTATTAATAGATGCAATGCTACCTGCCGATGCAAGTAAAATTAAAAAGTTTCTCACACAATATACTCGTTAGACATAAGTTATCTCCCGATCCTAAATTTGCCACATCTCCTATATGCATTAAGGATAAAGATTATGATTTTTCTCTTGATCTATCTCATATAGCTATTGTAGAGAAAGCACCCTTTTGTAGTACCTGAAAAAGAAAGTGCTCGTAGAACACATGATTGAACTTTCTTCTATGAGTAGTTTGTTTTCTGATGATATCAAGATGCGTACTTACTTTGTCGCTAAAATTTTTCTTTTCTCATTAAAGGATGATGCTAAAACTTGGTATAATAATTTGCCTCCTGGTTCTATTAAAAATACAACTGATTTGCGTGATGTTTTCTTTCGAAAATACTTTCCTGCTAGTGCTCAACATATTGCTTTACAGAGAATTTATAGATTTGACCAGGGAGATGAAGAGAAATTTCCTGAGGCTTGGGCAAGATTTTGTTCTCTTATCAGAGCTCGACCTGGACAAGATTTAGAAAAGAATGATCTACTTGATATATTTTATAGTGGACTAACCATTGAGTCTAGGGCATACCTGGATAGTTGTGCTGGTTGTGTTTTCAGGAAAAGAACTCTAGACGAAGCTGAAGAATTATTGGCTAAAATAGGCCGGAATCATGATGATTGGACTACGCCTGAACCAACTCCAACGCCAATATTGAAGAAGAGGGGTTTAATTAAATTGAATGATGAAGATATGAGGAAATCCAAGAAGTCTCTCAAGGAGAAAGGTATTAAATCTGAAGATGTGAAGAATCTACCTCCCATAGAAGATATATGTGAGATAATTCCCCCTTCATCCATGATTGAGGTAAACTCCCTTCGGCCGCTTTACTAGGGAAGATATTCCGTATTCAAAACCTCCCGCTCAATGCTTAGATGAGTTTGATAATTATATTGTTAAGCAAGAAAATTTTAATATGAGAGTAGAGAATCATCTAATGGAAAATTCTCAAGCTATTAGCAATTTGCATGATATTGTGGAGAGAACCTCCAATGATGTTAAGATGCTTGTTAAACATTTTCAAATGGTTCAAACTCAAATTGATCAACTCACTAAAGTGCAAAATGACTTATTACAAAATAATTCTAAGGAGAAACATGCTTATGAAGTAACAACTAGAGGTGGTGTCTCTACCCGGGATCCTCTATATCCCGAAGGGCATCCCAAAAGAATTGAACAAGATTCTCAACGCATTGAACCTAGAGCTCCTTCTAAGAAAAAGAAGAAGAAACATAAAAATGTTGTAGAATCCTCTGAACCTGTTAATGATCCTAATAGTATTTCTATTTCTGATGCTGAAACCGAAAGTGGTAATGAACATGATAATGATAATGGTAATGATAAGAATGATATTTCTGATAAAGAAGAGGTTGAAGATGAACCTGAAAAGCAAGATAAAAATAAAAAGTATACTAAAGAAGATTTTATTGCTAAGAAACATGGTAATGAAAGGGAACCTTGGGTGCAAAAGCAAATGCCTTTTCCTGCTAAGAAACTAAAATCAAAGGAAGAAGAACACTATAATAAATTTTGTGATTGGATGAAACCTTTATTCTTGCAAATCCCTTTGATCGATGCTATTAAATTGCCTCCTTATTCAAAGTATATGAAAGATATTGTTACTAACAAAAGGAAAATCCCCAATGAGGAAATTTCCACTATGCTTGCTAATTACTCTTTCAATGGCAAAGTTCCAAAGAAGTTGGGCGACCCGGTATACCTACTATTCCTTGTTCTATTAAGAATAATTATGTTAAAACTGCTCTATGTGACTTGGGAGCCGGTGTTAGTGTTATGCCTTTTTCTCTTTATAAGAGACTTTACTTAGATAAGTTGATACCTACCGATATATCTTTGCAAATGGCTGATAAATCTACTCGCTATTCCTGTTGGTATATGTGAGGATGTTCCTGTTCAAGTTACTAATAACTGCTTGATATTAACCGATTTTGTTGTGTTGGAAATGCCTCGAAGATGATAATATGTCTATTATTCTTGGGAGACCTTTTCTTAACACCGCAGGGGCTGTTATTGATTGCAATAAAGGAAAGGTTACTTTCAATGTTGATGATAAGGAGCACACCGTCTATTTCCCCAAGAGGATTGAAAAAGCGTGTGGAGTAAATACTATTTCTAATGTGAGAACTATCAAAGTGGGAACTATTGATTGTCCAATATATGAGCCTAAAGAAGAATATCAAACTCTTGTGATTGGATCCATATCAATACAATTCAAGGTAACATGATTGATTTGAGGTTTATTTCTTCTTATGCTATGTAAAATTTATTTGGTGGCAAGACTTGATCAACCTTGTTAACAAATACTTTTTATATGCATAGAGGAGGTAAACAACATCTCTTTCTTCCTCCACTTGCTCTAGTTGCTGTATCACTTTTTAATTTGCAAAGTTCTTTAGTTAATTAGAGATTTCAAAAAATTTCCTGGCCAGTAATAATAAACTTAATACCCAGAAATGTGCATTTTTCAAAGTTTTCAAAAATTCACAATTTTTTTACCGTTGGTCCTATTTTTCGACGAGGCACCTGGGAGCACCTGGGGATGACCAGTGGGGCACCCCAGGGTGGCACCCCACAGGCCGGCGCGGCCAGCAAGGGGGGCGCGCCACCCTGGTGTGTGGGCCCCCCTTTACCCCACTTTAGCATCTCTTCCTCCCACACTCTTCTCTCTCCCGAAAAAATCGACACCAGCTTCCTCTCACTCGTGTTTTTGCTCAAGAACTCCAGATTTCTCGATCTCTTTGCTCAGCCCAGATTTCTGTCTGAAATTTGGCACATTTGCTCTTCGGTATGTGACTCCTTCGATTATCCAAGTAGAATTTTGTTTGGTGAAGTATATCTTGAATATTTTGCTGCTGTAGGTAACATGTTTAGTGAGCTTGCATACTTGTTCTAAGTGGTAGAAACTAGTTTTGATGCATGATTAGTACTCTAGCAAGTTCCTATGATAGTTTCCCTCAATTATATGTCACCAAATCAAGTTTTATATTGTTTGTTGGAAATTTCAGAAAATGGAAGGGAGTAGGCACCAACTCAACCAACAAGAATTGGAGGTGCAACAGGTCATGATAGTTCACCGAGAAGAAGGAGTATATCCCACTTACTATCCGTGCGTGGATTTTATGAGAAGTGCAGGGATCTTGCAGGATGTTCAAAGTTTAATCTCTCGTGCAGGGTTGGATGATTTTGTTGATGGTGAACCATGCCAATATGCAAAACTGACTATGTCGGTAGTGCAGGATTTTAAATTCAATTGGTCACGATCTAACCCCATGGTTCGAGTATAAAATTTATAATAAAACTCGTCAACTTGCCATTCAATGATTTTTGTGCAGCAATCAGAGTGCCGCAGTGGGGATCATGCGAGAAGATAAAGGGATCGCCGCAAGAGTTCTTGGACCTCTTCAAGATGATTTGTCATGGAAGAAGTTTCTCGGAGGGTGGTGGGAGGATTGGTCAATCACGGAAGGTGAACTGAAGGCATACATAGAGAGAGATGGCCATCGTGCAAGAGACAACACGGAGGAGGTCGAGGAACACCTCGACTCATCATCAGATGCAGCAAGTTCTTCGCATCAACAAGTTGGGCATGAGGAGCCTCCACGCTTTTCTTCTGCATCGGTACCTTATTATGACTACTCCATGTACGATCCACCGGCATGGAACCCAGACCCTCGATGGGGTTGATATCCACTTAGGCCAAAAGCCTAAGCTTGGGGGGAGGTATACCGGCATCACTCATTCTTTGCATATTATGGTTGCTGGATACTTGTACATACTTGTTTGGTTTCTTTGAGTGGTTTTCTAATGAGAGGGAGATGATATTTGGGGAAGTGCTGCCTGAAAACAGATTCTGGACTGTTACTAGAAAAATTCGTGCGCGCAGCCAGAACATTATTTTGAGCTGCCAATTTTTGTGCATGTTCCCCAGGTTATTATCTAACTTTCATTAGTTGAACACTTTTCGAGCTGAGCAACGGAAGATTTTTGTAAAAATAGATTACTGTACTGCTATCAAGTTTTGGCAGATTTCTGCCATCTTGCTTTTCTGTGTTTCTTTTAGTTTTCATTTTCTTGTTCTTGCTTTGTTTCTTTCCTAAAACACAAAAAGGCAAAAAATATTTCTGTTGTTTCTCTTCATAACTTGTTTATTTTGGTTTCTTGCATTTGTTTCACTTTATTTGCTATTGCTAGTTTGCTATAAGAAAACCCAAAAAGATTTTGCTTTGTTTGCTTGTTTCCTTTTATTCTTGTTCTCAAATTTGAAAACACCAAAAATATTTGCTGTTATTATTTGGTTTGTAAAGTTCTTTATGAGTTCAATGGTCTTCGGTGGCTGGAGCGTGGTTTTCATTTCATATTATCCAAGCTACACAAGTGAAAAGACAATAATGACGATATTCGACAATCTGATTGTGGTGAGAGGCTGGTATGAACTCTATTTGTTTTCATTTTTGTACATATACTCATCCATGTGAGCATGCTTAGTTGGTTCATGTGAGGTATATGTCATTTAAGAAAGTCTAGTAGTTCATGATCTCTCATGTTTAGCTCCAATTTATTAATGTGAGTAGCATGTCATGGATGTTTGCTTGCATTGTTTTATTCATAGATAGGTATGATATTGTGGTATCCTCCTCTGAATAATTCGTTTGAATTAACTTGGCACATGCTCACGCATGCATATGACTGAACAAAAGTCAATTAAGCCTCAATGATTTACATTGCTTCGAGTTACGGTATCACTTTTATGCCTCAGTTAATTTGTTTTGCCGCAAGCATGATTATAACAGTTACTGCTCTCTTGATTTGTCGCTCCCTAGTCTTTTGCTAGCCTTCACTTGTACTGAGCGGGAACGCTGCTCCTGCTTCCAAACACATGAAAACCAAGTTATTCCAGAGTGTCCACCATAAATACCTATGCGTGGCATTTCAAACCATTCCAAGTAAATTCTCATGCGCTACCTTTAAACCTTCAAAATGCTTCTCAATTTGTGTTAATGTTTCATAGCTCATAAGGAAGTATGTGGTGTTTAACTTTCAACCTTGTCATTTACTCTTGACGGACTTTCATATGGACTAGTGGCACATCCGCTTATCCAATAATTTTGCAAAAAGAGATGGCAATGGGGTTCCCAGCCCCAATTAATTAACTTTCACTAATAATTCTCTTCACATGTTTTGCTCTGATTCATCAGTAAGCAACTTAATTTTGCAAATAGACACTCCTCCATGGTATGTGATTGATGGAAGGCACCCGAGGATTCGGTTAGCCATGGCTTGTGTAAGCAAAGGTTGGGGGGAGTGTCAACCATAATAAAACTAAAATACGTGTGTAAACAAAAGAGAAGAGGGATGATCTACCTTGCTGGTAGAGATAACGTCCTTCATGGGAGCCGCTCTTGGAAGTCCGGTTGGCGAGGTAGTTGGTGTACCCATTACCATTCGTTGACAACAACAAACACCTCTCAAAATAATTTTACTCTTGCTTTACAAATGAAAAGCTCTAGCGCATGTTAATCCCTCGCTTCCTCTGCGAAGGGTCAATCTTTTACTTTTATGTTGTGTCTCCATCCTTTCTTTGAGCACTTTCTTGAGAGCACAACTTGTCATTCTTAGTGTAATATGCTTGTCTCAAAATATGATTGATTGTGGTATAATTTTGATGCTTTTATCTTTGACAATCACTATTTCTAGTCTTTCTATGAACTTCGGAGGTGCCCGAGCATTTATGTTTTGTCGATCAAATATGGGCAAGCGAGATACCACTCTATCATACTCTTTTATGAACATTGCAATCCTGCTTATATACATGATTCATGATGCTTATTATTAATTGTTGGTACCTTTCCATGATTGACATAGCTATTAGATGATCTTATTTGCATGTATCTTATTATGAACTGCCTAAGTGTTAGCCATAGCATGAGAATATTTACATCATATGAACAAATGTGTTCGTGAAAGTTCCTTTATCGCTCAGTTGTTAACTGAATTGCTTGAGGACAAGCAATAAGCTAAGCTTGGGGGAGTTGATACGTCCAAAACGTATCTACTTTCCCAAACACTTTTGCTATTGTTTTGCCTCTAATTTGTGTATTTTGGATGCAACTAACACGGACTAACGCTGTTTTCAGCGGAACCGTTCGGTGTCTCGTTTTTGTGCAGAAATCCAACTTTCGGGAAAAACCTCGGAATTTATACGGAAGGCCCTATTTTCCCGGAAAACTCACGGAGCCGGAAGGGCAAGTCGGGTGGAGGCCCGAGGGCCCCACACCCTAGGGCGGCGCGGCCCGGAGGAGGGCGCGCGGCCCTAGCGTGTGGCCCCTCGGTCGGCCTCCGACGCCCTCCTTCGGACTACTTATCGGCCTCGACCTAAAAACGCACGGGGAGAAGTCGAAGTCGCCAGAAACCCTCCAGAACGCCGCCACATCGCGAAACTCCATCTCGGGAGCCAGAAGTCTCCGTTCTGGCACTCCGCCGGGACGGGGAATTGGAGGAGATCATCGCCATCATCACCACCGACGCCTCTTCATCAACCAGCCATGTTTCCCCCATCCATGTGTGAGTAATTCCCCCGCTGTAGGCCGAAGGGGATGGTAGGGATTGGATGAGATTGGTCATGTAATAGTGTAAGATTGTTAGGGCATAGTGCCTAGTGTCCGTAATTGGTACTTTGATGATATTGTTGCAACTTGTTATGCTTAATGCTTGTCACTAGGGCCCGAGTGCCATGATCTCAGATCTGAACATGTTATTGTTTCATCATGATATTCATTGTTTATGGTCTTACCTCGCAAGTTGTATACACATATCGCTGTCCGGAACCAATGGCCCCGAAGTGACGAAATCGGGACAACCGGAGGGGATGGTAGTGATGTGAGGATCACATGTGTTCACGGAGTGTTAATGCTTTGCTCCGGTACTCTATTAAAAGGAGTACCTTAATATCCGAGTAGATTCCCTTGAGGCCCGGCTGCCACCGGCTGGTAGGACAAAAGATGTTGTGCAAGTTTCTCATTGCGAGCACGTACGACTATAATTGGAACACATGCCTATTGATTGCTTTGTACTTAGACACCGTTTTATTATTATCTGCAAATGCCCTGCTTGATTGGTACATGAGTTTCTTTCATCCATGCAACGCCCGTTATCCGTCCCCGTGCCTACAGTATTTTAATCCTGCTATTTACTATAATCACTACTGCTGTCTCGTTACTCAGTTCGTTGTTATTTCACTACTGCTCATTGCTATAAAGCCGTTACTATCGGTAAACTCTTGCGAGCAAGTCTGTTTCCAGTGCGGCTGAATTGACAACTCCGCTGTTAAGGCTTTCAAGTATTCTTTGTCTCCCCTTGTGTCGAATCAATAAATTGGGTTTTACTACCCGCGAAGACTGCTGCGATCCCCTATACTTGTGGGTCATCAAGAACACATGAAGACTTTCGGCGGTTGGTTGCAAACACGTCTCATGAATGTCACTGATGACGAGCAGCTGTACTTGTTGGCCAAGCAACCATCTTCTACTATATCGACTTTTCAAGGGTACGAGATTAATGGGAACACATTTTACACGTTCGCCCAAGACAAAAAGAGCACCAACCAAAACAGTGGTGTCCGCTTTGATGCAGAAGATGACAATGGAACAAGGTCACATATTATGGGTACATAGAGGAGATATGGGAACTTGACTATGGACCTAATTTCAAGGTCCCTTTGTTCCGGTGCAAATGGTTCAACCTGAAAGACGGGGTACAGGTAGACCCGCAGTACGGAACGACTACAATGGATATCAAGAATCTAGGGTACGACACCGAACCATTCGTCCTAGCCAGTGAAGTGGCTCGGGTTTTTTATGTGAAGGACATGTCTAGCAAACCGAAAAAAAGAAAAGAAAGGCAAGAGGACACATCATACGATGAGCCAAAGCGGCACATAGTTCTTTCAGGAAAAAGAAACATCATGGGAGTAGAGGACAAGACAGACAAATATTCCACCCTTCAAGGTAAAAACTGACCCAAGCATCATCTTAAATAATGAAGATTGTCCATGGTTGCGTCGCAGTCAGAAGAAAGGGAAACAGACGAAGAAAACTCAGAAGACTAGCTAGATAGGGATCATAACTTGTGTATCTCAATATGGAAATCACTTTTGTGTAATGATGTTACTCGTATGTAAGATATTAACAATGGAGATGGTTGGCTTGTTTTACTAGTTAAGTAGCTTTCACGGGCTTGCAGGGAAATTTTTCCAAGGCGGAACTTCCGAATATGCCATATATAGGGCATGTGCACCAAGGGCATATTCGAGAAGTACCGCCACTGGAGATTTCTCAACCCTTTCCCCAACATTGTTAGAGGAGATGAAGTCTTTCACGGGCTTGCAGGGAAATTTTTCCGAGGCGGAAGTTCCGAAGATGCCATAGGGCGTGTGCACCAAGGGCATCTTCGACACGTTCCGCCACGGGAGATTTCCCAACCCTTTCCTCCATCCATGGTGATGAAACTCTCCATCCATGTTGGCTTGTTGAGCTGCTTGCCATGGCGTATCGATGCTCCTTTTATAGGCACGACGCCGCTTCTACATTGTCTTCTTCCTCCGACGGGCGTCGTGCGCTACATGCTTTATCTCATCGAGCAGGGCGTCCTTATCCTGCCGACAGCTTTAGTACCGGTTGCACCCACCAGCCGGTACTAAAGGTTACCCACGCGTCCTTATCCCACCGACAGTTTTTTTACATGACAGAAAAACCACCTTTAGTACCGGTTTCACCCACCAGCCGGTACTAAAGGCTTGCCGTGCCATTGCGTTCCCGCCTATTTTCTTCCCGCCTCCGTCATCCCGCCATTTTTTCACTATATATATGTAGGCTTGGCCTCCATTTACATATCACATCTAGACTCATATCTGCAAACCTCATCATTCTCTCCCATGGCTTCCATCGTATCTCTAACCCCCCAGGAGGCAGAGGCGCTTTGCGCCTCGAACTACCCCTCGCTCGCCGGGCTACCGCGTCCCGACCGGCCGGTTGCCGAGCGCCGGAGGCGTACCGGTCCCTCCAGTCCCTCTAGGTGTGGCGCGCGAGATGGCCATCACGAACCACTACTAATTCGAGCTCACACCAGAGCAGCGGAGGAATCCCCAGTGGCATCCCGACTACAGCCCGACTTGGGAAAGCTTCTTCGACAATCGGCGTGAGAGGGCGCTTGCCAGGCATGAGGAGGGCGGCCCGCCTCCTTCGAACTTCAACGAGGCCGGCCTTCGGCTGTGGTGGCGCGGCCGGACTCTCCAGGGCGTCATGGCCTACCGTGGCCCCCGCCTGCGCTACCCTCAGTCCCAGCCCACACGTGCTCTCCCGCCGAGGTTCGACTACCGCGACCCCGATGCCAGCGACGATGATGACGACGAGTACGACGACTACAGTTGCGACTACTATAGGGCTAGGCACGAGTATGATTGAATGAATCCAATAGTCAAATCTGGCAATGTATCGTAAATTTCAGTTAAGCTATGTACTTTTAATTCGAGTTCAATCGTAATAAAATTTTATTCCCGCCCCTTTCTTTCCCGCCTTTTTTCTCCCACGTGCGGCGTCGTGGCGGGAAACTTTCCCGCGCGGACGGCCTCGTGGCGGGAGTAAAGAAAAAAAGAAATAGAAAAGATATAGAAAAGAAATAAAAAAAGAAATAGAAAAGAAACAGAAACAGAAAAGATATAGAAAAAAAGAAATAGAAAAAAGAAACAGAAAAGATAAAGATAAAGAAATAGAAATATAAAAGAAAAGAAAATAAACATAGAAGAAAAGAAAAAAAGAAATAGAAAATAAATAGAAAAATAAATAGAAAAAGAAAAAAAAGAAACAGAAAAGAAAAAGAAACAGCAAAAGAAAACCAAAAGAAACATCAAAAGAAAAAAAAAGAAAAAAAACCTTTGGTACCGGTTGGTACCACCAACCGGTACGAAAGACCTTTCGTACCGGTTGGTGGTACCAACCGGTGCCAAAGGCCCCTCCACTGTGTTAACACTTAGGCGCGCGAGGCAACTCTGCCAAAAAACCACCAGCAGCGCCGCACCACAGGCCCGAAGCTCGACGCGTCGCCACCGTCGCCCGCGCCGTCGCCCGCAGCTCCACGCGCCGCCGCCGTCGCCATCGCCCGAAGCTCCACGCGCCGCCGCCGTCGCCGTTGCCCGCAGCAGCAGGCCACCGTCGCGCACAGCAGCAGGCCGGGTCGCCATCGTCGCCGCGTCGCCCGCCGCTCCACCTCTCCCCGCGTCGGCAACCGAGGTGAGGACCGGCCTCCTCTCCCTCCCTCGCCTCGCCTCCCTCGCCTCGCCTCCCTAGCCGCCACGCGCCTCGTCGGGAGGAGCCCGCGCGCGCGTCGACTGCCGCACCACGCTCGCTAGCGCGGCCTCCCTTCACGCACGCCCGCGGCGTGTTCGACGTAATGCCGCGCCGACTGCCGCTGCTGCTCCTTGTTGTACGACCGCGCACGCTTCGCCGCGAGCACACCCAGTACGTAGGGACGGTCGCCACCGGCGAGCACGCGGCAGGGGCGGCCGCGGCCGACGAGCGCGGCAAGGTTGGCCGCCGGGCGAGCACGTGCAGCGAGCATGCGGCAGCTCGCGATGGTCATGGCGGTGGACTCCGCGACGTGGATGCCATCGGTGTTGGGGCTATCCCCCGGAGCACGAGTCGATGGTCACCGCCGTAGTAGATTTAGAGAAAGAAAAATAGCACCGCCGTAGTAGATTTAGAGAAAGAAAAATAGAAACAAAAACATATAATTAATACGGAGCACGAGTCGATGGTCACCGCCGTAGTAGATTTAGAGAAAGAAGAGCGAGAGGAGGAACGCCGAGTCCATGGAGGAACGCCGGTGTAGGGTTCCTTGAGAGTAGGGTTCCGTCGGTGGAGGAACACCGAGTCCATGGAGGAACGCCGCTGTAGGGTTCCTTGAGAGTAGGGTTTCGTCGGTGGAGGAACACCGAGTCCATGGAGGAACGCCGCTGTAGGGTTCCTTGAGAGTAGGGTTCCGTCGGTGGAGGAACGCCGAGTCCGTGGGTTAGGGTTAGGGGGAAGAAGCCGAGTAGGGTTCCTCTTCATTTCAATTGTTATCCATGATGAATGAAATAATTGCTTTCTTAATTGCTTTCTTAATTTTGTAGTGACATGGAGGTATGGCGGACGGCACCTTCGTCCGAGATGAGGAGGGGGAAGAAGCGGTGCAGAAATTGATCTATGAGAGTGCCCGTGGTACGGAACCCGATGGAGATGACAACGAGTTCGAAGACTTCCTGAATGATTTCGGCGAGGGACTTGAGTCTGAACAAGTTAGAAGAGACAACGAAGTGTCCATAACAAACTCTAGCGAGGTGTATATTTATGTATCAATTAGTCTATGTTCATCCCTAGATGCATTCATTTATTTGTATTGCACTTATTAACGAATAATTTTTTCTTTTAACCTTCTACATCATCGAGCAAGTTCGTTAAAACAAAACGAGGCCCGACGAGAGTGTTAAAGGGCGAGGGCAGGTTAGCCCTCACGGCATTTAAGGCTAATGGTGAACTGGAGCATCCCAAAGAGTACTGCCGCAAATTTAAAAATCAAGCCGGAGTTCTTGTTAGGGACCATGTACCGATCAACATTCAAGAGTGGAATAAGCCGAAGAAAGCGGGGACTGAAGCTAGTTATGTCAACGACGCGATGAATTTTTTTTCTTTGGGACAGATCTCATCGATACGATTCAGCCTACCGTAAGACATGAAGGAAGGCCGAAGAATAAAGTCAGGGAATGGACATGGAAGAAGATGGCCATACAATTCCAGCACCTGGAAGAAAAATTTATGGGACAAATATAAGAATGAAGATCCAGTATTCGATGATAATCTAGTGAAGATAAAAGATCACTGACCCGAACTTAAGAGGTATAAGCAATCGTCTACTTTTGTGTCCCGATCGGTCATAAATAAGAAAAATGCTTCAAAGAAGAAACTTTGGCATCATTTGGGGTCAGGTGGCTACAAGACTGCCATTCCGAAGTGGACAACGTTTGAAAATAAACTGATGGATGCAGGAATCACTCCATAGACATGGGACTGGCCCAAATGGTCCAAGTTCTGGTTGTTCGCGCATGGGGCAGGGTTGGACCCAAAGACAGGGCTGATCGTTGCGAAGGGAAAATGGAAGGAAAAAATTGAGGCAATCGTACCGAAGCTTGTAGATGCAATTGAAAAGGTCAGAAAGGGAGAGTACATTCCCGATCGAGAGAATGACGAGCCGACACTCGCTCCGGGGAATCCCGAACACGTTGGACGGGTACGAGCTCGCCCAGTGTCTCACCATGAAGGAAGCGTGGCCGGACAAGCGCCGACACTTATAGAAGCCGTTCGCGAAAGAAGAAGAAGGACGCCGACACGTTAACGGAATTGTTAAATAGGGTGGAGGCGCTTGAGAAAAATCGAAGGCACCTGATCAGCCGCTGTTTCTACAGGATCCACAGGCCGATGCTGCCCCATCTCAGCGAAGATGCAGTGTCGGTTCCTCGCATCTTGACGGATGTGGAGAAAGCTACCCCGTGGATTATGTCACGGAGAAGACAGATTGTGAGCTACATATGTTATTCAGGACCGCGTCCGTTAAGGTGGCGGTCGGCTATGTGTACCCAAGTGAAGATGGAGCAACGCACCATCATATGCCCATTCCACCTGGTTGTGTTCGTGTCGGGGTAGATGAAGTTGTTCCGGGTTTTGAAACAGTGGAGCTTGATATTCCTAGAGGTGACGATGAGAGAACACTGGCCGATGTCAAGCACGGTTTCGCCCTATGGCCGAAGAAGTACATCGTCCTTTTGAAAAGGCCACCGACTCCACCACATGAGCAGCAAATACCATCGACTCCTCCTGGTAGCAGTCCTCGTGAGCAGTCAAGTCCACACCTACCTGAGAGGGACCCCAGCGTGAGTCCACCATCTCGAGATCCTCCACGTAAGACAGCGCCCGTTAAGCGGAACGGTACGCCGCCTAGGAAGAGATCTAGAAAGAAGAAACCACAGCCGCCCATTGAGAAGTTACCTTGGGAAAAAACTGCCGAGGAAAACAGGGAAGCCGTTGACGCCGAGCTAAATTTTTTTTTTGCACCGAAAGTGCCAGAGATACCTTTTGAGAAGACACTAGATCCGGTGAAAGTTGTGCGTACCGTTGAGAATCTATATGACCCTGTACCATCGCCGCCATCTGACTATAGGCGTTCTATTGAAAGGTCGTATGACAAGATGATCGAGGCGACAAAACCCGTTCAATCGGGTATCAAGGAGATAAAAGGGATACACCAAGTCTACCAGCTCGGACAACAACCCGTTCAATCGGTCGCCCCTCTCAAGGTGTTTGACGGGAAGCCCGTTCAAAGTTCTCGACAAGATACAACCGATTACGCCATCGCTAAAGTAGCATATAAATTTGTTCAAGGGAAAAATTTGGTCGAAAATCTCAGGAAGCTACCAACATGTATGCGTAACTTGCATTCGTGGTACCTTAACCTCAAAGGGAGGGATCGAGACTATCATGGTGCAAGTTAGGGAAGAGCACTACTTCCAGGAATACTATGTGAACGTTGACTTCAGCGAGGTTTTCCAGTTATACAATCTCCGGGCCCTCGACAAATCTATCATCAGTTCCTATTGTATGTAAGTGATTTATTTAATTTGAGAAGTCTTTAGCTCAGCCCGTTCATTGTCTGCAGATTATAATCTTTTGTGCGCTATATTATGCAGATCGAAGATGCTCGAATGCAAAAGGGACGAAATCACGAACATTGGGTTCATTGACCCGCACACAATGCATGTTAAAATCATAGAAGATCCCCTCTATAACAAGGATACACCGGAGACTTTGCTAAGGTTTTTGAAGCGACAACGTGACAAAAGGCTAATAATTTGGCCTTACAACTTCCAGTGAGTCTTACTGTCTTATAACACATTATATTTTGCTCACCGTATGTCAAAATTTTAACTAATGACTTATATATATGACACTACATATTTAAATGTGCATAGGTTTCACTTTATTCTTCTCGTCATCAATATGTACGATGGAGAAGTTGAAGTCTTTGACTCACTAAGCAAAAAATCGGAACTATACATGTCTTGTTATTTAATGCTCAAAAGGTAATTTTAATTCTTATCGGTTTGTTTCGTTAATTTCCTGCTATGAACTAATTGATAACTCTTTTATGCATTTTCTTTTGTCGGGCAGCGTATGGGAAACTTTCATCAAGGAAGATAAGTCCCATGAATGGCCACCGAAGCTGCGATGGCGTGCGAAAGTAAGTAGTACTACCTAGGTCCACACACCTTTAATTATCATACTTGACTATTGTTTGATTGAATTATATTCTTGTGAAGAAATGCCCGCAACAACCACAAGGGACTGATATCTGTGGATACTACATTTGCGAGTACATCCACAGAATTGTCAGCGAGAGAATGAACAATGATAGAAATAAAGAGGTACGAAAACAATATTCACAAATTTATTTTCTTATCATAAGTTGTGCTGAGTTTCAGTAATAGTTGTTTGATTGTGATTTGATATATATATATACACACACACATAGCTCATGTATTCATTTGTATCTTATTCTTTTATAGTTGGCAAGAAAGCGGAACAAGCTCTCAATCGAGGACCGCTTCATAGCAATAGGCGAGGAATTGGCGGGATTTTTCCTTCGGGACGTCATACCACCATTCGCAGAGTTCCACTATGAATGAAGATGTACATGTTACATATATAGTTGACTCAAAGAGTACCACTATGCTACATGTAATAGACATATATAGAGTACGCCTCGGAGAGTACCACTATGCATGAAGATCGATCTTCATGCATAGTGCTACTTAATTTGCAATCTTATGCAATTACATGTGTGTTATATTATATGCACCAACTTGCTATGCATCATCTTGATCTTCATGTACTACCTAAACCCAAACGCGTTTCTGGTGCATCGACGCGATATGAAACAAACCGATACCCCTAAACCCCTCCAAAAACCCTAAAACATGAATTCATGCATATTCCCTGCCGCGGGTGGCAACCTTTGGTACCGGTTTGTAATACAAACCGGTACCAAAGCTCCCTCGCTGTGCGCTCTCCTGGGCGCCCACGTGGAGGTCCCATTAATACCGGTTCGTAAGGAACCGGTACGAAAGGGGGGGGGGCTTTTGTACCGGATGTTTTATACCAGTTGAGAAACCGGTGCAAATGGCCCTCTGGAACCGGTATAGATGAGCGTTTTTCTACTAGTGTATGTTGTGATAAATAATATCATTCAAATTAGATTTGGTCCAGATATACTTAAGAGTTCAATGAAAGGAAAGAAGGTTGCTACAACAAAACATGGCTACCCTTCAGGATGACATGGAGTTGAACAAAACTTAGGATATGGATCGTTTTGTAGATGTCAGTTTAAAGGTAGCATTCTCAAAATAGGAGGCCATCGAGTCTATATGATACCAAGATCGAGGGTGACGACCTAGAATCATCGTCCAGTATCAAGTGAAATAAGAAACTAATGTTTCATGCTACATGCCAGGATATCGAAGAGCTTGGTGAAGCGTTTAGAAGGACTTCCCAGGAATTTGATGTTATGTCCATTGGTGTTTTAGAGGATGATAGATTGATAGTGAATCTATTGACTTCCCTAAAGAAGAAGGGTCAAAAGCTGATCAAGCCCATCATATATCAAGTCACCGGCTAGCCGACCCACATCCTATGGCTAGAAAGGAGCCTAACAACAACAATGTAGTTGTGAATGAAACAACTAACCCTACCTCTAAGTTGTTGCTCAAGTATGGACAGGGTGTTTCTACACCCGAGTGCATATGCACCCTTTATTTAAAATGCATATTAAACATATTTTAAAATGTTAGAAAAATACAAATAAAAATTCCTGGTGTATACCTTGACATGTTACATGCTTACAAAGTTGTTTCAGCAAAAATCGATATGTTTCGTGCCTTATGCAAAAAAGACAAATCTTAGGTGCTTAAATAGTCTATTTTTTGAGGCATTATTTGTCTTTTTACACAGGGTACAAAAATTGTTGGTTTTATGTGAAACTTTACGTGCACACATAGACCATGTCCCTCTACATGCTAATTTTTTAAACTAAATTTTTTACATTTTAGAAATATGTTTTATACATACCGGGTGCATATGCACCCGGGATCATATTTGGTTTTCCGGTCAAGTATGATGTAATTTGCATTTGAAAAAAAGATATGCCTTCTGTGTATGGTGGTTTACCTCTTTCTCTAGATTTGTGCAAGGCATTGGTTATAGCTTCCTAGAAGATTATGAAGTGGAAGTCTCACAAACTAAAAATGAATTGAATGATGCGCTAAGGAGGACATGCTGCTAGACTCAAGTAAGCACAAAAAACCTTTTTCTTAGTTCATTTAGTTTGATGATTTATCTAAAAATCGCATGATTGTTGATGTTGGATCGCCAATAAACTTGTTATCTCTCCATACTCTAAACAGAATAGGATATTCCATGAGACATTTGTTTTTGTCAAATGGAGATATTCATGGATTAAACAACCCGGCCAAGAAACCATGTGTACAACATCCTTGGGTTTCAAATTCGAGAAACGATTCACTTACATGATATTCCATGTAATTGATACAACCACCCCATACAATGCTTTGTTGAGTCGACCATGATTGCATGACAATCAGGTTGTACCATGAAAATCAAGGATATGGTACCCATGGCTTCTTGATGTGATTGATCAAAGCCATGAATAACCACATTGGACATACTCAAATCTCTGGTAGAATATCCCAATCTTTTCAGAGTGTGCAGAGGTAACAAGTTCATGGCCGATCCACCATTTATCACAATGTGATTTGTAGGTAACTCATTCATCTCTCCAAACATAAGAAGATGTATATCGTGATTACTTGAGCCTGGCAGCATGTCCTCACAAGTGAACGTGATATTTAGCACATCATTTAATTTAGTTTGAGTTTGTGAGACTTACTCTATAATCTTGCCATAATGACAATGATATGACTAAAGCCTTTCCAAAATTAGAAGAAAAAGAAAAAGTCATACACAGAAAGCATAGTTGGAATTTTCTTCGAATGGGCAATTGCACTGTACTTGATTGAAACCTTAGAGGTAGGGTTGGTTGTTTCATTCACAACTACATATTGTTCCTAGGCTCCTTTCTAGGTGGAAGATGTGGGTCGAATAGCCGACGACCTGTCTAAGGTGGACTTGATCAACTTCCGGTGTTTCTCCTTCATGGAAGTGAAGAGAGTCGCTATCATCCTCAAAAGCACCAATGGTCATAGCATCAAATTCTTAGGGTAGTCCTTATAAATGATTTGCCAAGCTCTGTGATATTCCCAGCCCAGAGCGCGGAACATGCAATTTTCTTATTTCACTTGATGTTGGATTAGTCATGGTCCTCGTCACTCTCGGTCTTCTTATCTTTCGGACTTAATGGCATATAATGCTCCTCCTCGAAGAGTGTCTCTTTCTAGTTGACGTCTACAACGCCCTTCATACCCCAAGTGTGTTGCTTCAAGTGCATGCCATCATGAAGAGTGGCCATGTTTGTATTAACCTTCTTTTTTTCTTTAAACTTTCAAGAAGGTATGCATAAATCATACCTTCATCTATCATTTTTTTAATGATATTCTTTACCACAAAACAATCTTTGAGCGTGTGACCCAATATCCGATGGTATGGGACGAAATTTGGGTCGAGTTGTTAGTTTATTTCAGTCTTTTTGAGTTTGGAAGCTCAATAGGTTTCAGATGAAGTAAAACATAAACAATTCACCAATCTCTTCTATATGGAATGTGTATTCCCTGTTCTGACCCTTAGTGATGGTCGACCTCCTATAAGTTCATGCACATGTACGCTCTCACGGGTAACTTGCACCATCTTCGTCTTGGTGGGGAACTTATCGCACTGATTGTATTCTCGACCATCTTGATAGCTACTTTGTTTAGCATGCTATGATCTTCATATAATTCTCAATATATGTAGATTTTGAGGCCAACTCCACAAAAGTTAGAGTCTGCAAGTGCAAATACATGTGATAGGATGCAGATTATTCATACACATACCCACCACTTCATGTTCAACAATCGCTGGCGGGCAGTGGGGCTTAGGTTCCTCCATATATTAATAAAATCATGCAGATTTGTGAGTTATCCCTTGCTGATGCCCGCAGTTTTCGAGTGTTGTTGAAGCTCTTGAGAAGTGTCTTGTATTTGTTCCTATGTCCTCGATGGAAGTGTAAAAGCAGGACTTGAGAATGTTTGCACAAATTGTCGTAGGAGGAGTGCACCATTTTGAGCCATGCCTTGACACGCTGCGGGAAATGAGCTATGTGTTCATGTGGAGATCCACCTCCATTGAATTTACTGAAGTGAGGCTGCCGGAAAATTGGCTGAGAATAGTACAAGGTCAACATCTGGTGTGTATGGCTTAACATATGCCGGTCGCATGTAGTGAGTTTCCATATATTGTGTCTTGACTCCTTCGGCTGTCATTTTCTTAATTCTTAAAGGGTTAAGTTTTTTATTTTCTTGATTATTGTTATGACTAGCACAAGCATTTATCTCAACTTCTAAATTTGTAATTATTAGCTACACTATTCCGTAAAGCAACCAACTCATCTTCCTTTTGCGGGAGTGCAGTTGTAAGTTGTTCCACTCCTCTTCATGCTCACATGCGAAGTTTATATATGTGAGGATGAGAAGTAGTGACACAATTTACAACCATACTACCATAGAAATAAAAATGATTTGGTTGCTTTAGGCAATCACGTAGCTAATAAAATAAATTCAGAAGTTGGGATAAAAAGAAATTCAGAAGTTGGGATAAATGTCTCTGCTAATAACCTAATAACCAAAAAGTCCATAAATTAACCTTGAAGCTATTAAAAATGAAAGCCAAAGGAGTCAAGGCACAATATATGCAAACTCACTACTCCATGTGACCATGATATGTTAAGCCATATCTGCCGGGTATTAACCTTGTACCATTCTCGGTCGTTTTTCGGGCATCCTCAGTTAAGTAAATATGGTGGAGTGGATCTTCATATGAACACATAGCTCATTTCCTCAGAGCGTGTCATGAAATGGCTCAAAATAGTTCACTCCTCCTAGGACAATATGTGCAAACATTTCAGTTCCTGCTTTTACTTGTACAACAATTTGCCACCAAGTTTAATTAGGACATAGGAACAAATGCAAGAAACTTCTCGAGTGCTTCAACAACACTCAGGCATCACTGAGCTAACTTAAGCAGAGCAAGGGATGAATGGGAAAGTTGAATATTTCATTAATAGATGGAGAATAATTAAGCATCCACTGCCCGCAACCAGTCACAGAACGGTATGTGTATGTACAATCTGCATCCTAACACGTGTATCTGGCACATAGTGCAACTCGTTACTTTTGTGGAAATGGCCTCAAAAGCCCGAAGATGACTAGTGTTCCCGTGAGCTGTGCGTTTGGACCGAGGTGGCGATAGCTAGGGTTCCGATGAGTCGCTCATCCCTCCCGCGAGTAGGGTTTCCGGTGAGCAAGATGTCATTGTCAAGCTCGCACTCCTTTCGAAGTGTCGAGCTTCCTGGCCTGAAGTGGCCGCCTTGTAGGAGTTGAACATGCACCTCATTTTTCAAGGTGTCACACACCAACAAAAACTCCAAGAATCTATGCAACAATCGTATGCAGGAAGGTAGGTAATTGGTCAGCAACACTTTTTAACTTTTCCTATGCACCTAAATTTGGAGATGGATTTTGGTTCGATTTCTTACAATGTCATTACTTGTATGGGTGGATGAGATAATATGATCCATGATGGATCAAATTGCTTCTCAAGGTTATAAAAAAGTACATGACGTTGACAATACATTCACAAAAAGTTGCAGATGGCTCGTTCAATTGGTATTGATGGACTTGCAGAGTGCAAAATTGCTGGATAAATGGTTGAGCTGAAAATTTTAGCTTTTCTATGTTCAGTCGTTGCCAACACCCTCCTCCTACTGGTGCTCTAAACAATTTGGAAGAGTGGGAACATAATTTTTTTTTGGACGGTGATCGCTCCCTACCCGGTAGATTGTAGATATTCTCGAAGAGCATACCTGGCCATGGGCAGCCCAGTCAGGCCTGGGTAGCCCGAAAACACCATTTTACACTGCGGCCTGGCCCACGGCCCGACGGCCTGGTGGGCTTGGTGGGTATTTGGTCGGGTCAAGCCGAGCCAGGCTTGGGCCTGATTTTTCTGCGTCGGGCTTTCCTCGGCCCGGCCTGGCCCGAGACATGGCCAGGTATAAGCACAAGTGTCTTTTGTTTTCTCTACACATTTATTTATTTAATTTAATTTTATCTAGGTGCTTTTCTAATTCCTTGTTGTTATTTGCTACTAGTAAAAGGCTAACTCCCCTTGTCTCTATTTACATGGGCAAACATATTTCAGCTCAAATTTTATCATTAAATTGAACAACAAAACTTGAGACATGTGCTACACAAATTATACCATTGAATTCATATTCAACCCATATGTTATAATTTTATGACACATATTTCTATATTATTGGTATAAATTTGATAGTTAAATTTAGATCACGTCTTAAGAGGACATCGTGTAAGTATGGATGGAGTACTTGACAAAATGGGATTTAGCATTGTACTCCCTTTGCTTCAAATTACTCCGCATGCAAATCGGAAGTTTATTTCAAGATGATTTGAGGACGTGGGCATAGCCCAGTGGTTGGGGTCGCAGTGGCGCACCCCAACGACCAGAGTTCAAGAACGAATTTCTGGAATTCTCACGCCGAGGTCCCGCTTCTACTATATCATTTAGTGTCTAGTTCCTTCTAGCACTAATTCATTTTTGGACGATGTGGGCTTAGCCCAGTGGTTGGGGTTGCAGTGGCGCACCCCAACGATCGCAGTTCGATTCCTGTCACGCCAAGTCCCGCTTCTACTATATCAAAAAAGTGTCTAGTTCCTCCTAGACATAGTTTCATTTTTTAAAGATGATTTTAATAACGGTGATTTGATTTTACGGATGTAGATACATTTCTCTATAAATTTGTCCATACTTTACAAAATATAACTGTAAAATTTGATTTTGCCAAAATCTAATATGCAACTTAATTTGAAACAAAGAGAGTACATGGTAATTTAAACCGGAGCCCATCAGAGGTCAATTATATGTTAGTTTTTAACCCTTTGAGATGCATGGCAATGCTAGCTACCATGAGTCTGCTACAGATGCTAGCTAGCCTCCGTTGGTAGGGGGGCTTTAAGCTCACCTTCTCTCTTTCTTTCTGCGTGTGAGTGAGTGCATTACAGTGTGTGGAATCTGCAGTAACAGCTGTGGTGTGTGGTGTGGCGTTACAGCAGCCCTTCTTGCTTTTACTTTCCGTTTTACTAGTAGTTTGCTGGCCAGCAACCACAGCCTCTGAACTTCCAAGTCCTATAAAATATAGAAGCATCAACGCCAACCATCTACTACTGGAGGTGCATATATATGTGTGTGGTTGTGGCATCATCTTACTTCTTACATCCAGTTTGCACTAAAAATTAATGAGAATCTTACTGCCGGTTCGTTCAATTTTAGCAGACACACGAAAGTTGTCTGTGTGCGCGTGTCAGTGTGTGTTGTGTATGCTGTGTTGTGCCTGAGAGAGAAAGAGAGAGCGAGAGAGAGAAGCTAACGAGGAGGGGCCCTTTAACTTTTCCTCAAGGGGCCAGCCGGGTGTGGCTTGAGTTAAAGTAGACAAGGAATTCTGCTCTCTCTCGTATTAAACCGGTGAAAGCAGCAGGCTGCCTGCCTCGATTTTTCTGTTATATGTACGCCTCTCTCCCTCACTCGTTGCCCTCTCTCCTTCGTCGCTCCCCTACCGTACCCCAACTCTACTCTCCTCTCCTCTTGGTTGGCTTCTCGGCTTCCTCTCTCGATCTCGATCTCTAGGTTGCCAATTGTGCTTGTTAACCATAGGCGCTTGTCAATTTGATCCTTTGCAGCTAGCTAGCAAGAGGGAGTGCACCGGCGCATGCATGGACACCGTGTCCGGCGGCCGCGCGTGAACCAGACATGAACAGGGGTCACATCAGCAGCTCGGAGCTCATCGACGCCAAGCTCGAGGAACACCGGATCTCCACCGCCAGGCACTGCCCCAACTGCCGCCACAAGCTCGACTGCAAACCGGTACGTATGTCAATTCCGTTTTGCCTTTCTGCCACCGCTAGGCTTTAGGGTTTCTTGAATGGTGCAACTTGCTGATTTTTATGGAATTATTGATCTGATTGGTGTAAACTGCAAGAAGGATTGGTTGGGTTTGCCGGCTGGCGTCAAGTTCGATCCGACAGACCAGGAACTGATCGAGCACCTCGAGGCCAAGGTGAGGGAGGAAGGCTCGAGATCTCACCCTCTCATCGATGAGTTCATACCGACGATAGACGGCGAGGACGGCATCTGCTACACACATCCTGAGAAACTTCCAGGTGAGCGAGTGAGATGGCTATCTAGCTAGCTACTATCTCACAGATAGCCGTGAACAGAAACATTAATTGAAACCGTATACTTGCACACAGATATATTCCTTGCTTTTAACAAACTTTAGCTTTGCTTTCCATGGTGTGATACATATATCGTATGTTGGGATTATATATATATTTCGCCATGAATTTTGTGTTGTGGTTTGGATTTGGGGATATGGCATATATTCTCTTGTTGTTCTGGATGTGCTCTAGCTCCCCCTCTATTCTTAGTGTTCTCTACATGTGCTCTTGGGTTGGGTATATGCAAAGAGAACTAATATTGTTTATGGAAAGTTGTGCCTGCCTGCCTAGTCTCATCTCCCTCTCTCTCCTCTCTATGTCATGATGGTAAGATGCTTCTGAAGTTTCCAAATAGGTTTCTTTCCTCCCTTTCCATGCCTTCTCTTTTTTCCAGAGGTTTGTTGCATCTGTCAAGAAAACATAGGCCTCCCACCCACCAATACCGCGTACTCACACAGTAAATTAATTCCTGCATCTGATCACTGACCAGGTGTGACAATGGACGGCCTAAGCAAGCACTTCTTCCACCGGCCGTCCAAGGCCTACACCACGGGCACGAGGAAGCGGCGCAAGATCCAGACGGAGTGCGACGTGCACAAGGGGGAGACGAGGTGGCACAAGACCGGCAAGACCCGGCCGGTGATGGCGAGCGGCCGGCAGAAGGGGTGCAAGAAGATCCTGGTGCTCTACACCAACTTCGGCAAGCACCGCAAGCCGGAGAAGACCAACTGGGTGATGCACCAGTACCACCTCGGCGACCTCGAGGAGGAGAAGGAGGGGGAGCTGGTCGTCTGCAAGATCTTCTACCAGACGCAGCCCAGGCAGTGCAGCTGGTCCTCCACCTCCGCCACCGACCGGGGTGCCGGCGCGGCATCCATTGCGGCGGCGGCGGTGCAGGAGCAGCGCATGAGAGACAGCGGGAGCGGCAGCTGCTCGTCTAGGGACCATGAGGCGTTGTCGGCGACGTCCTACCCGGGCGGGTATGCCGTGGCGGCCGCCGTCGAGATGCAGCATCTGAAGCATTCCGGTGACCATTTCAGCTTCGCGCCTTTCAGGAAGAGCTTCGAGGAGGTAACTAATTAGACATTCTTTCGTCGCAGCATTTCGGTATGTGTGGTTTGTTACTTTGTTTGCGAAGTCGAGTAGTGCTGGTGAAGGAATTCATGTTCGTAGCTAACGCTGCCGGTAGGTCCAGGTGCACATCATGCAGATCGCGCAAAGTACAGCTCGGTCGGTCCGTCCATTCCCAATTTCCCATGCATGCACGCAGGCACTACTATAGTTTTCCTGTTCGCTCAGAGGCGCAGAACGATATAGATAGGTCATTTCTGTTTGGTTAGATGGGTTTTCCTGACGCATACGTGTGGATGGGGCGTTTGGGGTAGCTGACCTAATGTGCCATTGTAAAGCAAGAGATGAGCTACATACATGCACATCACACAGCATGGGAGAGAGAGTAGAGAGGCAGAGGTCCCTTTTAATTAGTTCGAGCCTCACATCATTTTACTCAAACTGCAAGCAACGCTGCCTAGAAACCATCCACCCACCGTGAAAGCAAAAACTACCAACAGATTTCTTTTTGAATAATTGATGCATGCGTCTCATTCTCTCCTACCTAAGAAAAAAATAGATTTCGAGAAAGCTCAGACAACGCACGTAACAGCATAACAGAAAGGGAACGCAAATAAATGAGTGGCGATACATAAAGGAGACTAGCTATATACGATTTTTCATGTGAATATGGATGCATTATTAATTTCACCACTTGTATATGTTGAGCAGGTTGGTATAGGTGGTGACCAGGCGCCATCCGATCAGCTGCGAAGATCAGAGCAGCAGCACCGCGACGGCCAGGAACAACAACCTCACCGGCCGGATCTTGCAACGACGGTCGTGCCTGCCACGGCCTTCCTCATCAGTAGGCCAACGAATCCCATTTCAACTACGGTTCCGCCACCGTTGCAGCATTCCTCTGTTGTGCTTGATCATGATCAGTTTCATGTGCCAGCAATTTTTCTCCATGACAAGTTTCAGGTGATTCCTTCCTGCCAGTTTATTTTCCAACTTATATTATCTTAAATAATCTGCTTCTATTTTCTGAATAACTGAATTCTGCAACGCAAGTTTGAAACCTCCATATGAACACATGTGTCCATTCACATTGAGAACGTTCACGTTAAGGAAAAAAAAACTAGTGTGTGCTTCTATCTACACAAGTTTAGGCACTTGCCATACATTCTCCGTACAAATTAACATCCATTTTCTTACTTAATATTTTACACTATTTTTTTGCACTAGCTAGGGTTGCTAACAAATATACCAAAAAAAAAATCCAGATTTTATATAAATAAACCTCACTTACATAAGCACATCTAGGATGTCATAAATATACATTTCGTTTGAATTTGCATTAGTTTATGAAAATAAAACATGCCGTGCAAAGTGACACTGTTTTTAAGCATGGGTATTTTGTTCTTTTCTGAACGTCAACTTGGGTAATCTGTTACTCTCAATGTGCAATGCACATTAGCACATATATGTTCACCAACTTTATGTTGTGTAACTTGTGTTGGAAGATGCATTGCAGTTTTTACAGGAATATATAGGGAGAGCATAGACAATTTTGGAAGAATTCTTTGTGTTGTGGCATATTGTTCAGTTCTGTAGCTAGGTTGATACTTATAGTCCGAAAAAACACTATTTTGTTAATAAGCAGCTCTATAATTCCACCCTTCGCACTTCGATACATTTGGAATTATGGCAATACATTACTTTTTATTTGATGTATATATTGATCCATTGTGCAAGACAGAATTATATTCATAGTTCCTTTACCCTTTTCTTTTCCTCTTTACTAAAAGAGCGCTTTAGTTACTGTTCCATTCCCACGTTATTACCACAGAACATGCAACAACAGCAACATCAAAAGATTGACCGTAGGTCTGCTGGCTTGGAAGAACTGATAATGGGCTGCACGTCTACATGCACAAAAGGAGTAAGCAACAATTTCCTTCCACTTATATTTGATTGACTCCTAAGCTCGTTGAAAACAGACAAGAAATACACCAGCTTAACATGATTTGTATGTTAGTGATTCCTGAAAATATCTAGTGAGCATATGGACAGGTGCAGCATGAGCTGCATGTGACCTTTTCACACGGTTTAAGCTAAGCACACATTAGTCTCTAATAAGTTAATCTACATTTGGTTACCTTGATTCATATAGATATAGGTGGGAAAGCTGCAAGTTGTGTGGTATAGGGCATAGAAAAGAAAGACTGCTCCAGGGGGGCCTGAGGAAACTTCAGTGTGGGGTCTCCCAGTTTCTTTGTCTCCCTAGCTCTCTGAAACAAGTCCTTCACCATGACAGCTTTTCATCCCATTTGTTTCCTGTTTATAAATTGGTCATTTTAGGTGCTTTTACAGCATGCATGCCGGGAGAGACCTTTGGCGCTCCTAGTGAGATAGAAGAGACATCATGAATATATGCAAACAAGGACCACCCTTTGCTTTTCTTTCGAGTGCCAAAGGGGTGTCCAAAGACCAACGTAAAAAACAAGGCCATACTTTCCTGCTTTCATGACCATATAGGCTAAAATGGGAGCTTTTTATCCATGTCGGTGGCCCCTTCTTGTTGTTCAGACTTGTACGTACTTTGGCCTGTAGAACTAGAGTTATTTTTACTATTATCTCTTGTGTCAAGAACAAAGTAAATGGAGTATGTTTTGATCTTTTATCTGTCTTTTCTGTCAACCGATTCACATTGAACCATGCATGCATTGAACTTGCAAGCTATTGTTATCATTGATAGTCTGGGGTTCCTCCTAGTACAGTTTACTAGATTGTCTTGTCAAGTTATCAGTTCAGCCTTAGTGTAGTACAAGGTCCTGGTTTGCAAACTGTACATATTCCGACAATACAAACGAACTGCTTTCATATCTCTCATGTCTAATCCAGCTTTGCCAAATCCTTGCAAAGACACCTCAAGTGATGATGTATCTCTCTCACTTGAACCTTGATGTCTTCTGGACTCTGGAGTGTAAAATGGAATTCTAAGCAGTTGGATCCAAATACACATTATCGATTCTTTTTTACCTACTGACATGTATCCTGCTCTCTTTCAAGTGATGTCGTAGCTTTCTCACTTGAATCATCTGTTGCACTTCACTGGGGCTGTTCCTTTTTGACCACTTTTCCTATCCTACTGCAGGAGACCTCGATTCCTCACTCCCAAGAGACAGAATGGCCTTACCCATACTGGCCTCCTGACAACCAAGATCATCATGGATAGTAGCAACAAGACTTGGTAAATAGTGCCAATCAGTACCAGATTAAAGAAAAAACCAGCCACGACCTCTTTTACTAGTGTGGTCTCTGCCTCCTTGAATATACAGTGTTGCTTTCTTGGAGAATGCACAACTGTTAATTGGGAGAAGAGAGAGATCTCATAGATCTTGGTGTGTCAATGGAAAAAAATAAAGGATCCAATTTAACTTTGCAACACTCCAAGATAGAAGAGACAAAGGTATTGAAGCAAAAGAAAAGAGGAAAACGGTTGGGGGAAAGGTATTGCTGTGCTGACATCAGAATGGGGCCTAATCAATGAATCTTAATCGAAGTATTACTATATATATGCACATCATTAAGTTTATCACAACTTTTGGTGTAGTTAATTAGATATTTCTTAATTGTAAAAAGTAATTCTACTGCTTGCATGTACATTAACCCTTGTATAACCTGTGCTCCAAGTGTGCAAGGGTAAATGAATTTGACACACGTTTTTTCTCCCTTTTTAGCGGCACGGTATTTGTGTTGTTTTTCTTACTGGTGTTACTTCACTTTGTGATGAGTTGAATTCATGTGCCAGATTATTTTCAATAAACAAAGTGATCATGTCATGTGTACATAATGTTATCTTACATGCAAATTTGTTGTGACCTGAATTTATTTTGTTCAATAAAAAAGGTTCGTATGTAGCTATCATGGACACTACATATAAATTTGATTCATAACACATTTTTGTGCACCATATTGTATTACTCCCTCCGTTCCATGGAATTTATATTAACTTTGTCCGAATTTGGGTGTACGGAGGGAGTACATGAATTTATAACATATTTTTGGCCTTGGAAATCATATGTTTTGTACCAAGGGTTAGTAATGCTAACTAAATTTCTTTTGGCACGCAATTAGTTTTACCACAATAAAGATAACTACTTTATCAAACATATCAAATTAGATTATGGAAACCCATATATCAACACTAAAACTAATATGACAAACGATATTCCAAATGAAAGAATATGGCATGAACTTAAATCAATATTCCTTTTGCCTTGTTCTCATCTATTTAGAATTGTTGGTGATTCATCCTTTCATTTAAAATATGTTCTTTTGTTCCACGGGTATCACCCCTAGTTCTCTAACAACATATCATGTCTCATGAATATAATGTTGGCAGAAAGTTGGCACTCGCATGTGCTTGTTTTAAGGTTGTAGCTTGTACTACATATCCTATACGTTAATGTTATATGTAATTAATGATAAGACATTCTACACACATTACAAGTATATGCACATCATATGCTTATTCCCTTATTATTTTCTGATATTTATTGTACTTCTTATAATATTTGTAACTTTTATTCCCCAAGACAAAACAAGAAATTGATTCAGGAGTGCCACCGAACAGTTCAGTTCTCGTTTTGAATAAAGACATTCAAGTATAAAAAATGTAAAACCATGCAAAAAAAAATACATATAAATTGGAATAAATAAGAATTGTGGAACTTTTCTGCGATTTTGGCTATCCACATCTCGCCGAAAGCAGTGCACCATCCGGTGGTGAGCCCCGAAGGACATGTGGAGCCATCAGGACGGAGCACCCTCTCCTGCTCCCACCACGCGCCCTGTCCACCCCCCCCCCCTCGTCTCTATGGTCGCTAGACCCCACCTCCCCCTCCCCCCGCCATCAACCGCAGGTAGGATTTCTCTAAGTGAGAAAAGTTTAGGGCGCGTGAGAGCTGCGCTTTCATTGCGGAGTGGGACCTAATTTTATAAGCGGTGTGATGAGTGGACTTCACACTCATTTTATATTGATTTATATTGGATAATTCTAAATTTATTGATGTTATTATTCCTCTAACTTCCGCTAATCACTAAATATTTCATAGATGTTCAAATATTTTTATCATTTGTTTACTTGTAGAAATGGACGTTTTTATGATGACATCTAAGCATATATGGGAATAATTACATGATAGAATGCCCAAATAAATAGGACCTCAGAATGATGCAAAACAAGAGCACTGGAACGGTCCGCCTGGCCGTACGACATGTTGGTGGATCTGTGAGATCAAACCACACAACTTTCGTGAAGGGCCCCACTAGAAATTTGCAACAAAAAGCCTTTAAAACCCTACGCTCATCCACTGCCCTATAAGGAGAGAGAGAGAGAGAGAGAGAGAGAGAGAGAGAGAGAGAGAGAGAGAGAGAGAGAGAGAGAGAGAGAGAGAGAGAGAGAGACCGATGCTACTGGGAGAGAGCCACCATTCTATGCCGCAACCATTACCACCATCTCCATAGCCATTCCCTTAATTTTTTACATTGCCATCCATACGTGTATCATTGATTCATTCGGGTTTGGTGACATTGTAAGATCTATTTTGTTATTCATTTATAAGGATTTTCAATACAATGTTTATGATTGTTGATATAATCATGTGTGAGTAGTTCTCAATGGCTGAGGGTTGAGGCCTATCCTCGCAACATAGGTGTACTTTGATATCGGATTGTTGGTGTAATTGATATTTCTTTATGTTTCATGTATTTTGTCTCTTGTCTTTGCCTCGATCCTAGGCTAGTATCTAAGAATCCGAAAGATCGGTAAATGTGAAGGTATTTGTATAGGAGAGTGGATGGATACTCGCAAAACCCTGGTGTTAGTAAAGGGAAGTAAGCTAGCTGAAAATAATTCTCTAGGGAACAAGGGTGATGTCACACAACCTAATGATTGGGTTTATTTATCTGAATAAATAGGCATCGCCACTATGTAGATAGGATACATGTTGGACAACTTAATCCATAATAACTATAATTTTAGGCTATGGTGTCATAAGGACAAATCACCCTCAATCGTAGGCCATTTCACACTAATTCTGCTTCATTTTATTATTTAAATCCATTATGTATGCACAGCTCCAGGTGGAACCTTGGATCTAGGCTATTTCCATATGTTGATACCAATCCTAAATTAATAAACAATTGGTATGGTAAACAAAGATTCTACAACGCTTTAGATGTCTTGCTCAAGTGATCTTTCTAAGTAAATACTTCCCCGGTTCGATATACACCTAGGGCCTCTTAGGTAAAAGGCACTATATAATATAATACATCTGTGATCCGGATTGAATGTATCAACCATTTTTCTAGCACTATTTTCGGGGAAGTATTTCATCTACCCTCGCGAGTTCATTAGTGGATTTTTTGCTAGTTTAATTTTGTTTTAATCTATTTAGTTTTCTTAGTTTATCTTTTGTTCTCAATTTAAAACCCCAAAAAAGTTTACCTTTTTCTTAGTTTATTTAATTGTCTTTATTTTAAAGCCTAAAAAATTGTTGCTACGGAAATAAGTTGATTGGGGAGTTTTCCACTGCCAATGATGATTATCTTCGTGCATCCATCACTCAACCCGTTGTTGCAGCGGAGAACTATGAAATTAAACTTAACGGTTTAAATTCTGCATAATCAGTTTGGACATTCCACTTCTGGGGATGCATGTATGCCACTAAATACTTTTAGTGAGATATGCGACACGATGCACATAAAGGTTGGTGACCATAATGCAGTGAAGATGCGTTTATTTCCCTTCTCACTTAAAAGGAAAGCTAAAAAATGGTTGATATCTCTACCTAGAGGCACCAGATTCTTGGGATGATTGTTGCAATATTTTTTAAACTATTTCTTCATGCATACAAAAATTGTGCAACTGCATTCTAATATCACTTGTTTTCGACAAGATCGTGAGCCACTAGCGCTTGCTTGGAAAAGGATGTGCGAGTCTGTGAGGAAGTGTCCTAACCATGAGATGGAAGAATGATTAATTCTCCATTTATTTTTGGTAGGAATAATTAACATAAGTTAATTATGAGATAATCCATGCATGGCCCGCATTTGTAATCTCACCCGCATGACCCCACACTTGTAATCCCACGTTTGTGGAAACCAACATAGCAATTAACCTTGGAGCGTCACCTCCAGTGAACCGCCTTTGTAAACGAAGTATTTGTTCAATACGTATGTTGATGTTGCATACAAGGATTCTGTCTCAATAAATAAAGACCACCAATTGAATCATTGTCTCTCGTTCTTTGAAATTTCACTCATTACACGTTATCAACATTGCTATCCAGCAAGAGCAATTCAAGGAAGAAGGATAGGTAGCTCTCTACGGGGACAATCCGATGGAAGAGGAATTATGCCTTCTAGCACTACCACAAACTTCATACTAACGGAGTTAAAATATTTCTAAATGCTGAAAAAGAGGAATGGAGATATTTTAACTATTGTTGAACACGATACGGCAATTGTTGGCAGGACACGGTGCCATATTTACCATCCCAAATGGTGCCAAGTGACAACTGAGGATGCCTAGTTGTATCCCCCTTTTTCACCTACCTTAATCAGTTATCGATATATCTGTAAAAATGATTTTCACATTGAAACCCATGAAGACAACAAATAGGAGTATCTACTCTTCACAAAAGATCACGGATATGGCAAGCAATTACTTGAAAATATTCATTCTCTATCGTCCGGACTGTTTTATACGTGCATCAAGCCCGTAGAACATGTGGCTTACAAGGTAATTTTCCAGAAAGTTTACGCAATCCAAACCTAGCATGATCGCCTAGCTAGGTTATCCCGGCATCGGGATGATGACGAAGATTACTAGCAATTCCATTGATCACGCATGAGTCAATATTTCCTCGGTCATCCAACTTTGTGTGCACATCTCATGTGCCACAGGGAGCTAATTTTGAGGCATTGGCACCTCAAAATACAAGCTAAACCATTTCTTGAAGGAGACATATGTGGTCCCATCCAACCATTATCTAGATCATTTAGGTATTTCATGGTTTTCATTGGCGCATTTACACGATGGTCACATGTGTGCCTTTTGTCCATACGAAACAATGCATTTGGCAAGATCACGAGGGAAGTAATTAAGGGTCCATTATTCGAAACGTTGAATTAGATCAATTCCCATGTTCGCGTGCCTTCAATAAATATTGCATGGCCTGGGTACTGAAGTTCAACACTCTGTTCCATATGTCCATACGTACTAAAAATGGTTTAGTTGAGACCCTTTTTTTTCGATACGGGGAGAAAACCCCAGCCTCTGCATCAATAGATGCACACAGCTATTTGTATTACGAAGTTATCAGGTTTAGAGTTTACAGCTCAAGGATCACAAAGTGTGGATACATAAATCAGCCAGCGGAATAAAAAGAAAACAAGTCGCCTATGCATCTTGTATTCGTCTAGTAAGCCGCCAGCCAACCTGGTTGAAGATATCCCGTGCAACCGTCTCCGGACGGGTGCATCCGAAATCCATATGTGCCCGTTGCGCCTCCGGCAACAGGAAAGACCACTCGTGGATCCAATGAGTAGCCATACGGATAACCTGTAAAAAATTAGCAGTTCCTTTCTTGTTAAAGATTATATCATTTCTGCAATTCCATAAAGACCATACAATAGCACAAGTTCCAACTCGAATTCGTGCCTTTGTATCTTTGTCAATCCCATTCAACCAATTACCAAACATATTTGTACAATTAGTTGGTGGGACAATATTAAAAGTAAAATGAACTACTCTCCAAACAAGACGAGCAAAGGGACAATCAAAAAATAAATGGTTAATGGATTCCTCATGATCACAAAAAGCGCATTTTTTACAACCATGCCAATTCCATTTTGACAAATTATCTTTTGTAAGAATCACTTTTTGTTGAAGGAACCACAAAAAAATTCTAATCTTTAGTGGTACCTTAAGCTTCCATATATACTTCTTCAAATAGACCGTATGTCCATTCATGATATCCGTATACATAGACTTGACAGAGAAAGAGCCGAATCGAAAGCTTCCAAACAAACTTATCCTCTTCATCATTCAAATTAATAGATAAAAGACGCTGAACCAAATGGATCCACGCATCCCATTTAGCATCGGATAAAATCCTTCCGAACTCAACATTTAGAGGATTATTTGCTAACACATCGGACACCAAGACATTTCTTCGGCGAACAATAGAATACAACGAAGGATATTGATCAGCCAGAGGAGTTTGGCCCAACCAAGTATCCTCCCAAAATCTGGTTAAATGGCCATTTCCAATAACAAAAGAGCCTCTCTCGAAGAAGTCATCTTTCACTCTCATTAAGCCCTTCCAAAAAGGGGAGTCTGTCGGCCTCGCCGTCACTTGTGACAACGTTTTATTGTAAAGGTACTTTTTTCGCAACAATTCTTGCCACACACCATCTTCATTAAGTAATTTGAAAAGCCATTTGCTTAATAAACACCTATTTTTTATCTCAAGTACCTCAATACCTAGCCCCCCTTGATCCTTTGGTCGACAAATAATATTCCACTTGGTCAATCGGTATTTTCGCTTAGACCGATCACTTTGCCGGAAAAAACGAGACCGGTAAAAATCCAACCTTTTCAATACCCCTTTAGGTATTTCAAGGAAAGATAGCATTAACATAGGTAAACTTGTCAAAACCGAATTTATAAGGATTAGCCTATCTCCATATGAGAGTAGCTTGCCTTGCCGACAACCAAGTTTCTTTTCAAACTCTGTCCTCTACTCGGGTTCCATTCTTTATTCAAAAGCCTCCTATAGTGAATTGGTATGCCTAAGTATTTAAAAGGTAGGGAGCCGGCCTCACACCCAAAAATACTTTTATACTGATCCACCTCATCTTCCGCCTTGCCAAAACAAAATATCTCACTTTTGTGGAAATTTATTTTCAATCCGGACAAGCTCGTTCAAAGATACAAAGAATTAGTTTCATGTTCACTGCCTTGTCGAGGTTGTGCTCCATGAATAATATTGTATCATCCGCATATTGAAGAATGGAAACCCCACCCTCAACTAGATGAGGAATAAGGCTGCCAACTTGCCCATCCTCTTTAGCCCGTGCTATGAGGATGGCTAACATATCAACAATAATGTTAAATAAAAGAGGGGATAGGGGGTCTCCCTGGCGAAGGCCCTTTTTTGTCTGAAAGTGGTGGCCAATGTCGTCATTGACTTTAACACCTACGAACCCCCTCCACAAAATTTGTGATGAGGTCACACCACTTTTGGTCAAAACCTTTCATACGCAAAGTTTGTTGGAGAAAAGACCACTTCACTTTATCGTAAGCCTTTTCAAAGTCTATTTTAAACAAGACCCCATCCATTTTCTTCCGATGAAGCTCATGGATCGTCTCATGCAAAACCACTACACCCTCAAGAATGTGCCGGCCGGGCATAAACGCTGTTTGGGAAGGTCTAATAACATTGTGAGCTATCCCGGTTACCCGATTAGTCCCCACCTTTGTGAAAATTTTGAAACTCACATTTAGCAAACATATGGGTCCGTATTGCTGAATCCGTACCGCATCTTCTCTTTTTGGTAACGAGTAATCACCCCAAAATTTAGTTTGTACAGCGGCAAGACACCTTGTTGCAAGTTCGTGTAAACATAGCCATAATATCACCCTTAATAGTGTTCCAGAAAATTTTATAGAATTCAGCAGGGAACCCGTCAGGTCCCGGTGCTTTATTGTGCTTCATTTGTGATATGGCCTCAAAGACCTCCTCCTCCGTAAAGTCGGATGTGAGCATCACATTCTCCTCACTAGAAACTTGAGGAATATCTGAATTGGCATCATTATATAAAGAGAAATTATTCTGGACCGGCGGCCCGAATAGCTTCTTATAGTATTCAGATATAAAACTTCTCAAATTGTCATCCCCTACTATTGTCCCCTCGTCTTGTTCTAATTGGAAAATTTGCTTTCTTCTATGTTTCCCATTAGCAATTAGATGGAAATATTTCGTATTATTTCCTCCTTCTTGCACATGTTTAACCTTTGCTCTTTGCGCCCATTTAGATTCTTCTTCCCTTCTCATCTTAGCTAATTTTTCATTTGCCTCTCTCAACCTTGCACTTTCGCAGGTATTAAGAGGTATTGTTTCAGCCCTGATATCAAACTCGTCAATAATAGCTAGCAACCTCTCCTTTTCTTTTTTGTACCTACCACTTCTATTACGCGCCCATCCTTTGAGATAGCGCCTCAAATGCCTGATTTTATTTTGCCAAATTTCAGTAGGGTTGTTACCTTTAACAACCGCGCTCCATTCCCTTTCAATCATCTCAGTAAAACCATCCTCACTTAACCAAGACAACTCAAATGAAAAAGAATGCTTATTACCTAGGTGAGCTTGTTCACCTGAATTAATAAGCAAAGGCGTGTGATCAGACCCCGTTCTAGATAACGCTCTTATTGTTACTAACGGGAATTTTTGCTCCCACTCTACACTTGCAAGAACACGATCAAGCTTTTCGAAAGTAGGATTGTCACGCCGACTAGCCCGGGTAAATTGTCTACCGGAGAGAACGATTTCTCTTAGGTTAAGACTTTCAATTATCGCATTAAAAACAAAAGGCCGAGTGAGCATTAAAATTGTCCTTATTTTTTTCATGCGGTCGTCGGATAATATTAAAATCTCCTCCTACCAACATAGGAAGAGCACTATTTTCACAAATCCGGACAAGCTCAGCCAAAAAAGGTTGCTTATTGGATTCTTGCGCTGCACCATAGACAACAACAAAATTCCATTCGAAACCATCTTTTGATCTTAAATGGAATTTAATGCAGAAATCTCCGAGTCAACGTTTTTGACAGAAAGAGATTCTAGATTAACACCTACAAGAATACCACCCGATCTCCCATGAGGCGGTAAACAAAACCAAGCAAAATCTCTACCCGCCGCCAGATTCCTAAGAAAAGGCACGAGAGAAATTTGATCGGCCCGTTTCTACTAACGCCACAAAGTCTAGCTTATATTCGCGAATGGACTCTTGAATAAAAAGATGCTTCGCTGTATCTTTGAACCCTTCACTATTCCAAATTAAGACTTGCATATAGACAGATCCTTATTAAGAGGACCAAACTCATTCCAAGACATTTCAATGAATTGCAGCTTGCCAATCTCGTGTTGGGTTCACGCGGTTTTACACGCTACTGAATTAATCCAATTGTGACCTACTACATATCACGGTATTTCCCCGTTGCAATTGGTATGTGGAAATATACTTAGCATTTTCCATCTTCGTAAGTTTGGATGTGCTACATACATCCCGATCTCACCACCTCAACGGACATCCATTGGACCATATAGGAAAATGGGGATCTATGTGGGTACAAATCATCGTTGATTATTAAGTACTTGGAACCCCTTACTGGGGATCTATTCATAGCCTGTCACGCTGATTTCATATTTAACGAAGAACATTTTCCAGCATTAGGGGGAGATTTCAAGTACTAGAAAGAATGCCTAGACATAGATTGGAATGCTATCGTCATTTCATCCTCTAGTCCACGTACCCAAGAGACGAATTCCAAGTTCGGAAAATCATCAATTTGCAATATCTTGCAAATAATTTGCCGGATTCATTTACTGATCTAAAAGGTGTTACAATATCTTGGAAACCAGCCAGAAATGTGCCCGAAAGAGTGTAGGTACAAATAAAAACCACTCAACTCCCTAATCCCAAAAGGAGGGGGTAGTACAGCCTCTGACCCGGAGCCTGCTTCTCGCAAGAAACAAAGGAGAGAGGGGAGAAAATCCTCCAAATCAGTAAATGCAAGTCAGCTCAACATTGACAAACAACTTATGGGTAGTATACACCCGGTGGGAGGGAAACCTCCACAACCCATCTCTAACTTGCACACACTGGTTAGGACATCGGAACACCCAAACTCATGCGTATTGGGAAATCACGAAGATTCACCAAGGGTGCAGGAGATATCCACCAACTATATCGATTATGGAGAACATTTAACCGTAAGTCTACAATTATCGCCACTTATTTTTCTGCTACAATTGCAAAATCTCTTCTTACCGATCATGATACAATTAAGGACTATCGTTGAGTGTGAAAAACACTACGACTGGCCTCAATGGAAGGATGCAATACAAGCAAAACTTGTCTCGCTTAATAAAAGGAACGTATTCACAGAAGCAATACCAACACCTTCCAATGTTTACCCTATGGGATTCAAATGGGTTTTCCTCCGGAAACGGAATGAGAACAATGAGGTGATGAGATACAACGCAAGGCTCATAGCACAGGGTTTCACGCAGAGGCCCATCATTGATTTCAGTGAGACATATCCTCCGGTAATGAGAGGTATCACTTTTCGATATCTAATATCCTTGGCAACGCAAAATCATATATATGTGAAGTTGACGGACGTCGTGAACGCATATCTTTCTGGGTCACTAGATTCAGGCATATACAAGAAGATTTCTGATGGAGTCTCTGTCCTCGATGCAAGCGCAAAACACAACACGTATTGTGTAGAATTGAACAAGTCTCTTTACAACTTGAAATAATTGGAACGGATGTGGTACAACCAACTTAGTGAGTTCCTTAATCACAAAGGTTACTCCAACAGTGTTGACTTCCCATGCGTCTTCATCAATAAGTCCACTTCAGGATTTTAAATCATATCAGTGTACGTTGATGATCTCAACGGGATTGGCAACACACAAGATATTGCTGATCTTGGTCTATTCTTTCAGTTTCAGAGAAATCTGGACACCAATATGATTGGATACACATATGATAGCTATTTATCAAATCCCATAATGCCAGATCGTAGACCGGCTTCATGTTCCTACATGGTGGAACAATTATACCATGGAAGTCTTCGAAACGGAATCTAGTTGCAACATCCACGAATCATTCTCAAATAATTTCATCATATGAGGCATCGCGTGAATGTGTGTGGCTTCGCAGGATGATAAATCACAAACAATAGTCATGTGGGATTGGCTCTATCGAATCACCTACCATTATCTACTAAGATCATGCGGCTTGTGTTTCACAGATGCAAACATGATACATCAAGAGCAAAATCACTAAGCATATTGCCCCTAAATTGTTTTATTCCCATGAGCTCCAAAAGAGTGAGGAAATAATCATCTTCCAAGTTAAATCATGCGATACCCTTGCTAATCTATTCACGAAGTCTCTACCAACTTCAATATTCTAGAAATATATTCATGGAATTGGTATGCGATGGCTCCGAGATTTGCAAGAACTAGATGGAGTATCTTCATGAACTATTCATGTTCAAAGCATCATATCATACTATTTTTCCTTAATGAGTTTACTTTCCATATTCTTATTAAGGATTTTAATGAGGTAATATCAACATAAGATCATATTTCATACTACCCCTTTTCCCCACGGGTTTTTAGGAAAGTATATACACGACATATATTGTTCTATAAACTCTATGGGTTTTTTCCTTTACATGGTTTTTCTCATATCTAGTTAACAAAGATGTAATACCAATTATATGTTGTGTCATTTTATCCTTATTTTCCCACTGCGTATGAAGGAGTTTTAACAATATATCCTACACTACCCCTCACATTTTTCCCACAGGGTTTTCGGGAGAGACTTAATCAAGATGATGGATCCTTATGCAATGAAGCGGTGATTAGGGGGAGTGCTAGGAATAATCAACACCAGTTAATTATGAGACAATCCCCGCATGGCCCCGCACTTGTATTCCCAGGTTTATGGGAACCGTCATAGCAGTTAGACCATAGAGCGTCGCCTCTAATACGTCTCAAACGTATCTATAAGTTTTGATGCTCCATGCTTGTTTTACACAAATTTATATATGTTTTGTTCATGCTTCGTTGCACTTTTATAGATTTTCCAGCACTAACCTATTAACAAGATGCCATAGTGCCAGTTCCCTGTTTTCTGTTGTTTTGTATTTCAGAAAAGTTGTACAGGAAATATTCTCGGAATTGGATGAAACAAAAGCCGAAGTTCCTATTTTACCAAAACGAAGACAAAGTCCAGAGGAGGGAAGGAGGGGGGCAGGAGCCAGCCAGACCAACCCTAGGCGCGGCCTAGCCTTGGCCTACGCCTAGGGGTGGTGTGGGCCCATCTGGCGCCCACCGGCCTCACCATTCCGCCTATAAATTGCCCCCGCCGCGAAAACCCTAAAACATACAGCCTCCGTCCATGAAAAGTTCCGTCGCTGCCGCCATCGTCCAGAAGTTCCGGGGGTCAGAAGTTCCTATTCCGGCACCCTGCCGGGACGGGGATTGACCCCTGGAACCATCTCCATCGACTCCACCGCCTCCACTTCGACTCCATGATGGTTTGTGAGTAGTTCCCCCTAGACTACGGGTTCTCGGCTGTAGCTAGTTGGTACTCTCTCTCCCATGTACTTCAATACAATGATCTCATGAGCTGCCTTACATGATTGAGATCCATATGATGTAATTAGTGTTGTGTTTGTTGGGATCCGGTAAATTGTGGAATTGTGATCAGATTGTTCATCATATTATCATACTACTGTTATTTAAGATCTTGCATGCTCTCCGGTACTTGTAGTTACCTTGATCAAGTAGTTGCATGTATCTCCAAGAGGGAGTATTCATGTTCGATAGTGGGTTCATGCCTCTAGTATTCTGGAAGAGTGACAATAACTTCTAAGATTGTAGATGTGTTGTTGCTACTAGGGAGAAAACAACAATGTTTTGTCTAAGGATAATTCTATTGTTACTTACACACATTGCTTAATGTGATAGTGTGTTGCTTGCAACTTAATACTGGAAGGGGTTCGGATGATAACCAGGTGGATTATTAGTCATAGACACAGTTGGGTTACGGTCTATGTATTATGTTGTAATGCCCAATTAAATACTACAATAACATTTATCTTATCATAGCGCATGCATTGTCATGCCCTCGCAATTATCAATTGCCCAACTGTAATTTGTTCACTCAATAGATGTTATTTGGAGAGTTACCACTAGTGTAGATAGCTGGGAACCCCGGTCCTTCTGTCATCATCATTGCCCTATAGTCAACTCCGCACTAGAATATTTCCCGGTGACATCGCCTTTGTGTTACTGCTACTGTTGTTGTGTTACTATTGTCATTGCTCTCATATTACTGCTGCTTTCACATCACCCCTATTACTAGTGCTTTTTCAGGTGCACCTGAATTGACAACTCCGCTGATAAGGCTTATAAGTATTCTTCGTCTCCCCTTGTGTCGAATCAATAAATTTGGGTTTTACTTCCCTCGAAGATTGTTGCGATCCCCTATACTTGTGGGTCATCAAGACTATTTTCTGGCGCCGTTGTCGTTGGGGCATAGCTCTACTCATAAGTTCACCTGGGGAGTACACTTTACCTGTCTCTCTATTTTTATTTTATTTTGTCCTGTCTAGTTTATTTTTGCTTAGTTTATTTGTGTTTAGTTGTGTTTTGTTTACTTTACATTTGTCTAGTTTATTTTTGTCTTGTTTTATTTTTCTTATATACCCAAAAATCCATGAAAATTTGAAAAATCGAAAATCTAAAAAACTATTGTTATGGAAGAACCTGTTAGAACCTCTATGGAACAATTTATAAAGTATAGAGAATCATATAAGGGTAAAGTCATGAGAGGCGTGTTACAAAAGTTGGATCTAATTGCTAAAACTTTGCTTAAACACCATGATATAAATTGTTGCTCTGAACAGGATACTAAACATATTTATGGGAGCTTCTGAAATAGAATCATTCATGTCTAAAAATTATGAAACATGTGTTGCTTGTAAAGACCTTAAAGATATGGTCTCTTCTATCCTTGATTATTGCATAGAAAATTTCAGCAATAATTGTTATATCATTAATTATAAATAGAGACTCAGTCATGCACAAGAATGTATCCACAATTTGCAGGAACCTGTGGAAGAAGAAATGGTTGAACCTGAAAGCTCATTAGATGAAAAAAAAAGGGGAGAGTGATGAACAAAAGGAGGAAGAACAGATTAGCTACCCATGCCTACCTTCTAATGAGAGTAACTCTTTATCCCTTACATTATATGATTTCCCCCATGCTAACCAAAGGAGGATGAATGCTATGTTCTTGTGGATTCTCTTGAAATATCTACTATGAGTAAAACTTGTGATAATAATTATGCTCCTATTATGTATGATAATCCATGATATTTTGATAAATCTTATGATAATCCTTTATTTGTGCCTAACTTCGAAATGCATGGTACTAAAGAGTTTTATGTGATAGTTATATTGTTGAGTTTATTCATGATGCTACTGAAAATTATTATGAGAGAGAAAAATATGGTTGTAGAAGTTTTCATGATACTAAAACACCTCTCTATATGCTGAAATTTTTGAAGTTACTCTTGTTTTATCTTCCTATGCTTGTCACTTTGTTCTTTGTGAATTTATGTGTGTACAATATTACTATGCATAGGAAGTGGGTTAGACTTAATTGTGTTTTAAATTTGCTTCTTGATGCTCTCTTTTACTTCAATTCATATTTCTTATGTGAGCATCTTCTCAAATTACCGAGCCTAGCTAAAATGCATTAAAGAAAATCGCTTATGTGAGATAACCCATTGTTTTATTTCTGTAATTTTTCTTTTATGTTGAGTCTTGGAAGTTATTAACTCTGTAATAGCCTCTCCTTATCATTTTTTATTTTTTATTTCGTTTTTGTGCCAAGAATAGCCTCTAATAGGAAGAAAGTAAGATTTGGGGAAGTTGTTGTCCCGAAAACAGATTCTGTGTTGTCACCATAAAAATTCGTATGAACAGCCAGACCGTAATTTTGAGCTGCCAGATTTGTGCATATGCCCCAGGTTATTATCTAACTTTTGTTAGTTGAGCACTTTTCGAGCTGAGCAACATAAATTTTTCGTAAAAATCGATCTTTACGTGCAGTTATGCTTTGACAGATTTCTATCACCATTTGCATTTGCCGCTTGATCTCTTTCATTTTTTGAGTTCTATTGAGAGAAGGATCTTTTCAAAGAAATTGATACAGTAGCTAAATATTTTAATGGATGTTTGATTTATGTTAGAACTGAACCAAGTGGATTTGTTATTTTGATTGCACTAATGCTGCTAATGAGATTGTGTGAAGTCTTGTATGAAGGAAGTTTTCAAATGTAGGGAGAGAAGAATGATGTAATGAGATGAAGAATGGACAAAAGCTCAATCTTGGGGATGCCCATGTCATTCCAAGAAATATCCAATAGGTACAAGCGTCAAAGCCAGGGGATGCCCAAGGCATCCCCTTTTTCATCAATAAAAAATATCAGGTCATCTTTCAATACGCTATATTTTTATTGCTTAATATGTTATGTTTTATTCTTGGAGCGTCTTCGTTTGTGTTTTTAGTTTTCTTTTGTTTTGTTGCTGTAGCATATGGTTGGATCCCGGCATATTTGTTTTGGAGAGAGACACACTCCATTTCATTGCATAGAATACTCTACTTTTCACTCTTATTGTTCTGCGGGTGTTCTAGTTTGCTAGTACTGCGTTTAGCTCTTATTCTTTCACTCGAATTATGTTCAGATCTCGTTAGTATTCTTTATTTATGTATGATTTGCTCTCTGGTCCATATTGATTTTCATCTCTGAGAGCTATTTCAAATAAATTTATTGGTGTTGGAGACGAGTAAAATGTTTTATGCTTATAGTGATGCAAAAGGAAGCTTGTCTAGACTGTGGCATAGACTTTAGCATGTCATGTTGGATGTTATTATTATTATATGCTTAGTAGTTATTCTTGGAGCATGACTTGTCTCAAATATCTGAGAGTGCTTAATGTGCCATAGAAAGAATCATGTGTTGTTTCCATCATACAAAAGCATAATATTATGGTATTCTCCTTTGATGTTGTTATTGGGTGGACTTGGCACATGCTTACACCATGTTATGACTACAACCCAGTCACCTTAAACCTCTATGATCATTTAGTTTTTGACTTGTAATATCACTTTATGCTTTTATTAATAATATTTTGTCGCTATGCATGATTATGGCCATTATTCTCTCTTAGTTGGTCGCTCCCAGTCTTTTGCTAGCATTCACCTGTATTGAGTATGAGCTCTACTCGTGCATCCAACCCCCAAAAACCAAAGTGCCAATTGTGTCCACCATACATACCTATATGTGGTATTTCACCGCCACTCCAAAGTGAATTGCTTGTGTGCTACCTTTAAACCTTCAAAATTACTACCTACTTTGTGTTTTGTTTTAGCTAATGCGGAAGTATTGAATGGTTTATTGTCTTTTCATGACTTCATACCTTGACTAGCATGCAAATGTGCTAAAATCTTTAATATTACAAAAAGAGCAAGGCAACCGGGTGCCCATCCCAAATAAAATATAAAATAAACAAATAATGCTCTGCACTATGTACTGGAGAGATCCTAAATAATGGTGTGCATTGGAGAACTACATGGGAGCCGCTCTTGAGGTCACTATATGAAAGGATGGCAAATTGTTTGATGACATTCGTTGACATAGACATGCATACCTCTCAAAATAAAAAAAATTCAACACTCCTATTGCTTTCAAAATAAAAATCTCTAGCACATGAGTAATCTTGCTTCCCTCTGCGTAGGGCCTTTCTTTTACTTTTGTGTTGAGTCTTCATCTTCTTGGTTTATGCACCACTAAGAGAGAATAGTTTTCATTCTGAATATAATGTGCATAGTCCCAAAATTTATTATTGATTGATTCATGATTATGATTATTGCTTGTTCTCAAATTATTCATATCTAGTCACCCTCTAAACTTTAAAGGTGTCCTAGCATTTATGTTTTGCTACTTCATAAAGGACAAGCGGAATACCACTTTGCTATGTTTTCTCTATGCCCATAAAAAAACAGTTGCTTTCAGTGCATTATTATTCATGATCTTTTGTTTGAGTTGCTTCTCTTTCTATAACATAGTTGCTAAGTTCTATTAAATTATATCTATCATGCCTATGTTTAGAGTACTTTGATCCCAGCTCACAATGCTTTTACAATAACTTGATCAAGATTGTGTTGGCCTCATGTCACCTCAAAAATTATCTTTGTTCTCACTTACCTACTCGAGGACGAGTAGGAGTTAAGCTTGGGGATGCTCGATACATCTCAAATGTATCTATAATTTTTGATGCTCCATGCTTGTTTTACACCAATTTATATATGTTTTTCTCATGGTTCGTTGCACTTTTACATATTTTATGGCACTAACCTATTAACAAGATGTCAGAGTGTCAGTTTCCTGTTTTCAGCTGTTTTGTATTTCAGAAAATTTGTACATGAAATATTCTCGGAATTGGACGAAACGAAAGCTGAACTTGCTATTTTACCGAAATGAAGATAGAGTTCAGAGGAGAGACGGAGGGGAGCAGGAGCCGGCCAGACCAACCCTAGGCGCGACCTAGCCTTGGCCCGCGCCCAGGGGTGGTGTGGGCCCACCTGGCGCCCACCGACCTCGCCCTTCCGCCTATAAATTGCCTCTGACGCGAAAACCTGAAACATCCAGCCTCCGTCCATGAAAAGTTCCGTCGCCGCCGCCATCGTCCAGACAAGTTTCGGGGGTTAGAAGTTCCTGTTCCGGCACCCTGCCGGGACGGGGATTGACCATCGGAGCCATCTCCATCGACTCCACCGCCTCCACTTCGACTCCATGATGGTTCGTGAGTAGTTCCCCCTGGACTACGGATTCTCGGCTGTAGCTAGTTGGTACTCTCTCCCATGTACTTCAATACAATGATCTCATGAGTTGCCTTAAATGATTGAGATCCATATGATGTAATTGGTATTGTGTTTGTTGGGATCCGATAAATTGTGGAATTGTGATCAGATTGTTCATCATATTATCATACTAATGTTATTTAAGATCTTGCATGCTCTCCGGTACTTGTAGTTATCTTGATCAAGTAGTTGCATGTATCTCCAAGAGGGAGTATTTATGCTCGATAGTGGGTTCATGCCTCTAGTTTTTTGGAAGTGTGACAATAACTTCTAGGATTATAGATGTGATGTTGCTACTAGGGAGAAAACAACAATGTTTTGTCTAAGGATAATTCTATTGTTTACTTTACACACATTGCTTAATGCGATAGTTTGTTGCTTGCAACTTAATACTGGAAGGGGTTCGGATGATAATCTGAAGGTGAATTATTAGTCATAGACGCAGTTGGAGTCTATGTATTATGTTGTAATGCCCAACTAAATACTATAGTGACCTTTATCTTATCATAGCATGCGTTGTCATGCCCTCGCAATTATCAATTTTCCAACCGTAATTTGTTCACCCAACACATGTTATTTGGAGAGTTACCACTAGTGTAGATAGCTCGGAACCCCCTTCTGTCACCATCATTGCTCTACAGTCAACTCCGCACTGGAATATTTCCTAGTGCCATCGCCTATGTGTTACTGCTACTGCTATTGTGTTACTATTGCCATTGCTCTCATATTACTGCTGCTTTCACTTCACCCCTGCTACTAGTGCTTTTCCAGGTGCAGCTGAATTGGAAACTCCGTTGTTAAGGCTTATAAGTATTCTTCGTCTCACCTTGTGTCGAATCAATAAATTTGGGTTTTAGTTTCCTCGAAGACGCCGCGATCCCCGATACTTGTGGGTCATCAGCCTCCAGGAAACCACCTTTGTAAACGACGCATCTGTTCAAGGCATCCGTTTATGTTGTATATAAGGATTTTGTCTCAATCAATAAAGACTACCGATTGAATCATTGTCATTTTCTCTCGTTCTTTGCAATTTCACTCATTACAATGTTATCAAGTTATTAATTACGTGTACAAATTCTATGCTTGACACGACAGTGGGATGAACATTTATGGGAAAAACCGACATTGCCAAGAAGCTCCAAGATAATATGCAAGATAACCATGCCCGGTGGCATGTGAAATCCATCACCGAAGAAAAGAATGAAGAACTCTCCGCTAAGGTAGGTGAGGTCATAGGTATAATCAAAAGTAAATAGGAAAATCAAATTAGTGACGTCACTGAAGATAAAGTAGATGAGGTTGATTTTTTTGCTAACGATATTTATAAACCTGCAAGGATAAGCTAAAACTATGGCTTGAATTTTCAAAAACCCTCCAAACAACTACAATAATGATAATAATGGAATGAACAGTGGCGACCTCCGCTCTCTTGAGGATACCCTAAAAACTTTCATGAATGCTCAAACCAAGCAAAATAATATTTTTGGTAAGATGGCTGAAAACCATGATGTAAACTTGGAAAACTTACTAACGAAGTTAGCACCCTCTTAAAAGAAGTACTAACAAAGTTATCACTATTAAAACTGATACATATACTCTATAAGAAACTGGAACAATACCCCGCGCGTTGCAGCGGATATCTCTTTAAGAAATCTAATAAAACACATAAAACTTGGTTTATAGAATATGCAATATTTAGTTGGCCATAGGAGTTGAGACACTAAATTTAATAGCCATGTAATGGATAGGCATTTGAAAATTTAAAGATCATTATATTCCAAAGGTGTACGTGATTGATTTAGATAAGGTAAAAAACCAAATGATATTGATGGCTTGCATGAAAAATGCATGCACATTGCCGCATGTTTTTAAAAACGTCATATGTGGTTACATATAAGAGCACATAATTCACATTGAGTTTAATTCACAAAGAGTTCTTTTCGTTGTCAAACTATTTCGGTGTTCAAGTTGCACATGACTTAATTATGTAATGATATAACAGGAGGGTGTGATATTATCAATCGAGCGGAAAACAAAAGATGACATTGCTAGTTTAATGGTTAAAAATAGATAATATAAATATCTTGCATGTAGAGATAGATAATAAATAAGAACTATTAGTGGGATGAGGTGGACAAATGATTGGCTAAGGGAATAGGTGATGTGGATAGGTTGCATGTTGAGATAGACAAATATTAATTGCATTTAGTGGGGTTTTGTTTTATAAGAAGTATAGATAACAAAGACCGTACAGTCACAACCATTTACCCTGCAAAATGGTGGGTTGCTTGCTAGCTTGATCGATCGATACCTTGTATCATCGATTCATAAGTTATTCTCAACATGCATCATATACCTTTTATTTTAGGTTCAAATGCAAAACAAGCAAAGTAGCTAGCTTCATATTCCCGTGCATACTTTCGTTAATTAATAATTATATAACTTAGAGACATATTCTTCCATCAAGTTCGTGCAACTCCATATACTATCTAGGGCCTACCAACCAGGTGGTACGTTCTTGGATCGAACATGATCACTGGCTCTTTTTTTCCATATAGCTTTGGTGACTTTTTTGTACCATCATCTCGAATCTTCACTTGTTCGAATCCGTAATACCATTAGGGTGGTGCGTTGTTGCAGAGGCTATGTGTAATTGATATCTTCTTGATATTAATATATTTCCTTTATCGAAAAATCTCGAATCTTCACTTGTTCTGATGTTCCATAGGTAAATATATGCACAAACTAATTATGAATCAGTTTGGGCAAAATGCTACCTCTATAATGGCTGCATGCCAGGAGAATATATTCTTGTAGTACTAAGAGTTAGGTAAGCGATTCCAATGTTCTTCGCATGGATGCGCATGCAGTTCCGTTTTGCACTTTCATCTATCCTGTTTCGTTTAGCATCTTGTAGTACTGCATCATTTAGAATACCAGGGGTTCCTCGGAGCAAAGCGAGTTTTATATGGGCGTTTTGTTTTCATCTCTGAAACCTCTTTTTATTCTTTTTGCAAACATGTGTACGTGCATGTAGCTGCCTGCAGGCTGCGACTGCGTGCATCTACATAGATATGTTGGAATAGGAATATGATTCTCTCCATATGTCCAAATAAGTTGCTCTTGTTTTGTCGGCTGTCTGGACAGAATAGGCTCAGACCGGGGAGAAAACATGAACTGCTCAGAGAAGAAACCATGGATTTAGCCGAAAAAGGTGTGATGGTTCCAAGTGCATGCCAACATCATAAATTAGCGGTGCGCATACAATTCCGTGTCTGTCCCTTTCTGGAGGGAGAAGGAGAAAGCTTTGGTTTTTGCTCGGAACTGAAAACAGGTTCTTGGACAGATACTCTCTCTCACGCACGACGCAGCAAGAACTTATAAATCGGAGATGAAAAAGAAAAGGGCGCATGCATGTAGTACATTTAGCTAAGTTAACACACTGCTAGGCTCTCCCATGTGTGGTTGATTCGGTCCCGTAAAGAAGTTGCAGGGAGAATTTGTGTTAGTGGGATTGGGAATAACAGAACATGGGGCCTCCCTTTTTGGATATATTCTCTCAGTCCCAAGTGCCATCTTGATCGAGCTATCTTTCCTCTTAAGCAATCGCTAAACAAAGTGATCGAAAATTTTACCTACAGTAGTATAGTATACGCGTGGAGGCCACATTTTTGCTCAGTAATATGAAATCGTTGCCGGATCGGAAGCTCGGAGTCGGAGCATATGCGGATGCGAATATAGAGAAGCGTTTGGTTTGATTCTTCCCGTGGGCCTCCCGCGCACATGAGTCCATCCATCAACAGTCTCCGCGCGATGAGCGCGGGCCGACTCAGGTGCTCCTATATATCGCTTCAAGCGATACAACAGACTCCTATCGCAGAAGAAAACACAACATGGGCCGGCCCCATTTAACTCCGCGGTTGCAAAAGCTGCCTTCAATCACGACTCACGACTCGATCTCTGGATTCAATCATTGTGCTCCGATTTTCTGGTGAATTCTGGAGTCTTTTAGGAAAAAATTCAGATTTCAAAAAAAATGTTCAAATTCAAAAAGTGTTCATATTTGAATACTGTCAAATTTTAAAATATGTTCAAATTAAAAAATGTTCAAACTATAAAATTTCAGATTTATAAAAACGTTTATATTTTAAAATATCAAATATGATTTTATTATTATTTAAAAGTAGTTTAGATCTGTAAATATTCAAATTTTAAAAATATTTAAATCTAAAATCTATTTTTATTTTTTAAAAGAGTCTGAATTTAAAATTATTCATACTAGAAAAAATAAAGTAGAAAAAAAGATAGAAAAGGAGAAACAGAAAACCGGAAAAAAACGAACAGAAAAAGAAAACCGAACAGCACCCAGGAAACACAACGACACTAGAATGGTTTCATTAGCTAATGACCAATAAAAATGGAAGTATAAAACATCACGCTAAGCTTCTTTATAAGGCAATTGAGGATCTACCTCCACCTGGGTTTGCAACAAGTTCTATCCACCGCACCTCCGGTGTGATAAGTGCACCAGTAGAGTCTCTCACAACTAGGCTAATAGCCCCTTCTCAACTTTTTGCACTGAAACTAGCATCAACATTAATTTTATAGGTGCTAAGTTCAGATTTCTTCCATTGAGGTTTAGCCTTGATCGACTTTTTTCCTTTGCATTCTTTCTGATCAGGGCAAGGTCATATAGTCTACAAAGTCTCCAAAGTCCAGCTGACTGATTCGATGACGTCTCTGATACGTCCAAAACGTATCTACTTTCCCGAATCTTTTTGTTATTATTTGCCCTCAAACTTGTGTGTTTTGAATGCAACTAACGCGGACTAACACTATTTTCGGCAGAATTGCCCTGGTGTCTTGTTTTTGTGCAGAAAATCAACTTTCGGGAAAAATCCCAAAAATATACCCAAATGCCTTATTTTCCCGGGGAACTCACAGAGCCAGAAGGTGAAGACCAGGGGGGCCTGGAGCAGGGAGTACATGGCCCAGGCGCGGCGCGGCCCATGCCTGGCCGCGCCTAGGGGCTGTATTCCCGACCCCTTCGTCGTTTTGGCCTCCCCTTTCGGCTATAAGATCCTCGTCACGAGAAAACCCCAGGGGGTTCGAAGTTATTCTAGAGAAAAGTCCGTAGCGCCGCCGCCTCGCGAAACCCTATTTCGGAGGAAGGAACTTGGTTCTGGCACCCTGACGGGACGGGAAATTGGAGGAGATCATCGCCATCGCCATCACCGACGCCTCTCCATCAACCATCCATGTGTGAGTAGTTCCCTCGTTGTAGGCTGAAGGGGATGGTCGGGATTGGATGAGTTCGTTCATGTAATAGCATTAGAATTGTTCGGGGCATAGTGCCTAGTATCCATTGTGAGTATTTTATGTATTGTTGCAACTTGTTATACTTAATGCTTGTCACTTTGGGCCGGAGTTCCATGATCTCAGATCTGAACATATTGTGTTTTCATGATGATGTTTTATATATTGTTCTTGATCATATCTGCAAGTTGTATACACATGTCATTATCCGGAACCCGAGGCCCCGAAGTGACAATAATCGGGACAACCGGAGGGGATGGTTTTGATGTGAGGATCACGTGTGTTCATGGAGTGTTAATGCTTTGCTCCGGTACTCTATTAAAAGGAGTACCTTAATTACCAGTAGTTTCCCTCGAGGCCCCGCTACAACATGATGGCATCTTGGTTTTGTAGATTAGAACTGCGTTACTTTTTTTCTTCCCTGCCTGGGCAAGGTTTGAGAGTTTTAGACGTCGCTAGCAAATGCTCACAAGAACTCACCATTAATTACTCAAGTTAGGATTGCCGGTGGAGTCCGGCCGGCTGCCCAGGGTAGCTGGGCTGCGGCTTCACCACTGACGGCACCCCATGCCCTCTAAGTAACGGTCTCAACTAACTCTTATAGGTGGACCTCATCATTTGGTCCAGCTAGCTAGTGTATCGTGTGTTTGTCTTAGCTGTACGCGTTGGCCTCTTTTCTGTCGTAGTATAGCTTGTTGTAGATGCATGCCTCTTCCCGCCGTTTGTGCATGTTCGACATGATCGCTCCTCTGCCTCCACTTTCGGGTACATTGGTCTGTTGCAATCCACCATGGATACCTTGGCGCATGGAGACCTTGACCTTGCAGGCTCTCGAGCCCACCTAGCTACCCTGCCTTCGAAGGTAGCACGTCCATGTTCCTGAGGAACCCTTGGCCACACTCCCCGATGGAGCGAGGGAATAGGTTGTATATGTTGTGGTAGATGTACACCTCGCCGTCGCGGAGCGCGGCAGGGGAAAAGGGGCGAGGTCCCATTTTGTTGCCGGCGACGTCTGCACCATCGGATGCCCAAAGGGGTATGTGTGTGGCCGTGTTAGGATTCGGCATGGTGGGTCATACATGTGGCTCTTTCGTGGCCTGACACGTATCCAACAGGTGTCCCACGGTTTGTTTTTGGGCAGCAGAGCCTATGGTTTTGTATTGGTAGGGAGGGGGAGGGGATGAGAATCATAAACGGTACATACCTCATAAGAGGCCTGAAATGGGGACATAGAAGGACGAATCCAGCATTGTCGATATCCTTCCTTGTCGGAACAATAGTCACCGCGCCTTGACGCTCTAGTGGACGCATGGACGGCCACAAATCAGAGACTCGGACTTCCGAGTGAATGGATCGTAGCGATCAAGAGGGGGGGTGAATGGACGCTACGTCAAGTTTTAGTCTTTTTCAATTTTTGGTGCAACGGAAGGTAAAGGTGATAGATTTAGCGATGGCGGTGTTCCTACAATGATCCTAGACAAGTACAACAAGCAAAGGAATCACACAAGATAGTAAGAGTAAGGAGCAGGACAACCGGAGGGCGCAGAGACGAGGCGATGTTTGTTTCCCGCAGTTCCTCCCACAAAAGGGAGTACGTCTGCGTTGAGGAGGTGCTAGCCTCACACAAGAGGCTAGACGGCCACACCACGAAGGAAGGCCTCACCTTCTTTCTCGAGAGAGCTCCACAAAGGTGCTCCCCCTTCTCCACTAAGGCACCGATCGAGGTGGTGATTCCTTCACAAGGTTGGGGCGAGCTCCACACCACAAGGAGGCTCCGAACAACCTATGGGGCTAGCACAACACCAAGCTAGCCTCCATAGGTGCACTTCTTCCAAGATTCCACCATAGGAACTCTACCACCAAGATCCACTAAGGACTACCACGAATTGGTGAAATTTCTCTCAGTAGAACGATAGATCGGGGTCTCCTCCACCACTCCTCAAAGTATGAGCAAGATTGATTGGGTAGGGAGGGAGATCCACTCAGTTTGAGCTCAGCAACAATGGAGGAGAGAGAGAGAGAGAAGAGCTAAAAACGAGTTGGGGAAGAAGGGGCCTTTTTATAGGTCCCCTCACATCCAACCGTTATGTGCTGTTTTTGCCTAAGCGGTACTACCGCTTTGTGCAAGCGGTACTACCGCTCTGACTTCGAATCCACACAGTACTTGTCCACGTGGACACGGAGTGGTACTACCGCTGGCAGTACCGCTCGAGGTACCGCAGTAGGGTCCAGACCTTACTGGACTCAAAGCGGTACCGGAGCGGTACCGAAGCGGTACTACCATAACGAGTTACGGTACTTGAGCGGTACCGTGGGCGGTACTACCGCTAGCAAGCGGTACTACCGTTCATGGTACCGCAAAGGTACCGCAACTAGTACTGTGAGACAATATCGTGTGCAATCCTCAGAGCGGTATCTCAGAGCGATACCAGTAGGGGTAGCGGTACTACCGCTCCTGGTACCGGTAGTACCGCTATGGCTAAAACAACTTTTTCCTCTTTTCCTCTCCTACCATGTTACCTCACGACACACACACAAAACCGAGAAAACCTAAGATCTACGCTTCAGTCTTCCGATCATAGTGTGTTCAGCGAGGGCACCGTACACCTACAAATCCATCAAAGACAATCTTTGTGCACGGTTAGGATTATTCAAGTGTTGTCAACAAACACACAAAACACGGGATATAGATCTTGCTCTTTCACCGAGCAATTTTTAACATTTGGGTTTTATAAGTGTGGCTTGAGGTGGTTGGTGACCGAGGAGGCGAGGACTAGGAGGCTTCCACACGTTCTCGGGAGTCGTTGTGCCTGGCACCACGAGGAAATAGCACATAAGACCAGTTGTTGGTGAATCTTTTGCATAGAACCACATGTTGCAGTTTGTTTTGCACACAACACCATGTTTCCCTGTAATCTTTGCAAGAAACACATAAAACATAATTGGACTATTTGACACAGCAATTAGAGGAGTGTTCTGGTTCGATTAATCTGGTAACCAGTCCATCTTCCATATGCTTCTTTGATGTGCCTTTCATGTAATGATAAAATAGTAACCAAGTGTTCTAATGCAACGTGCAAGACGACCCGGCACGGCTGTCCCGCTCCTAGCAGTTGTGGATGGCTGAACCCCTCGAGTTCGACGAGGAAGATGAGGATCTCTTGCTGCCGGTCGCGGCCCATCCACAATAGGAACTTGAAAGTATAGAGATGGTAAACCTAGAGGGGGGTGAATAGGTTTCTACAAATTTTAATTCTTTCTTTGCAATATTAGGCTTTGCGGAATATAAAGGTGAGCCTAATGCAAACTAGGTGAAGCAACCTATATGAGGATACAACTAACTCGAGCACGAACGCTCTCACGAGCGATTAAATCACAAGTAAGGAGTTCGGTTAGAGATAACCGATAGCACGCGGAGACGAGGATGTATTCCCGTGTTCCCTTCCTTTGCAAGAAGGTACATCACGTTTGGAGGGGTGGAGGTCCCACGAAGGATTCCCCACGCCACGAAGGCTCACCCTATTCTCCGGAGCCTATCCCACGAAGGAATAGCTCACTCACTTGTGGTAGACTTTGAGGTAGCCTCCAAACCTTCACAATCTTGCCCGGAGCAAATCCACAGCCCGGATGCTTCCGGACTCCTCTTGCCCACCTAGGGTTTCCAAGGAACCCTAGGAAGCAAGCTTCTCTATGAATACAAGGGGGATGAGATTTGGCTTGGTAGAACAGTAGATCGGGTCCTCCTCTAACGATTCCCCGGAGGGATTTGAGTTTGGGTGGAGGAGGAGGAAGATCTGAGGCTTTTGGTGTTTCTAGCAATGGAGTAAGAGAGAGAGAGCTCAAGAACAGCTTGTAGTGTAGTGCCTAACTGTTCAGAGGTAGGAGAAGGCCTATTTATAGTGTTCTTCGAAATATGGCCGTTGGTCACTTGCCACCTCATCTTTTCTCTCGACAAACCCGGTCAACCGGACCACTGACCGGATTGTCCGGTGCAGAGGCCGGTCAGACCGGGCCAGGGACCGGACCTGCCGTCCAGACCGGACGATAGACTGGGGGACACTTTGCGTCGTCCAGGAGCTCCTCCGGTTGGCGCCCAGTTGGCGACCGGTCGATCGGACCATACGTCGGCCCCGCCGGTCTGTAGGCCGGCTGACCGGGGCGCAGACCGGACCACTTAGGCGCCCTTTTGACGCCCGGTTGGCGCCCGGTTGGCGACCGGTTGACCGGGCCGCACGCCGGACTGGCCGGTTGGGGGGCCGGCTGACCGGTCGGCAAACCGGATTTCTGCTGTAGACCCCTTTTCGATTGTTGTTGAAGTGGGGGGTCTCCTTTAGCCTTCTTGTTCCTTTGATACACCATTTATGCCTCTTTGCCTAATACCTGAGATTATCCTTATAAACGTATTAGGCCAAATACTCTAGCACGGTGTCATTGTTACCAAAATATTGGATAAGGGTAAAATACCCTTACAATCTCCCCCTTTTTGGTATACGATGACAAACCGAGCTAGAGTCACATATAGATATTATGATAAGCTCTAAACCTTGATTCCATATAAGATATTACGACAGCTCCCCCATAATGTGTGCACTTGGAGAATTTGCGTTTGAATGCAAAGTGCACCATTTGTGGAATATGAGAAGCTCCCCAATATCTTTAGGAAACAAGCATGGTATGGACAAATATATCAAGATATATAAGCATAAAACATGATTATCCTAATAGAGTGATTAAGCATACAAATAGTCGTCCATACACATCCATACACGAATTATTCGAAGTAGCAAATGGTTCTTGAGAAATCAAAGTAAATAAGCACAAGCCATATAAGATCCAAATAAAGCAACACCCATGGCTTGTGACAATCAAAGAACCCCGTGGTCCTAGACTCTACTCTCTTCTCCCCTTTGGCATCGGAACACCAAAAAGGCGAAGAAAAAAGGAGAGATGCTATCGCACCCATCAGTAGAACTGATGCCCGGAGGAGTAGGAGCTCTCGCCATCATTGCGTGCAGCCGCATCACCTTCATCCTCATCACCATCATCATCAGCAGGAGTAGGAGCACGAGCAGTCCGAGGAGGAAGGCCACCATGAGAATACATGGAGAAGTCGAAGTTCTGGATCATCTCATCGGTAAGGAGAGGCATCTCCCACTGAGGTGCAACCACATGCTCCATCTCAGGTCCAGAAGGAGGAACAGGAGCATGCCATCAAGCCATGAACTCATTCTGTCGCCTCCTTGTCTCCTGGTTACAAGCAAGACTCTGATGTGCAACATCATTGGTGTTCTTGCACATTTGCCACATGCTGGAGAAGAAGCGAGCAGCACCGTGCTTGGAGCGCCGAGAGTAGCTGGAGCCTGCTGCAGGATCATGGTGTTCCTTGGAACGGCGCTCATGGGAGGGCATCATGGAAGGGATTTCTGGGCGACCGTCCTGAGTAGGGAACCTGAATGGTTCCATGATGACTCTTTCATCAAGAGTGTTGAGAGGAGCAGGAACAATGTAGTTGATGAGCCGCTGAACATACCGAGCATAGTTGGGAGTCATGCGGTCCATAATCGCACGCTTCAGTTCACGGTGAATAAGATCACAACCATCAATTTTCCTTATCCTGGCAGTGGTGGCAATAGTACATCAGATTCAGGTGGTAGTTCCTGACTTCACTAGTATCGCCTGACTTGCTGATGAGACTCTCACGGAACATCTTGGCAAGGACAAGATATGAGTAGTACATCCCAAAGATAGTGGGAGGCCCAGCTGTGGGGTTAGAGGGATAGCAAAAGGAGATGTCACCTCTAGTGAGCTTAGGCCAAGTATGAATTATGTACCCTTGAGCACGGCCACCACCAAAGCCCATGGCCGCACAGAACTGAGTGTAGGTGCAGGAATACTTATCCCTGCCAGTCATCCAAGTCATGGTGCGGTCCGCATCATCATGGAAGAAGACGGTGCAATGGAACTGACGGACCAGAAGGGGACAATAGGTGGGATCTTCTTGCTCATCATCGGGCTTTAGGCACACAAGGTCATATAGTCCCATACCCTTCAAGGTGTCAACCACAAAGCGGTACTTTGTGGCTTCATGCAAGGCAAGCTCGTCAGGATTGATGGCCTTGGGCATCACAACAACACCGTTCTTCATAGACTCTCGAGTATCATAGAAACCATCCCATAGGGCTGCTTGTGTCTTGGTCCAGAAGAACTTGTCCCCACTAGTGTAAGTCCGTTGCTCATAGCGATACGGATTCACCGTCCTCATTTCCTGCCACTCAACACGGTTTGCATCCGCAACATTGAAATCTGGGACTATTTCATCATCCTCTTGGGTGACATGCTTATCCTTTTTCTTACCACCAACTGACTTGGTTCTTCCCCCAGCCGAGGTGCCAGTGTCAGTACCCTGATGAGCTTTAGTGGGTACGCGACCACTAGAACGGCGGGGAGGATTCTCAGCAGTCCGTCCTCTCTTGGCAACAAGTGCCACGTGCCTCACCACTCCAACTACCTGTGAATGAGAAAATAGAGCGAGGATAGAAGTGGGGTAAGTGTACATGTCATCAATAAGAGGGAAGCCAAAAAGCATAGCATATATCCAAGTGTATTGATGAGATTGTGCGAAAACTGGGCGATCCGGCGCACAGGCCGGTCCGACCGGGCGGCAGACCGGACGAGCCGGTTGCCAATCCGGTTGACCGGGCGGCACGCCGGGCCGGCTGGTTGAGAGGCCGGTTGACCGGGCTGGTGACCGGATCTGTCGACTTGTGAGGTATTGCCCAGATTTTCTACCACAAAATCATGCAAAAACTCATAAACTTGAATATAGACTATAGCAATAGAGTGGAGTATGTGCATTGTGTTGTGAGACACTCTAAAGGCATGAGGACTTACAAACCCTAACCCTAACCCTAAGATTTCCTCAAATCTTGTCAAGAATTTGCAATGTGTGATGAGGACTAGAGAATAGGGAGAAAGGGAGAGCACATTACCCGAAGACATGGTCCTCCTTGATCAAGAGAGCAAGAAGAACACTAGGTAGGGCTTGAAACCCAAGAACTCCAAAATTTCCCAAAATAGCTTGAGAGGGACCAAATCCTTTGGTGGAGTTGTTCCAAGGGACCCAGTCTATGGTTTGGTGGAGTTTGGGAGGATTCTTGTGGTGGGAAGGTCCTAGAACGTGGTGGAGGTGGTGGAGGCGGCGGCCATGGAGGTTTGGGAGTTGGGGGGTAATGAGGAAGAAGACCCCAAGGGGTATCCTCTCCCACACATATCAGGCCGCACGGCCGGTCGGGCGCCCGGTCGACCGGACCTGGCGCCGGCTGGTCCGGCCCAGAGGCCGGTCCAACCGGGCCAGAGACCGGCCATGGACAACCGCCCAGTTTTTGTCTCGTTTTGCCTCGTTTTGCCCCTATGCTTTGTGTAAATGTGTGTGAATGCTCAGATGATGACATGTACATATAGATAGATAGATGATGATGAGATGAGCATAGACATGGGGTTGGAAACACAAAGTTCTCTAGGCATACCCATTGGAGAGAAAATCCAAACAAGATGTAAATAGCAACAATGGGCATGATTCGAAATATATATCAAGAATCATAAGTCATTTTGAAATGAGTTTTGCAATAAGATCATTTGGCCTTATATAGTCAAATCAAGTTTTAATGAAGGCTCAATGAGGGGCGGGGATTACTCCCCCTATGTGAAAGCGCAAATGTCATGAGACCTCGAAGAGACATGCTTGGGTCCATATAATGACATTGGGTCTATTTATGTTGCACACATAGGTATGCATCATACCAAGACATGGTAGGATGACTATCCCCATATGTGCTATGCTTCTAAAGCTAGATAGCAAGATAAATGCAAGAATATAGTGCAAGAAGTTAATCAATCCAAGTTTTTAGGATCAAGAATACCAAGTTCTCCTCTCAAGTTAACAAACCGGGCTTCATCCAAAGGGTTAGTGAAAATATCCGCCAATTGGTAGGTTGTTCCCACATGAGTGAGATCAATATCCTTATTGGCAACATGATCATGTAGGAAGTGATGGCGAATGTCAATATGTTTGGTGCGACAATGTTAAACCGGGTTATTGGCGATCTTAATTGCACTTTCATTGTCACAAAGAAGAGGCACCGTACCAAGAGACACACCATAGTCTTTCAAGGTTTGCTTCATCCATAACAATTGAGTGCAACAAGATGTCGCGGATATGTATTCGGCTTCGGCGGTGGATAAAGCGGTGGAGTTTTGTTTCTTGGATGACCAACTCACCAATGACCGGCCAATAAATTGGCAAGCCCCGGAGGTAGATTTCCGGTCAACCTTATCACCGGCCCAATCGGAATCCGAATAGCCGATGAGTTCAAAGGTTGACCCCTTTGGATACCATAGCCCGAGAGTAGGAGTGAGAACAAGGTATCTTAGAATCCGTTTGACCGCCATTAAATGGCTCTCCTTGGGAGCGGATTGAAAACGAGCACACATCCCTACACTTCGCATGATATCCGGCCTAGAGGCACAAAGGTAGAGCAAGGATCCTATCATGGAGCGGTATACCTTTATGTCCACATCCTTTTCACCGTCACTTGAGCCAAGTTGCCCCTTTACGGGCATGGGTGTCTTCATTGGGCTTGCATTGGTCATGTTGAATTTCTTGAGCATGTCTGATACGTCTCCGACGTATCGATAATTTCTTATGTTCCATGCCACATTATTGATGATATCTACATGTTTTATACACATTATATGTCGTATTTATGCATTTTCCGGCACTAACCTATTAACGAGATGCCGAAGAACCAGTTGCTGTTTTCTGCTGTTTTTGGTTTCAGAAATCCTAGTAAGGAAATATTCTCGGAATTGGACGAAATCAACGCCCAGGGTCCTATTTTGCCACGAAGCTTCCAGAAGACCGAGGGAGATTCGAAGTGGGGCCACGAGGTGGACAGACACCAGGGCGGCGCGGCCCAGGCCCTGGCCGCGCCGGCCTGTGGTGTGGGCCCCTCGTGACGCCCCTTTACCTGCCCTTCCGCCTACAAATAGCCTTCGTCGCGAAACCCCCGATGCCGAGAGCCACGATACGGAAAACCTTCCGGAGACGCCGCCGCCGCCAATCCCATCTCGGGGATTCGGAGATCTCCTCCGGCACCTCGCCGGAGAGGGGATTCATCTCCCGGAGGACTCTTCACCGCCATGGTCGCCTCCGGAGTGATGAGTGAGTAGTTCACCCCTGGACTATGGGTCCATAGCAGTAGCTAGATGGTTGTCTTCTCCTCATGTGCTTCATTGTCGGATCTTGTGAGCTGCCTAACATGATCAAGATCATCTATCTGTAATTCTATATGTTGTGTTTGTCGGGATCCGATGGATAGAGAATACTATGTTATTTTGATTATAAATCTATTACCTATGTGTTGTTTATGATCTTGCATGCTCTCCGTTATTAGTAGAGGCTCTGGCCAAGTTTTTGCTCTTAACTCCAAGAGGGAGTATTTATGCTCGATAGTGGGTTCATGCCTCCATTAAATTCGGGACGAGTGACGGAAAGTTCTAAGGTTGTGGATGTCTTGTTGCCACTAGGGATAAAACATTGATGCTATGTCCGAGGATGTAGTTATTGATTACATTACGCACCATACTTAATGCAATTGTCTCGTTGTTTTGCAACTTAATACTGGAAGGGGTTCGGATGATAACCCGAAGGTGGACTTTTTAGGCATAGATGCATGTCGGATAGCGGTCTATGTACTTTGTCGTAATGCCCAATTAAATCTCATAATATTCATCATATCATGTATGTGCATTGTTATGCCCTCTCTATTTGTCAATTGCCCGACTGTAATTTGTTCACCCAACATGCTATTTATCTTATGGGAGAGACACCTTGCTGGCGTGAAGTTGACGTGGGAGTTAGAAATCTCTGTGGTGTAACTTTTCTTCAGGTCCCCGGCAACGGCGCCAGAAATTTGCTTGATGCGTGTAGTTGACACGTCCGTTGGGAACCCCAAGAGGAAGGTGTGATGCGCATAGCGGCAAGTTTCCCTCGATAAGAAACCAAGGTTTAATCGAACCAGAGGGAGTCAAGAAGTACGTTGAAGGTTGATGGCGGCGGGATGTAGTGCGGCGCAACACCAGAGATTCCGGCGCCAACGTGGAACCTGCACAACACAACCAAAGTACTTTGCCCCAACGAAACAGTGAGGTTGTCAATCTCACCGGCTTGCTGTAACAAAGGATTAACCGTATTGTGTGGAAGATGATTGTTTGCGGAAAACAGTAGAAACAATTGCGGTAGATTGTATGCGATGTAAAGAATAGGACCGGGGTCCACAGTTCACTAGAGGTGTCTCTCCCATAAGATAAAAGCATGTTGGGTGAACAAATTACAGTCGGGCAATTGACAAATAGAGAGGGCATAACAATGCACATACATGACATGATAAATATAGTGAGATTTAATTGGGCATTACGACAAAGTACATAGACCGCTATCCAAGCATGCATCTATGCCTAAAAAGTCCACCTTCGAGTTATCATCCGAACCCCTTCGAGTATTAAGTTGCAAAACAACAGTACAATTGCATTAAGTATGGTGCGTAATGTAATCAATAACTACATCCTTAGACATAGCATCAATGTTTTATCCCTAGTGGCAACAGAGACATCCACAACCTTAGAACTTTCCGTCATCGTCCCAGCATTTAATGGAGGCATGAACCCACTATCGAGCATAAATACTCCCTCTTGGAGTTAAGAGCAAAAACTTGGCCGGAGCCTCTACTAATAACGGAGAGCATGCAAGATCATAAACAACACATAGGTAATAACTTGATAATTAACATAACATAGTATTCTCTATCCATCGGATCCCGACAAACACAACATATAGAATTACGGATAGATGATCTTGATCATGTTAGGCAGCTCACAAGATCCAACAATGAAGCACAATGAGGAGAAGACAACCATCTAGCTACTGCTATGGACCCATAGTCCAGGGGTGAACTACTCACTCATCACTCCGGAGGCGACCATGGCGGTGAAGAGTCCTCCGGGAGATGAATCCCCTCTCCGGCAGGGTGCCGGAGGAGATCTCCGAATCCCCCGAGATGGGATTGGCGGCGGCGGCGTCTCGTAAGGTTTTCCGTATCGTGGCTCTCGGTATCGGGGGTTTCGCGACGGAGGCTATTTGTAGGCGGAAGGGCAGGTAAAGAGGCGGCACGAGGGGCCCACACCATAGGTCGGCGCGGCCAGGGCCTGGGCCGTGCCGCCCTAGTGTTTCGCCACCTCGTGGCCCCACTTTGACTCTCCTTCGGTCTTCTGGAAGCTTCGTGGCAAAATAGGACCCTGGGCGTTGATTTCGTCCAATTCCGAGAATATTTCTTTACTAGGATTTCTGAAACCAAAAACAGCAGAAAACAGCAATTGGCTCTTCGGCATCTTGTTAATAGGTTAGTTCCGGAAAATGCACGAATATGACACAAAGTGTGCATAAAACATGTAGATATCATCAATAATGTGGCATGGAACATAAGAAATTATCGATACGTCGGAGACGTATCACACCTCTAGTGAACTGTGGACCCCGGTCCATTCTTTACATCTGAAATACAATCTGCTGCTATTGTTCTTTACTGTTCTTGCAAACAATCATCATCCACACTATACATCTAATCCTTTGTTACAGCAAGCCGGTGAGATTGACAACCTCACCTGTTTCGTTGGGGCAAAGTACTTTGGTTGTGTTGTGCGAGTTCCACGTTGGCGCCGGAATCCCCGGTGTTGCGCCGCACTACATCCCGCCGCCATCAACCTTCAACGTGCTTCTTGGCTCCTCCTGGTTCGATAAACCTTGGTTTCTTTCTGAGGGAAAACTTGCTGTTGTGCGCATCATACCTTCCTCTTGGGGTTCCCAACGAACGTGTGAGTTACACGCCATCAATGTCCTTCACATACTTTTCTTGAGAGATGAAGGTGCCTTTTGCAAGTTGCCTCACTTGGAAGCGTAGGAAGAACTTCAACTCTCCCATCATGGACATCTCAAATTTCCTAGTCATCAATAGCTCAAAAGCTTTGTTATGATTGGGGTTAGTTCCACCAAAGATAATATCATCAACATATATTTGACATATAAATAGGCCACCCCCTTTAACCCGCTTGGTGAAAAGGGTGGAATCGACCGTACCCATGCAAAACCCATCATGTAGTAAGAAATACCTAAGGAACTCATACCAAGCACGTGGAGCTTGCTTGAGACCGTAGAGTGCCTTATGGAGTAAATACACGTGGTTGGGTCGGCATGGGTCTTCGAAACCCGGGGGTTGAGCCACATATGCGGTTTCTTTTAGGGGACCATTCAAAAATGCACTTTTTTACATTCATTTGATATAGTTTGAAATTGTGGAAGGATGCAAATGCAAGCAAAAGACGAATAGCTTCAAGACGGGCTACCGGCGCAAAGGTATCCTCAAAATCCATACCTTCTATTTGGGCAAACCCTTGCGCCACTAACCTTGCTTTGTTTCGTATGACAATGCCATTCTCATCTTGCTTGTTCTTGAATACCCATTTGGTCCCAATAATATTGATGCGATGATCCTTGGGTCTCTAAACGAGAGACCACACTTCATTACGAGTGAAACACTCCAATTCTTCTTGCTTGGCAATTACCCAATTCGGATCAACCAAGGCTTCATGTACCTTGAGTGGTTCAAAACTAGACACAAAAGCATGGTGTTGACAATAAGTGATAAGTAATGCATGGTGTCTACGAGTTACCACTCCTCTTGAAATGCTACCAAGGACTTGATCTACTTTCATGTCACTTGCCCTTGTAGCGGCCTTGATCTTCCGAATGGTTCCTTCATGATCAATGAATTCATCCCTTGCTAGTGCTTGATCATGAGGGATCACTTGAGCTTGATCATGAGTTGTGGATGTCTCTTGATCATCATCATGGTCTTGCTCGGTGGAATGAGGACTTTCTTCTTGTTCTTCGGAATGTGACTCATCTTGAGTGGAGGATGGTTCTTGAGTTGCACTTGATGGTTCGGCTTGAGTTGAGCTAGGCTCCACTTGAGCCGTGCTTGATACTTCTACTCCATCATCTTGATCATCATTATGAACTTCTATGGGCCGGATGTGTCCAATGCCCATATGCTTGATGGCACTAGATGGATCATCATTATTACCTGCAACACATGGAACAACTTGCTCCACTTGGGAGCCATTATCCTCCAAGAACTCCACGTCACAAGATACTTCAATAGTCCCAGTGGACCGGTTGTAGTATCTATAGGCGTGAGAGTTCTCCACATAACCAACAAATATGCCCTCTATGGTTCTAGTTTCAAATTTACCGAGCTTTACTTTGTTGTTCTTAATAAGACATTTGCATCCAACGACACGAATGTACATGACATTAGGCTTGTTACCGGTAAGAAGCTCGTATGGAGTTTTGTTGTGGAGGGGACGGAGGAAGAGCCGGTTGGAGTAGTGGACGGCCATAGAGATGGCTTCTCCCCAAAAGTTGTGGGGTGAGTTGAATTCACTCAACATGGTTCTTGCCATCTCAATGATAGTCCGGTTCTTCCTTTCAACAACACCATTTTGTTGAGGGGTGTATGGCGCCGAAAACTCATTCTTGATGCCCTCATCATCGACAAACTCTCGCATGGTGTAGTTATTGAACTCGGTGCCATTGTCGGTTCTAATCGCCTTGATCTCGGATTCATACATACGTTGAGCTTTCTTGGTGAAGATGATGAACTCCCTATGGGTCTCGTCCTTAGACTTAAGGAGAAAGACCCAAGAGTATCTTGAGTAATCATCAACAATGACAAGTCCATACTTGCTCCCACCAAGAGTATCATAATGTGATGGCCCAAAGAGATCCAAATGAAGGAGCTCCAAAGGCCTAGATGTGGTGACAATACTCTTGATAGGATGTTTCTTCTTGAGTTGCTTTCCGGCTACACATGCACTGCAAACACGATCTTTCTCAAAAGAAATGTCGGTTAGTCCCACAATGTGTTCACCCTTTAGGAGTTGTTTAAGATTCCTCATGTTGACATGACCAAGGTGGCGATGCCACAACCAACCTTCGTCATGCTTGGTCGCCATTAGACATGTGGAGTGAGAGGAGCTCTCTTTCGAGAGGTCAACCACGTAAAGGTTGTTCTCCACATATCCCACGAGGACCAATTTGAGATTGTCACTCCTAAAGCCTTTCACACAATAACTAGTAAAAATATGAATTGTAACCGGCATCGGCAAGATGATATATAGAAAGTAAGTTATAGCCAAGGGATTCAACAAACATAACCGTCTCAAGGCACAAGTCCTTAGAGATTGCTACCTTGCCATACCCAAGTACCTTTCCCTTTGAGTTGTTATCAAAGGTAATGCTTGACTTCTTGTTGATATCTTCAATGAATTGATCAAGCACACCTCTTCCTCCGGTCATATGATTGGTGCATCCACTATAAAACACCCATTTTTGACCACCGGAGGAATACCCCTACAAAATCAAGTAGAGGATTTAGGAACCCATCGATTAATGCGTTCCTTTGCAATGGCAACAATATCTTTTGGTACCCAAATTGAGTACTCTCTATAAGCATAGCCATTAGGAGGGCCAACATAGTTAGCATAGACGCCACCATAATAATCAACAAATAATGCATAGTGATCGTTGGCCCCGTGCGGTCACCACTAGTGGCTTTGCCCTTTGAGGCTTTGCCATTATTAGTGACCTTCTTGTTCTTATCTTGAGCGGGTTTCTCCTTCTTGTAGTTGTTCTTCTTGTGAGACTTGGGAACATATCCAAGTCCAAACTTTTGATTGTTTGACCTTTGCTTACTCAAGAGGTCATCCAATCCCATCTTGTTCTTGGCGGTGGTGAACTTTGCAAGTTCCTTTGTTAACCTAACATTTTCCTCAAGAATAGATGCTTGCTCACAAGAAGATTCATTAGGATGATAGTCGAGACCATATTTGGTCACCAAGGATTCAAGATATGCATTGGTCTCAACATGCAAAGAGAGTTCCTCTTGTAAACGAACATGTTCCTCAACAAGCTTAGCATGCTCACTAGTAAAAGAAGTGGAGGAACTAGCAAGCTTTTCAACAACAATGGGATCCTTCATTGATTCAAGTGCCTTTGTGTAGGTTTCTTGGAGTAGGTCATGGTTCTCTCCAAGTTTCTTGAGCTCATCCTTAACAAGCTTGTTAGCTCTTTCAAGGTGGTCAAGATCCCTAGTGAGAGAAGCATGAGCAACTTCAAGTTCCTCCTTTGAGGCATGGAGCACTTGAGTCAAAGATTGAGCCCTATCAATAGTTTCTAGGTCCTTAACTTTATCAAGTTCATAAGTTTCAATTTGTTGCTTAAGACCTTGAGATATGCACCTTTCGGTTTTTAGCTCTTGTCTTAGGAGATTGAATCTCCGTTCCTTCTCATTCAAATGATATTCTAATTCCTCAATGGACTCATCATTTTCATTAAGTGAGTCCATCAAGAAATCAAACTTGACAAGAGCTTCACCATGAAGGGTGCATCTAACATCATAGAGTTCCTTAAGCACAATTAATTCTTCTTGATTTTCGTTTTCATCATCAAGAACACTAGATAGGGAAGGTGGAGGTTCCATTACCTTGGTTTCCCTTGCCACAAGACAAGAGCCAACGATTGTAGAGGAGGGAGAGTCATCGGAGTCATCATATTGAGTTGTTCTTGCCATGAAGGAAGATCCAACATCATTCTCCGTTGAGTAGTCCTTGGAGTAGTCATATGTGAAGAGTGACCCGGGCTTAGAGAAAGCCAAGCCGGCCACCCCGGCCTCCTTCTCCTCATCTTCCTCTTCATCATCGGACAAGTACTCGGCCCCAACAAAGGCTCTTCCCTTGTTCTTCTTGTATCGATCGTTGATTGGGTTTGGCTTCAATCTTGGCTTGACCCCTTTGATGAATCTTGGCTTGTCTACCCTTTTCTCATAAGGGCACTCATTTGCAAAGTGGCTATCTTCATCACAATTGTAGCAAGTTCTCTTCTTCTTCTTGACATTGAGGAGCATTGGGAACTTTGCCTTGTATTTCTTGGCAAAGAAAGCAAAGTCGGTAGCAATGTCACTAGTTGAAGTCATCTCTTCTTCTTCTTCTTCAATTTCATAGTCTTCTTTGTTTCCATGATCGGCCCTAGCTTTGAGAGCAAGGTTGTGTGGCGCTTCATGATTGTGTGAGGCTTCATCAACACGGTTCATTGCCATGAGCCTCTTTCCCGCTTTGGCCATGTTTTCATTGGCGGCCACATAGGAGACTAGATCATCGGAGTTGAGATCGGCACTCTTGGTCATGATTTGCAAGTTGAGTGCAAGGTTGGTGTCTTCTTGTTTGACGGCAATCGTAGCAATGACCTTGGACTTTATGAATGCTTCATTCATCTCGAAGCCATCATTGTACTTCTCAACTCCAAGTCCCTTGACCCTCACTCTAAGAGCACCTAGCCTTGCATAAGCATCGGCCACGGATTCTCCTTCTCGGATCATGAACTGATGGGCCTCTTGCTTTGCGGTCTCATAAAGAGCTGATTGGATCAAATCGGTTCCCTCTTGGAGTACTACGATTCGATCCCACAACTCTTTAGCGGAGTCTATGTCATTGACTTGAACAAGGAGCTTGCGGTTGATGCCACTCCCAATCTTGTCACGTGCGGAGGCATTGAGTTGATGGTTGTAGAATTCGGTGGAGGTCAACCGAATGGGGTCTTGTGGCTCCCGGTATCCATGAACAATGATCTCCCATAACTCCACACTGCAGCTGCGAATATGAGATTCCATAGAAGATTTCCAAAAAGGAAAGTGAGTTCCATCAAAATGGGGAACATTCCCACTATGGTTTATATGAGGCATGGGTGAAGTGTTTTTGGGATAGTCATGGTTGACTTCACGATAGCTCCCTAGAGAGGCCGAAGCCGTACTAGGAGACCCATTAGTCAAGTTCTTATGCATGGCGGACATCTTCGCCATTTGGCTTTGTAGTTCATCCTCCTTTTTCTTCTTCTCGGCATCATATGCCAAGAATCTAGATTTCATCTCTTTAACCGAAAGGTTAGAGTCTTCATCTAGACCCTCGAATAGTTTATCCATCTCACTCTTAAGGCGGTGAAGCCCTTAATAAGAGTCCAGGCTCTGATACCAATTGAAAGTATAGAGATGGTAAACCTAGAGGGGGTGAATAGGTTTCTACAAATTTTAATTCTTTCTTTGCAATATTAGGCTTTGCGGAATATAAAGGTGAGCCTAATGCAAACTAGGTGAAGCAACCTATATGAGGATACAACTAACTCGAGCACGAAGGCTCCCACGAGCAGATTAAATCACAAGTAAGGAGTTCGGTTAGAGATAACCGATAGCACGCGGAGACGAGGATGTATTCCCGTGTTCCCTTCCTTTGCAAGAAGGTACGTCACATTTGGAGGGGTGGAGGTCCCACGAAGGATTCCCCATGCCACGAAGGCTCACCCTATTCTCCGGAGCCTATCCCACGAAGGAATAGCTCACTCACTTGTGGTAGACTTTGAGGTAGCCTCCAAACCTTCACAATCTTGCCCGGAGCAAATCCACAGCCCGGATGCTTCCGGACTCCTCTTGCCCACCTAGGGTTTCCAAGAAACCCTAGGAAGCAAGCTTCTCGATGAATACAAGGGGAATGAGATTTGGCTTGGTAGAATAGTAGATCGGGTCCTCCTCTAACGATTCCCGGAGGGATTTGAGTTTGGGTGGAGGAGGAGGGAGATCTGAGGCTTTTGGTGTTTCTAGCAATGGAGTAAGAGAGAGAGAGAGCTCAAGAACAGCTTGTAGTGTAGTGCCTAACTGTTCAGAGGTAGGAGAAGGCCTATTTATAGTGTTCTTCGAAATATGGCCGTTGGTCACTTGCCACCTCATCTTTTCTCTCGACAAACCCGGTCAACCGGACCACTGACCGGATTGTCCGGTGCAGAGGCCGGTCGGACCGGGCCAGGGACCGGACCTGCCGGTCCAGACCGGACGATAGACCGGGGGACACTTTGCGTCGTCCAGGAGCTCCTCCGGTTGGCGCCCGGTTGGCGACCGGTTGGCGACCGGTCGACCGGACCATACGCCGGCCCCGCCGGTCTGTAGGCCGGCTGACCGGGCCGCAGACCGGACCACTTAGGCGCCCTTTTGACGCCCGGTTGGCGCCCGGTTGGCGACCGGTTGACCGGGCCGCACGCCGGACTGTCCGGTTGGGGGGCCGGCTGACCGGTCGGCAAACCGGATTTCTGCTTGTAGACCCCTTTTCGATTGTTGTTGAAGTGGGGGTCTCCTTTAGCCTTCTTGTTCCTTTGATACACCATTTATGCCTCTTTGCCTAATACCTGAGATTATCCTTATAAACGTATTAGGCCAAATACTCTAGCACGGTGTCATTGTTACCAAAATTATGGATAAGGGTAAAATACCCTTACAGAACTCTACCACCAAGATCCACTAAGGACTACCACGAATTGGTGAAATTTCTCTCGGTGGAACGATAGATCGGGGTCTCCTCCACCACTCCTCAAAGTATGAGCAAGATTGATTGGGTAGGGAGGGAGATCCACTCAGTTTGAGCTCAGCAACAATGGAGGAGAGAGAGAGAGAAGAGCTAAAAACGAGTTGGGGAAGAAGGGGCCTTTTTATAGGTCCCCTCAAATCCAACCGTTATGTGCTGTTTTGGCCTAAGCGGTACTACCGCTTTGTGCAAGCGGTACTACCGCTCTGAATTCGAATCCACACAGTACTTTTCCACGTGGACACGGAGCGGTACTACCGCTGGCGGTACCGCTCGAGGTACCGCAGTAGGGTCCAGACCTTACTAGACTCAAAGCGGTACCGGAGCGGTACCGAAGTGGTACTACCGTAACGAGTTACGGTACTTGAGCGGTACCGTGGGCGGTACTACCGCTAGCAAGCGGTACTACCGTTCATGGTACCGCAAAGGTACCGCAACTAGTACTGTGAGACAATATCGTGTGCAATCCTCAGAGCGGTATCTCAGAGCGGTACCAGTAGGGGTAGCGGTACTAACGCTCCTGGTACCGGTAGTACCGCTATGGCTAAAACAGCTTTTTCCTCTTTTCCTCTCCTACCATGTTACCTCACGACACACACACAAAACCAGAAAACCTAAGATCTACGCTTCAGTCTTCCGATCATAGTGTGTTCAGCGAGGGCACCGTACACCTACAAATCCATCAAAGACAATCTTTGTGCACGGTTAGGATTATTCAAGTGTTGTCAACAAACACACAAAACACGGGATATAGATCTTGCTCTTTCAATCTCCCCCTTTTTGGTGTTTGATGACAACACAAGAATTTGCAATATAGCATAAGATATTATGATAAGGCTCTTGATTTGTAAGAAGTAGGCGGAGCTCCCCCTAGATGCGTGCATATTTGAAATATGCATTTGTATACAAATGCACGCATCCTAGAGAAACGACTCCCTCTAGATTCTACAAACCATGCTCATATGCAACACGGATTTTTGACAAGATGAATAGCATATGCACACTATGGAGGCAACACAAGAACATATAGGAGATTTGGGTGTATTTCATACCTTTGCTTTGAGAAAACCCAACCTCACAATAAGTACCTCCATAGAATTGATGTAGCCAATCATGAGATAGATAATGAAGACCAATATAGGCTACCATGAATAAGTCTTAATACAAACCGGAGGATCGGGACCTCCACAAATAGAGTAGCATACGAATATGAATTAAGTTCCGAATAACTAGAGATGAAATATGATGCCAAGGCCGAAAAACCAAAAAGAAGCACCAAGCCCTTGGCATCCCCATGCAAATTCCCGTCCTAATAGACCAACTTCTCCCCCTTTGGCATCGTAACACCAAAAAGGGAGAAGAAGCATACTACCGTCCCAAGGTGAATCACTCGTCGTCCTCATCATCATCGTCTTCCTCGTCGTTCTCCTCCTCATCATCATCCATCTCCTCGCCCTCATCCTCGTCCTCGTCCTCTTCATCTTCAACTTGGCCCTTACCATGAGGTGGTGGAGAGGGACGAATTATGCGCTCGGGGATGGAGTCCTCGGAACTTGACCAAGTGAGCTTAGACTTCCACTCACCGGGAGGAGTGATGTTGTCCTCGGAGCCCTCGGAGACAGAAAGCTGCATGTGCCTCATCATCGCCTTTTGGCGTTGGCGGATCTTCTTGTTGTCATGGTGAGCTTGATACATCCTATCTTCAAGGTCCCTCTTGAAGCAAAAGGACTTCTTGAGGCGAGCGGTGAGCTTGGCGAAGAGGCCCTTGGTCTTGACGGAGTTGGGCATGTAGTCGGAGTCATCACTATCGGCTTCGTCTTCGTCCTTGTCCTTGGGAGCTCCCTTGCCGAACCTTCGAAGATCATGATTCTTGACAAAGAGGACTCTTCTCCTTATGAATAGTGATGTTGGGGTGGCATTTCTCAAGAAGATCTCCACGGCCCTCTTGCTCCCACTTGAGACAAATGAGCCTCATGATGTATGGTGCATATTGGGGAAGCTTGCGAAGGAAGGCACAATCGCGCATCTCATGCCAAATGTAGTCCATGACGTCCAATTGCTTACCGCGGCCCTTCATCTCGTGAGTGCGCACAAGAAGGTTCACGAGAAACCCATGCACTTCATCATGGTTAGTGTGCTTGGGGTTGATGGTGCTGCGATAGATGCGGTTCATGATGTCATAGACGGGGAGGAGGTTCTTGGCACTTCCACACAACATCCTTCCGGGGATGTAGAGGTCGGCCATTTTCTCCTTAGCCATTGGCTTGGCCTAGAGGTGGATCCGGAAGACGTTGGTGTCATAGTCATTAAGCTCATACCCAATGCCTCTAGCAAAATCCTGCCACGTGGCCTCCATCAGATGTTCCCTTGTCATCCACTTCAAGGAGCGGAAGCCTCCTTCATCCTCAAGGAATACAACCGTGGCGTAGAACTGGCATATGATCTCCTTGGAGTAGTTGTGAGAGAAGGTCATCAGCTGGTCAATCCCTTGCTCTACACATATCTCAAGAGCTTCTCCAAAATACTCGAGGTTGGAGTTGAGCTTGTCCATGCTAATGGAGTAATGAGGGCAGCAGTTGAACTCCTTGGCCCCATAGACTTCATTGTAGATCCTCTCTTGGTTGACATGATAGAAGAAGGGATTGGGGCATTGACGAGCATTTCTTGGTAGCAAATACGGATTGGCCCCTCGTACCTCCAAGAATTGGGATTTCTTGAGATCAACCATTGATTTCCGAGGACCCTGAGCGGTCCTTTTGCCAGCTGCTGCCTCCCTCTGACGCTTGGTGAGTCTAGCGGGAACAATCTCCTCTTGCTCATCTTCATCTCGATGACGACGAGAGGACGGCTTGACCTTGCCACCACCACGGGGCCTAGATGATCCTGTGAATAGCAAAGATTTGGGAGGGAATAGGGGATAAGTACACAAGCCATGGAGTTAGAGATCAAGGAAGACACTAACAAGCAACATTGGTGAAACTAGTCAAAGCGGTAGTACCGCAACCAGACCCGGTAGTACCGCTTGGAGCGGTAGTACCGCCTGCGAACAAGCGGTACTACCGCTCAAGCTCTGCACATCTAGATCTAGGTTGAGGACATGGCAAAGAAGTTCATAGTGTCACACATTGTTGCAAGCTAGTATCTCCGCACATGTAGAGCTTCCAAGAGGGCTTCTCCACCGCAAACTGATACGTCTCCAACGTATCGATAATTTCTTGTGTTCCATGCCACATTATTGATGTTATCTACATGTTTTATGCACACTTTATGTCATATTCGTGCATTTTCTGGAACTAACCTATTAACAAGATGCCGAAGTGCCGCTTCTCGTTTTCTCGCTGTTTTTGGTTTCGAAATCCTAGTAACGAAATATTCTCGGAATCGGACGAAATCAACGCCAAAGTTCCTATTTTCATCGGAAGCATCCGGAACACCCGGGAAGGACCGGAGGGGGCCACAGGGCCACCAAACCCTAGGCTGGCGCGGCCGGAGGGGGGCCGCGCCGCCCTATGGTGTGGCCCCCTGTCGACCCTCTGACTCCGACTCTTCGCCTATTTAAGTCGTCGTGACCTAAAACCTCGACACCAATTGACGAAACCCGCGAAAGTTACCGTGGCGCCGCCGCCATCGCGAAACTCCAATTCGGGGGACAGAACTCTGTTCCGGCACCTCGCCGGAGCGGGGAAGTGCCCCCGGAAGGCTTCTCCATCGACACCGCTGCCATCTCCATCGACACCGCTGCCATCTCCACCGCCATCTTCATCACCGCTGCTGCTCCCATGAGGAGGGAGTAGTTCTCCATCGAGGCTCGGGGCTGTACCGGTAGCTATGTGGTTCATCTCTCTTCCATGTACTTCAATACAATGATCTCATTGAGATTCATATGAGTTTGTATCACTACTATCTATGTGCTACTCTAGTGATGTTATTAAAGTAGTTCTATTCCTCCCGCACGTGTGTAAAGGCGACAAGTGGGTGCACCGTGTTAGTACTTGGTTTATGCTATGATCATGATCTCTTGTAGATTATGGAGTTAACTATTGCTATGATAATATTGATGTGATCTATTCCTCCTACATATGCATGAAGGTGACAGGGTGCATGCTATGCTAGTACTTGGTTTAGTAGCGTTGATCTATCTTACACTAAAGGTTACTTAAACATGAGCATTATTGTGGAGCTTGTTAACTCCGGCATTGAGGGTTCGTGTAATCCTACGCAATGTGTTCATCATCCAACAAAAGTGTAGAGTATGCATTTATCTATTCTCGTTATGTGATCAATGTTGAGAGTGTCCACTAGTGAAAGTGTAATCCCTAGGCCTTGTTCCTAAATACCGCTGAGTTACTACTGCTTGTTTACTACCGCTTGTTTACTACCGCTGAGTTACTACCGCTTGTTTACTCGTTTTACTGCGTTACTACTGCTGCAATACCACCACCATCAACTACACGCCAAGCACTTTTCTGGCACCGTTGCTACTGCTCATATATATTTATACCACCTGTATTTCACTATCTCTTCGCCGAACTAGTGCACCTATTTGGTGTGTTGGGGACACAAGAGACTTCTTGCTTTGTGGTTGCAGGGTTGCATGAGAGGGATATCTTTGACCTCTTCCTCCCTGAGTTCGATAAACCTTGGGTATCCACTTAAGGGAAACTTGCTCGCTGTTCTACAAACCTCTGCACTTGGAGGCCCAACACTGTCTACAGGAAAGGAGGGGGAACGTAGACATCAAGCACTTTTCTGGCGCCGTTGCCGGGGAGGAAAGGTAAAAGGCACTCATACTACGGTCCCAGGTAAAGTATTTTTCTGTTACCGTCGTGTGTGTGCTCGAAGCTATTTCCTTTAGATCCTGCAATTGCATCTTTTTGTTTCTTGTTTACACTAGTTTGGCATAATGTACAAGAGTGAGCTTCTTATTCTATTTCCTGATTTAAAACATGGATTGTTTGATGCGAAAATTAAAAAACCTATGAAATCTTCTTTGCATGCTGGTAGTAATATTAGTATGAACGCTTTGAACACCATTGTTGACAATGATATAGGAAGTTCTAAGCTTGGGGAAGCTGGTTTTCATGATATTTTTAGTCCCCCAAGCATTGAGGAGAAAATTTTCTTTGATGATACTTTGCCTCCTATTTCTGATGATTATAATGATAGTGGTCTTTTGATGCCACTTACTGCTGAGAGTAAATTTTGTTGTGATTATACTATGCCTCCTACACTTGATGAGAATAATAATGATAGCTACTTTGTTGAATTTGCTCCCACTACAACTAATAAAATTGACTATGCTTATGTGGAGAGTAATAATTTTATGCATGAGACTCATGATAAGAATGCTTTATGTGATAGTTATATTGTTGAGTTTTCTCATGTTGCTACTGAAAGTTATTATGAGAGAGGAAAATATGGTTGTAGAAATTTTCATGTTACTAAAATGCCTCTCTATGTGCTGAAATTTTTGAAGCTATACTTGTTTTATCTTCCTATGCTTGTTACTTTGCTCCTCATGAACTTGTTTATTTACAAGATTCCTATGCATAGGAAGCATGTTAGACTTAAATGTGTTTTGAATTTGCCTCTTGATGCTCTCTTTTGCTTCAAATACTATTTCTTGCGAGTGCATCATTAAAACTGCTGAGCCCATCTTAATGGCTATAAAGAAAAGAACTTCTTGGGAGATAACCCATGTGTTATTTTGCTACAGTACTTTGTTTTATATTTGTGTCTTGGAAGTTGTTTACTACTGTAGCAACCTCTCCTTATCTTAGTTTTGAGTTTTGTTGTGCCAAGTTAAGCCGTTGATAGAAAAGTAAGTACTAGATTTGGATTACTGCGCAGTTCCAGATTTCTTTGCTGTCACGAATCTGAGCCCACTGCCCTGCAGGAAGCTCAGAAAATTATGCCAATTTACGAGCATGATCCTCAGATATGTACGCAACTTTCATTCAATTTGAGCATTTTCATTTGAGCAAGTCTGGTGGCCTAATAAAATCCATCTTTACGGACTGTTCTGTTTTGACAGATTCTGCCTTTTATTTCGCATTGCCTCTTTTGCTATGTTGGATGAATTTCTTTGATCCATTAATGTCCAGTAGCTCTATGCAATGTCCAGAAGTGTTAAGAATGATTGTGTCACCTCTGAACATGTTAATTTTTATTGTCCACTAACCCTCTAATGAGTTGTTTCGAGTTTGGTGTGGAGGAAGTTTTCAAGGGTCAAGAGAGGAGGATGATATACTATGATCAAGAAGAGTGAAAGCTCTAAGCTTGGGGATGCACCCGGTGGTTCACCCCTGCATATATCAAGAAGACTCAAGTGTCTAAGCTTGGGGATGCCCAAGGCATCCCCTTCTTCATCGACAACATTATCAGGTTCCTCCCCTGAAACTATATTTTTATTCCATCACATCTTATGTGCTTTTTCTTGGAGCGTCTGTTTGTTTGCTTTTGTTTTTGTTTTTGTTTGAATAAATTGGATTACATCATGCTTGTGTGGGAGAGAGACACGCTCCGCTGGTTCGTATGAACACATGTGTTCTTAGCTCATAATATTCATGGCGAAGTTTCCTCTTCGTTAAATTGTTATATGGTTGGAATTGGAAAATGATACATGTAGTAATTGCTATAATGTCTTGGGTAATGTGATACTTGGCAATTGTTGTGCTCATGTTTAAGCTCTTGCATTATATACTTTGCACCCATTAATGAAGAAATACATAGAGCATGCTAAAATTTGGTTTGCATAATTGGTCTCTCTAAGGTCTAGATAATTTCTAGTAAGGTGTTTGAACGACAAGGAAGACGATGTATAGTCTTATAATGCTTGTAATATGTCCTTTATGTGAGTTTTGTCTGTACTAGTTCATACTTGTGCTTGCTTCAAACAACCTTGCTAGCCTAAACCTTGTATCGAGAGGGAATACTTCTCATGCATCCAAAACCTTGAGCCAAACAACACCATGCCATTTGTGTCCACCATACCTACCTACTACATGGTATTTCCCGCCATTCCAAAGTAAATTGCTTGAGTGCTACCTTTAAACAATTCAAAATTTATTACCTCTGATTTGTGTCAATGTTTTATAGCTCATGAGGAAGTATGTGGTGTTTATCTTTCAATCTTGTTGGGCAACTTTCACCAATGGACTAGTGGCTTCATCCGCTTATCCAATAAGTTTGCAAAAAGAGCTGGCAATGGGATTCCCAGTCCCAAATTAATTAACAAAAATAGACACTCCTCCATGGTATGTGATTGTTGGACGGCACCCGAAGGATTCGGTTAGCCATGGCTTGTGTAAGCAAAGGTTGGGAGGAGTGTCATCATAATAAAACTAAAATAAAAAGGCACTCCTTCATGGTATGAGATTGTTGGCAGTGCACCCGAGGATTCGGTTAGCCATGGTTTGTGAAAGAAAGGTTGGAAGGAGTGCCACCCAAAAATAAAATAAAATGGGAGCCGCTCTTTGAAGGTTTGCCTGGCAAGGGGTTAGAGTACCCGCTACCATTCGTTGACAACAACATACACCTCTCAAAACTTTATTTTTATGCTCTCTTTATGTTTTCAAAATCAAAGCTCTAGCACAAATATAGCAATCGATGCTTTCCTCTTTGAAGGATCATTCTTTTACTTTTATGTTGAGTCAGTTCACCTACCTCTCTCCACCTCAAGAAGCAAACACTTGTGTGAACTTTGCATTGATTCTTACATACTTGCTTATTGCATTTGTTATATTGCTTTGCATTGACAATTATCCATGAGATATACATGTTATAAGTTGAAAGCAACCGCTGAAACTTAATCTTCTTTTGTGTTGCTTCAATGCCTTTACTTTGAATTATTGCTTTATGAGTTAACTCTTATGCAAGACTTATTGATGCTTGTCTTGAAGTGCTATTCATGAAAAGTCTTTGCTATATGATTCAGTTGTTTACCCATGTCATATACATTGTTTTGATCGCTGCATTCACTACATATGCTTTACAAATAGTATGATCAAGTTTATGATGGCATGTCACTCCGAAATTATCTTTGTTATCGTTTTACCTGCTCGGGACGAGCAGAACTAAGCTTAGGGATGCTGATACGTCTCCAACGTATCGATAATTTCTTGTGTTCCATGCCACATTATTGATGTTATCTACATGTTTTATGCACACTTTATGTCATATTCGTGCATTTTCCGGAACTAACCTATTAACAAGATGCCGAAGTGCCGGTTCCTGTTTTCTCGCTGTTTTTGGTTTCAGAAATCCTAGTAACGAAATATTCTCGGAATCGGACGAAATCAACGCCAAAGTTCCTATTTGCATCGGAAGCATCCATAACACCCGGGAAGGACCAGAGGGGGGCCACGAGGCCACCAAACCCTAGGCCGGCGCGGCCGAGAGGGGCCGCGCCGCCCTATGGTGTGGCCCCCCGTCAGCCCTCCGACTCCGACTCTTCGCCTATTTAAGTCGTCGTGACCTAAAACCTCGACACCAATTGACGAAACTCCGCGAAAGTTACTCGTGGCGCCGCCGCCATCGCGAAACTCCAATTCGGGGGACAGAACTCTGTTCCGGCACCCTGCCGGAGCGGGGAAGTGCCCCCGGAAGGCTTCTCCATCGACACCGCTGCCATCTCCATCGACACCGCTGCCATCTCCACCGCCATCTTCATCACCGCCGCTGCTCCCATGAGGAGGGAGTAGTTCCCCATCGAGGCTCGGGGCTGTACCTGGTAGCTATGTGGTTCATCTCTCTTCCATGTACTTCAATACAATGATCTCATTGAGATTCATATGAGTTTGTATCACTACTATCTATGTGCTACTCTAGTGATGTTATTAAAGTAGTTCTATTCCTCCCGCACGTGTGTAAAGGCGACAGATGGGTGCACCGTGTTAGTACTTGGTTTATGCTATGATCATGATCTCTTGTAGATTATGGAGTTAACTATTGCTATGATAATATTGATGTGATCTATTCCTCCTACATATGCATGAAGGTGACAAGTGTGCATGCTATGCTAGTACTTGGTTTAGTAGCGTTGATCTATCTTACACTAAAGGTTACTTAAACATGAGCATTATTGTGGAGCTTGTTAACTCCGGCATTGAGGGTTCGTGTAATCCTACGCAATGTGTTCATCATCCAACAAAAGTGTAGAGTATGCATTTATCTATTCTGTTATGTGATCAATGTTGAGAGTGTCCACTAGTGAAAGTGTAATCCCTAGGCCTTGTTCCTAAATACCGCTCGAGTTACTACCGCTTGTTTACTACTGCTTGTTTACTACTGCTGCGTTACTACTGCTTGTTTACTGTTTTACTGCGTTACTACTGGCTGCAATACCACCACCATCAACTACACGCCAAGCACTTTTCCGGCACCGTTGCTATCGCTCATATATATTTATACCACCTGTATTTCACTATCTCTTCGCCGAACTAGTGCACCTATTTGGTGTGTTGGGGACACAAGAGACTTCTTGCTTTGTGGTTGCAGGGTTGCATGAGAGGGATATCTTTGACCTCTTCCTCCCTGAGTTCGATAAACCTTGGGTATCCACTTAAGGGAAACTTGCTGCTGTTCTACAAACCTCTGCACTTGGAGGCCCAACACTGTCTACAGGAAAGGAGGGGGAACGTAGACATCACAAACTTCCATCAAACCCTAGCCTATGCATCTGGGGAGTTCAACACACCCTAGAGAGAGAGATTAGGGTTCATACCGGAGGACATGGCGGAGAAGAGGGTGGGGAAGCTTCTCCACGGAGGAGATTTGGCCGGCGGCGGCTGGAAGAGGAGATCGAGGCCGATTTCCTCGAGGTCTTGAGCTTGGGGGCGTCGTTGGCTTGAGGAGGATGGGGGTTTGTGGTGATTTGGGATAAATCCCGACCCAACCGGTACCTCTAGTCAAAAACGCAAGCGGTAGTACCGCTCGTAAAAGGGGTAGTACCGCTTACCGGTACTTACCCGGTACCTCGGGCGGTAGTACCGCTCTGGGGACAAAATTCAGTTTCGTCAGATTGCTGCCCAAAGCGGTAGTACCGGCCTGAGATCCGGTAGTACCGGCCTCCAAACTTAAGGACACTCAGATTTTGGTGTAGACTTGTGCTTTTAGACTGAGTTGGCTCGAGAGATAGATAATGGCTTAGGATTGGATGACGGAACTGTTAAGGTACTACCCACCCAAGCTTGCAAGAATCAAAGCAAGAAAAAGCCAAGCTTAGGTGAATCTCCCATGAAGAAACAAAGAGAAAAGAAAACCAAAAGCAAATGAAGAAAAGAAACCAAAAAGAAACAAAAAGCTCCTCAAGGAGGAGGTTGGTGGCCGAAACCACCGTGTAAGAGTATAGTAGTGTGAGGTCGCGTAGATGTATCTAGGACTCACGACTACAACTCAACATTAAGCTCAATAGTCACTTAGTTGACGAATAGCATATGTTTTGGATTTCTTTATGCATCATGGGGGGAGGGATAGCTCAATAAGTTTAAACCGCACTCCCCCTATGTTCATGCGTGCTTTACATCTAGACATGTAGCACGAGAGTGGTATAAGTACCCACTTTTGACACAATGTCCGGATGAGAAGCACAAAGGTAGAGAAGCAAACCTTGACGTTTATCGGTAGAGAGTGAGACCAATGTCTTGTAGGACTCATTAAGGAAGTGTTGATACTTGGGGTTGCTATACCGTTGGACCCCCTCATATCTTGCTTTTGAGTATCTCTTGTACTTTGCTTGAGTTATGAAAGAGTCTTGACGCTTTAGCACTCCGGCGAGAATGGACCAAAAGGATAGATTCTTGTGAGGTCCCTTGAACTTCATCATGGTTTAGGTCCTCGCCTTGACCCTCATTGTTGTTGATGCCGAACTTTAGGTTGTGGAAGAGGTGATCTAGCACTTGGTTGTCCAATGGAAGAGACTTGGCCTTGTGGTGTAGATGGCTCCACATGGGTGGAACTTCGTCCTTCCCTGGCACTCATAGAAGGTAGCTTTTGAGATCGGCGAGTGCCAACACCCATCCTTCCTATGGTAACCTGGGAATTGCATCTCTTTTCTCACAAGAAGCACTTCGCTTCCTCCAAAGAACTTTCATATTCATCAAATGAGTCTCATCACACAAAAACACAACCACACAATAGACCCAAACTCCATCATCATGTTTGAGTGTCTCCAACTAAGGTTTGTCTCTCACTTCCGGCAACCCCATGAAGTTGGGGTAAAAATATGGCTAGGAGTAAATGATGGATTCCTTCTTTGCCAATGAAGATATCCAAAATATTGAGCTTGAACTCCAATCCATTGTTGCTCCTTCTTGCAAGGATCATGTTATAGAACTTGCATTGAACTTGTTTGAGAACCTCCATGGTTCATTTTCTTCAACGCAATTCCTACAAAGCATGATCTCTACACAAGGAAGAAAATTCCATTAGTCCTAGACCGTGGCCTCTTGAAGAGACTAGCTCCACAAGAGAACCACTACATGTTCATTATAGTAGATGCAAAGACCCAAGAGTGTAAAGCAATGAGCAAAAAGAACCATACATAAGAGTCTTGACAAGGTAGGACATCACCACCTTGTCAAGGCCCTAATACCTTTAAGCTTGCTCGTGTTGTCGTCATGGGGATGGTAGAGATAAAGAACTTGATGACGACAACGAATTCCTTGCTCCCGGTCATAAGACTTGTGGCTTCAAAACAACCACACAATAAACACCACCGAGAGCAAGGACTTTCATGGATCAAGACTTGGAGATAGGAACCCATTTTTCAATGGGCCCTATCTTGATGCTCCTCTTTATCTTGATCCTCCTTCTTCTCTTCTCTTTTGGCTTTATAGCCACTCCTTCTTCATTGCAAGAGACGTCATTGGCCTTATCTCTATTATCAATGACTCCTTCCAAGTATTGCACTTGAATTTGGAGTCTTTCAATTTTGGACTTCAAACGGTTGACTTCACGAACATGATCCGGATGGGGATGAGTGTTGTCGAATTCTTGAGCCTCTTTCTCCTTGTTCACCCGGAAATGTTCCAACAAAGCTTCTTCTTGAAGAGAATTCATTGTCAAGAGTGAGCACTTTTGTCTTTCCAAGGTGGCAATATCGTCTTCATGATTGCGACAAATATAGTCCTTGCTAGCCCGTTTATATTCCATCAAGGCTTCCTCATACATGATCTTGATCACCATAAGCTTGTCATTTCTCCTCTTTAGAGTTGCAATTTCGTCCTCATGGTCACAACAAGTTTCCTTTCCTTTACTCAAGCGAAAGTACTCCATCAAGGACTCATTTTGCCTATCATTCACTTCAACTAGCTTGGCCTTGTGTCTCTTTAAAGTGGCAATCTCTTCTTCATGATCACAACATTGCACCTTCTCTTTGCTCAAACGATAGTATTCATCCAAGGCCTCCTCTTGAGTTTAAATGACTTTCAAGAATTTAGCATTGTGTCTTCTCAAGAAGCAAACTTCGTCAAGGAGCTTGTCACAACATGGATTGGGACCTTCATCTTATTCCCTCTTAGTAAAGGTTGCAACATCCATAAGTGACCATTCATGGATCTCTTCAAGATAAAGCTTCTTCACTTTGAGCTCATCCACCCAACCAAGAGCATAATATCGGTCCTTGATAAGTTGGGAGATGAGAGAATTGTTGGAGTCCTCAAGAACAAGAGCACTAGCTTCAAGAGACATACGCATGCACACTTCTTCCTCATAAGCTTGAGTGAGAGAGATAAGCTCTAATTCCTCCTTCTTCTCAAGCCTCTTCTTTTCCATCATATGGTCTTGATCTCCTAGCTCCAACAATACCTTTGCCACTAAATAACGAGAAGAGTTGGTGATGAGGTTCTCATTTGGGGAGTCGAGGGGAGAGAGAGTGGAGATGGCGATGGCGGCCACTTCTCCCTCTTTCCCTTTGTCTTCACACTCATCACCTTCATCGGAGGAGTACTCCTCACGTATAATGAAGGCTCTAGGCTTCTTGGTGGAGAAGATCTTGGTGTTGTCGTAGTTAGAGGAGAACTTGGAGGAGCCTTTGGAGGGAGATTTAAACTTTCTCTTACAAACAAGTTTTCCACCATTGTCTTCCCTTCTCTCATAGATACAATCCGCAACAAAGTGACTCTTGTCGCCGCAATTGTAGTTCCATTTTGTTCTTCCATTGGGCTCTTGAAGGAGAGTTTAGTAGAATCATGAGATGAGTATCTTCTTGGCCTTGAGCTTCGTGTCTTGTTTCCACTCCAAAAACTCTTGGCGGCGAGAGCCATGTGTTCATGATAGTTGGCCTTGAGATCATCCGGACCCCACTCAATGGGATCCTCATCGCTCTCACTAGCTCCATGCTCCTTCATCTTCAATGCAAAGTTAGGCTTGCGGGTGTTGAGAGCGCGAGCAACAAGATCTTCCGCATTCTTCTTAGATATGTCCAAGGCGATGACTTCACCAAGGACTTCATCGGATGTCATAGCACGGAAGGAGGCATTTTGGCGGATGGCAGTCAACTTTACTTCCTCATAGGGAAGGAGAGCATTATAGAACTTTCTCTTGATCCAAGGGTCATCCACAAACGTTGCTCCAAGATCTTGCATTTGTTCACTTCATCAAAACGAGATCTTTGGATGCTCTCATTTCCGAGGAAGAGCTTGTCAAGTTTATCCCAAGCTTCCTTGGCGGTCTTGAGCGAGCGGATATGAGCGCGATCCTTGGGCGTTACAGCCATGTGAATCATGTTGATGGCGGTGGCGTTGAGTTGGTCATCTACCACTTCCCTTCTTGTCAAGTTCATTGGGTCTCGTGGTGAATATCCCTCCTCAATGATACGCCAAAGCTCGGTAGAAGCGCTGCGCACATGAGAACGTATTAAGAATTGCCAATTTTCAAAGCTATTAGATTCAAGTAGCGATGGTGAACCATGAGTCAAAATGCGAGGCATGGGTATTGGGACATTTACGGTGTAATCACTTGGTGGTGGCACCGCATGATTACCTCTTAATTGTCCCGCAACCGGAGGTTCATCCTTCCCTTTTGATGAGGTGTCAACATCCTCAAGATCCTTTTCCCGAGGTGGCTTTGTCGATTGCTCAACAAATCCAACAAGATGAAAAGTGTTAACTTGTGGTGGGGGAACATTGACACCTCTCTTAGGATCTATGATGGGGTTTGGTTTTGGAGTAATCAACTCCATCATCATAGCCTTCATTTGAGATACAATGGATGACTCCAATTTCTTGAGGTCATCCAAAGTAGCCGGAGTATTATCGGCAATTGATGATGGAGATGATTGCTCACCGGTAAGGACTCCATTCACATCCACCTCTTGATCGGCCATTTCTTAGGCGGTAAAGCCCGAGCAAGAAAACCTTGCTCTGATACCAATTGAATGGATCGTAGCGATCAAGAGGGGGGGGGGGGGGTGAATAGACGCGACGTCAAGTTTTAGTCTTTTTCAATTTTTAGTGCAACGGAAGGTAAAGGTGATAGCTTTAGCGATGGCGGTGTTCCTACAATGATCCTAGACAAGTACAACAAGCAAAGGAATCACACAAGATACTAAGAGTAAGGAGCAGGACAACCGAAGGGCGCGGAGACGAGGCGAGGTTTGTTTCCCGCGGTTCCTCCCACAAAAGGGAGTACGTCTGCGTTGAGGAGGTGCTAGCCTCACACAAGAGGCTAGACGGCCACACCACGAAGGAAGGCCTCACCTTCTTCCTCGAGAGAGCTCCACAAAGGTGCTCCCCCTTCTCCACTAAGGCACAGGTCGAAGCGGTGATTCCTTCACAAGGTTGGGGCGAGCTCCACACCACAAGGAGGCTCCCAACAACCTATGGGGCTAGCACAACACCAAGCTAGCCTCCATAGGTGCACTTCTTCCAAGATTCCACCATAGGAACTCTACCACCAAGATCCACTAAGGACTACCACGAATTGGTGAAATTTCTCTCGGTAGAACGATAGATCGGGGTCTCCTCCACCACTCCTCAAAGTATGAGCAAGATTGATTGGGTAGGGAGGGAGATCCACTCAGTTTGAGCTCAGCAACAATGGATGAGAGAGAGAGAGAGAAGAGCTAAAAACGAGTTGGGGAAGAAGGGGCCTTTTTATAGGTCCCCTCAAATCCAACCGTTATGTGCTGTTTTGGCCTAAGCGGTACTACCGCTTTGTGCAAGCGGTACTACCGCTCTGAGTTCGAATCCACACAGTACTTGTCCACGTGGACATGGAGCGGTACTACCGCTGGCAGTACCGCTCGAGGTACCGCAGTAGGGTCCAGACCTTACTGGACTCAAAGCGGTACCGGAGCGGTACCGAAGTGGTACTACCGTAACGAGTTACGGTACTTGAGCTGTACCATGGGCGGTACTACCGCTAGCAAGCGGTACTACCGTTCATGGTACCGCAAAGGTACCGCAACTAGTACTGTGAGACAATATCGTGTGCAATCCTCAGAGCGGTATCTCAGAGCGGTACCGGTAGGGGTAGCGGTACTACCGCTCCTGGTACCGGTAGTACCGCTATGGCTAAAACAACTTTTTCCTCTTTTCCTCTCCTACCATGTTACCTCACGACACACACACAAAACCAAAAAACCTAAGATCTACGCTTCAGTCTTCCGATCATAGTGTGTTCAGCGAGGGCACCGTACACCTACAAATCCATCAAAGACAATCTTTGTGCACGATTAGGATTATTCAAGTGTTGTCAACAAATACACAAAACACGGGATATAGATCTTGCTCTTTCACCGAGCAATTTTTAACATTTGGGTTTTATAAGTGTGGTTTGAGGTGGTTGGTGACCGAGGAGGCGAGGACTAGGAGGCTTCCACACGTTCTCGGGAGTCGTCGTGCCTGGCACCACGAGGAAATAGCACATAAGATCAGTTGTTGGTGAATCTTTTGCATAGAACCACATGTTGCAGTTTGTTTTGCACACAACACCATGTTTCCCTGTAATCTTTGCAAGAAACACATAAAACATAATTGGACTATTTGACACAGCAATTAGAGGAGTGTTCTGGTTCGATTAATCTGGTAACCAGTCCATCTTCTATATGCTTCTTTGATGTGCCTTTCATGTAATGATCAAATAGTAACCAAGTGTTCTAATGCAACGTGCAAGACGACCCGGCACGGCTGCCCCGCTCCTAGCAGTTGTGGATGGCTGAACCCCTCGAGTTCGACGAGGAAGATGAGGATCTCTTGCTGCCGGTCGCGGCCCTTGTGCCACAGGAAGTTGCTCTGCTCGAATTCAACGCTACCATCCACTTGATGAGGATCGAAGACGTGGGAGCTGTTGGTGGTCGCCATCCTCGCGGCGAGGTTAGGCGCGACCACGGTGATGCTGGGGCTGGTAGCTCTGCAGGCACACCCCCTGGTGGCCACGGACCTGGTGCCTCCTCGCCGCCCTCTAGATGGCCGGGGGCCGGTTCTGGTGTGGATGCGCCGAGGCCTGCTAGACGCTGGGGTGGTGGCCGCGAGCGGAGAGTGGCGCTGGGCCGCACGACCACGATAGCCCCTTGGCCCGTTGTGGCGGTGAACCAGGACCCGTCGACGGTGCACACGCCTCTTCTTCAGCTTGATGGCGCTCGCGCAGCCGCCGTGGCTCCGCTGGTTAGCTCCTCTACGGAGCGTGGATGAGGACGAGTCCCTAGCCTCTCCGCCTGCTCCAGTTTTCTCCCCTCCCGGCGCGGTGGCAGATTCTCAGGAGGCCTCCCGTGCTAGGGGCTCTCCTTCACTCCAAATGAGGCCGGCGGGGTTCGGCGAGGGTTTTGGCCCCGTGCTCTGGTCTGATGTGGATGGGGATTCGGAGGCTGACTCTCCCTCCGACCCGCGTTGTTCGAGTGTCACGTGGGACACTCCGCTGGACTTTGAGGTTGGTCCTCCCGGCAAGACGAACTCAGAGGGGATGTCCATGTTCACCGTCGAGATCTCCCCGGACTCTTACTTGCAGCGGCCGAGCCGGGAGATGATGAGCACTGGCCGCGCGTCGCTGCTGTCCGTGGATGCGTAGCCGGATAGTGTGGGGAGGGCGCTCGACGTGGATCCTCCCACTCCCCTTGGGGCGCGGCTGGCGACACCGACTCCCTCGCAGCCGGCCTGCACCAAAAGGAAAAAGTTCAACAAGAATGGCATTGCCGACCGAGCTTACCCGATTAATTGGCCGGGGGCATCGGAATCCATGGCCAGCATCTTCTTGGCAGGCGTGCCGCCCCCACCACTGGCGCCAGATCGCGTGGAGGCTGCCTCAATTACAGTCGACTCGCCGATTCCTGTGGGAAACCAGTCTGTCTCGTACTCCTCCATCTCCCCCATACTCGGCGCCGGCACGCCGGCGCCCCCACCGCCGTCGCCGGTCTCCAGGTCGCCGCCTCGTACATGTGGCCGCCTCGGTGGTGTACGAGAAGAACAACGTTCTTTTTTTACGAGAGAGGAACAAGGGAGTTTGGTTGAGGATGGGCGTATGGAGCAGTCTGGGCTTCCTAGTACTGGGCCCGGTCATCTAATTGTTATGTCAATAGAGGCTAATCAAGTATTATGTATTTTTTGCAAAGATTATCAAGAAATCTGGTGTTCTTTGCAAAACAAATTGCAAACTGTGGTTTTATGCAAAACATTCACCAACAACTGGTGTTATGTGCTATTTCCTCTGGCACCACACCCAGGGACGAAGATTTGGTGCGACGTAAAGTGGATCAATTCTCGACCAAGTGAACATTACCAAGTGACGTCAAAAACAGCAGCATCAAACTGCAGGAATAGCTAACGTGACGCCAGGTAAGGTTCAGGCCAACCACGTCCAGGGAAGAAGCATCGAATCAAACCTCAGTGGAAGTTTTATTTTAGGAAAGCAAAAACATTTTAGGAAAACAAAACATGTTCGCTCCGTTGTAGCCAGAGAATGATGCCGACATTGAATGGAGGAGTCGTGCTAGGCACACACGTCGCCTTCGTCGTCTCCCTCGCAGAATAAGTAGTCGAACGCGACTCGCAGCAGAGAGCACCAGCGACCTGCCTGCGACTGCGAGCGAAAATCTCGGGAGAGAGAGAGAGAGAGAAATCTAGCGAGGAGAGGCCGGAGGAGGAGGACTAGGAGCCATGTCGTGGCAGGCGTACGTGGACGAGCACCTGCTCTGCGACATCGAGGGCCAGCGCCTCACCGCCGCCGCCATCCTCGGCCACGACGGCTCCGTCTGGGCGCAGTCCGATGCCTTCCCCCAGGTTCTTGCCCTCCTCCAATCTATCCGTCCGCCTGCCATTGCTATCTTTATCCATATGCTTGACTTCGCTGGGATCTCGCGTGGCGGCGCGGCGAAAGCTGGATCCCGGTTCCGTTTCATTGATTGCTTGCTTGCTTGGTTCTATTCTACCTCTGGGCCCTTTGCTAGCGTGCCCACCAGTCTGTCGGGGGCTAGGATCGAGTAACTACTAGAAGTGCAGATGTGGCTTATGTCTGCGTTGCAAATTTTGCAAATTGCAGATAGGACTTCATGCAAAAATACAGATAATAGAACAGATATGTACGCATTACTGGACATCATTTCTGTCGCCATTCACGCGATCTGGTATTCATGATTTTCTGGCTAGATCTACATTACCACCAAAATGGGTAGCATCAAAATTGGTGTCCTCGTGTACCTAATGCTAAATTACTATTTCCAACTCTATTAAATTGTGGCTTGGTAATGTTAATGAACAGCCGAATTAAGATCCACTGCTCCGTAGGTCTTTTCTTTTCTTTTCGAGAATGATCCGAAGGTCTTTTGTGGTGCCAATGTTTTGCCCATCTCAAGAAAATACCACTTTAGTTGATGTAGGATTTTACCACGGGAGGTACCACACTTTACCCCCGTGTGCATGTTTCAGTGCCATATATGTAAATCATCATCACGTACTTAGACGATATCCCGCTCAACAAACATGGCACATAATCATTTAACAGTTGGTCATCGATTACTATTTTCCAACTTGTAATGGACAAGATGCAATCTTCTCTACATTTGCTTCACAATAACGAAATGTAGACATTATGGAACTATCTTTCATCATGTCTGAACTAATCGTCTAATCTACATAACAAATGACATCAAATTCTAAATCAACCCATGGGATGCACATCAGCTTCTGTGCTGGTTCCCACAGCCGTTCACAGTCCCCGGCAATGAGAGGCCAGACGGTTGTGAGGTAGCTGCTCTCAGGAGCACGTTGCTGGTTAGAGTTAGAGACATCTAGTGTGCTTAAAATTTGGATGATTAAGTCTGGTGTCGTTAATTTAACTGTGGGACTTTCATATTTCTGGACCTTTTAGCCCCATGGCATTGGCATCCTCACTGGATCTACCCATGTATTTGTATCCTTGGCAATTTGCAGAAAATTTGGCGATGTTGTGTTGCCTTGGTAGATTATTGCTATTTCTCAGTTGTGGTCTGAAAGCACAAACATCTTTCAGGGACCCATCAGTTTGGTTCTTTAGTTTCAAGCCTCAGCTCTTTCTATAATATATGTGTTAACGACTTACGATCAACTCATTCCTACATTCCACAGGTCAAGCCTGAAGAAATCACTGGAATAATGAATGACTTCGATGAACCAGGATCTTTGGCACCAACTGGATTATACATTGGTGGTGCAAAATACATGGTTATCCAAGGTGAACCTGGAGCTATCATTCGGGGCAAAAAGGTTAGGAGCTGGCATCCCATTCTCCAACTGTTATGATTATTCAGTTCAATTCCACATCTGTTTAGCAATGGGATTACCACTAGTCACCATTAAATAAATTATAGTGTTACAAGGTTTCTTTGAAAGTAGCATAACTTAACATTTAACACCAGAACATAGACCATAATCATGTCTTAGATACATGTGAATCAGAAACTGGAAGGTTCCTTAATTGTTGTTTTTGGGTCTCTTCGGCAAAGGTATTACAACTTCGATGAGTTAGCTTCTGCAGCTGTATAGCCACATCATAGATATGAATACTGCAGATTTTGAGTCGGCCGACCCTTAGGAAAATACTGTTTTCATCAGACAACCTAGTCTTCACATCTCTCATATTGCTCATGGGCCAAACACAGGCAGCAACTCTCAACGATCAAAGCTTTTTCGTGTACCATACAAAATGTTGAGAAAGCCACCCAGAAGCTGGCTAATCAAGGAAAAGTCTGATTTCCCCGTAGTAAGAAGCTGAACTCAAAATGCATCTAACTACAGTGTAAACGAAGACAGTTGCATGGTTCTTTTCGATTAACGAAAAAATAACAACATCACTCTGCCTTTCAATAAAAAGATGATGACTGAATGTTATGTAGGAAGCTGTGTTGCATGTACAATTTGTGAATTGGACATTTTTTTTACACAAAACGTCAACTTCTCTGTAAAGGGCTGTGAATTAAAAGTTAAAATGCAAGTAAAACTCATGCCTGTTATATTTTTGGAAAAATTGGAAGTAAAAAACATCCAGTGAGAAGTCTTTGCTACTTAGAAAATGTAGAGTCAAGCATATTCTCCTGCAACTTTACAAGCCTTTGTTTGTCATTCTGTTGCTTACACCTATTAATATGATGACTATTAACAGGTATCGCCAATAATAATCTTTACTATTAAATTTGAATTGGTGTCACACGTGGGCCAAAGTACCTCCCAGGCCCCTTTTTTCCGCGGTTTTCTTGTGGGTTTCACGTTTCTCTTTTGTCCGTTAATTCAATACAAATTTTGTATGCCACCAAAAATGGGCCTGGAAACAACCTGATGCCTGAGGCCTGCGGTACTGTTACCACCGATGGCTTGCCCTTCAGTGCTACCGTGCTTGGGGAGCTGGGTGAGGACGCTGGCAAGGTTCTTTCTCCGCAAAGCTGCAGCACTTGACAACCTCTACTGCAGCTTTGCCAAGGGGCCCCAGTGGATTCAGACTGAATTGATGCGTGATATGGAAGGCTGGGTGGCAAACGAGCCATCCTAAACGTCCTGTTCCCTATAAATAAGGAGATTCATTCTTTTTTTAAGAAATCCCCTCTTCTTCCTCCTCAAGCCCCTATCACAAGACCCCAGCAAGGAGTTCCGTCGATAGAATCATTGGATTAAGAGAACCTAATGCTTTGTTGTTTTTCTTCAAGATTCCATGCTCCGTGTCCAGTTTTTGAAATTCAACTCATCCACTAAAATTCCGCTCTTGAAGGGCATACATGCATTCACGGAAATCTATTTTTTTTCTGTCATATAGTATGAGACCCTCATTGGTTTCAGCCAGCTGTACTTCGTTTGCATTGGAACAACTCATGTCAGTGAACAGCCAGATACAGTCTTTCTTTTCTGTTATTATTGCTCTGTGATAGAAGACTGTAAACAAAATGTAATCCTGCAGTAACAGAGGAGGAAACTTTAAATCATCCTTTTTTTACATGCCCTTTTAGAGATTAAAATTTCATTCAAATTTGGAAATTTCGGCCAGAAAATATTTTCGGATTGTTTTTGAAAAGATGGGAGCCAGCAGACTGCTGGTTCCGTTCAGCTTCTTTGATTTTTTTATTTGTTTGTGCAAATTTGAGAGACCAATTAATTATTTGTGTAACTAGATCTTTTTTGAGCTATATACACTAGAAGTCCCACAACTTGTTCTCAATGTGCAATCTAATCCCACAACTTGTAAAATGTGAATCCGTAGTACCACAACTTGTATTGAGGGAGCAAACAGGTCCCAAATCAATCAGAAGATGACACATGGCATTGTAACTTTAGCAGAAAAGACCCTGCTCATTTTTATCTGGCTCAGATGACCTTGGCGCTTCCTGGTCAAGTGGGTCCGACCTGTCAGTTGGAGGAAGAAAAATCAAATTTAAATCTGTACGGCAGGGGATTTGAACCCACGACTAAGAGCTGTTGCAAGAGGCCCTTTACCAATACAAACCAACGAACCTATGTTGTATATATGTTCCTGGCTATCTCTTTATTAAAGATTACTGCTTTTAGATACTAACTCTGAACTCACCCGGCCGGGCTTTTTTCACGCCAATGCATGCGAGGATGAAGTATCAGGATGTCCAGGAAATTAGAGTGCGGCACTCTGTCGTTTATGTACGATGGGTTAAGGGCATCTCGTGCATCTTCTCTCCGATCTCGTCGTTGTCGTCGAACACAACGAAATCCGGTACAGGCCACGGCTAGTTGGCAACCGGCGGAACATACGCTGGTGCCGCCGGCGGTGGAGGTGAAGGTGGAGCAGCCCAAGCCGGTGGTGGAGGTGGAGCAGCCCATGCCGGCGGTGGAGCTGGCGGCGCCCACGAATTGTACGCCCGAGGTGGAGCTGGAGTCGGAGGCGACGGTTGCGGGGCTGAGTTCTGGAGCGCCGTCGTAGGGCCTCTTCCTCCGTGAGTCCCGGCAGCATGATGCCGATGGCGTACTGGGGCAGCGGCGGCTGCACCGGTCGGTTCACCTCCGGGACGAGGTGCGAGCCTCTCGATCTCGTCATCGGTCATCGTCGCCGGGAAGTTGAACTTCCGGCTCTCTGCCATGGCCGCCTGCAATTCGTCGAAAATGCAGGCGACGAAGTCGTCGCTGTCGTCATTGGCATCTTCATTGTGGTAGGCCGGCGCGTCACTGTCCTCGGCAGCATCGTCGTCCTGTGGGTGATGAGGCTCGATGACAAGCTGCAGGTGCTGAGGCGCGTACACACACAAACAGGTGTCGCATGGCACCTGCCAGGGTGCACACATTGGCTTGAAAAAAGGTGGCAAAGGAAAGTTCAGAACTAAATAAAATCCGAATTTAATGATTTTCGGCCTGTATAGTATCAGTAGGCATTTGCTGGTTGTAATGGCTATCAGCCTATCACGTTTTGGTATCGTGTGATCGGGGGTTCGAATCCCCTTTGCGCATGTTGTTTTAGATTGTTTCTTATTTTAACTGACAGGTGGGACCTTGCATTGTGAGGCCACGCCAAGGTCAACTGTGCCACAGAAAAATGAGCAGGGGTTATTTTGCGAAAGTTACAATGACACGTGTCAGCTTCCGATTGATTTGGTACCTGTTTGCTCCCTCGGTACAAGTTGTGGTACTATAAATTCACATTTTGCAAATTGTGGGACTAGTTTGCACATTGAGAACAAGTTATGGGACTTATAGTGTATATAGCTCATCTTTTTTTTTCCGACCATTGCAACATATGGGCATTTTTGCTAGTAAATGACTAATAGAAGTTGACAAGAAGGTGACAACCAACATTTACATATTATCACCCAAATAAGAGAGAAGTCCAATTTACCCCCCTAAACTTGTCTCAAAGTTCAGCTTACAACCCTCAACTTTACTTTGGTTCAACTTTCGACCCTGAATTCTAAAAATGGTTAAAAATCACCCCTTGCATTGTATTAAGTTGGTTTTTTTTGTACCGTGTATGTTGTGTGTTGATGAGTTGGCACAGTATATAGGAAGAAAATCGTTAACTGACAAGAAAAACCGGTTCAATACATGTCAAAAAAGGGTAGAAGGTCCAATTCTGAACGGATTATAGAATTCAGGTTGAAGATTAAACCAAAATAAAGTTGAGGGTTGTAATCTGAACTTTGAGACGAGTTTAGGGGGGTAAATTGGACTTCTCTCCCCAAATAATAATGACTAATGTAGCAGCTGTACTGTGTACTGGTGGGTGTGACGTCAGTCTGTCAGATAATTTGAATGCCTTCACTAATGCACCAGCCACCAGGCACACTGCCTAGATTGTAAAAAAGAAAATGTATCATCTTGCCCCTTGCACCTAGGGCTGGAAAGTGGTTTAGATAGCAAAAATCTTCATTCCAGCTTAATTTGGGTCACAAACTATAAACTACTTATGTATGCATTGATCAATTGCAAATTCTCATAGTTTTCTACTTTATGGATGATAAATGATCATTTGATTCATTTCTGCCGTTTATACTTTTTACCATCTTAAAATCATCTAAACTTATGGTTTTGCTCTAGTCTCACTATAGTGGTAGTTAATAAATCAGTCAATTCGATCAAACCATAATTTTACTGGAAGTAGACTGATATCAATCTTTCATTTTTCCTGACACTAAACAAGTGCAGTAGTATTCTCCAAATAGCGAAGTTGACAATTTTATGAGCAAGTTGTTAGTATGCGCTATTGCCTAATGTCGAACCTTTGTCATCTTTTGTGTGGTCTTTGCAGGGAGCAGGAGGGGCTACTATCAAGAAGACGAATCTCTCACTCGTCATTGGACTCTATGAGGAGCCAATGACTCATGGACAGTGCAACATTGTTGTGGAGAGGCTTGCTGATTACCTTCTTGAGCAGAGCTTCTGAAACCTAGTTTGGGCCAACTGGGCTTATATATGCCTACTGAAACGTACCACCATGTACCCCATGAATAATTAGCACAATTCCAAATACGTATTCAACCATCAGTGGTTCCTCATTATGTTGGAGTTGCTTACTACATTTCATGGGTTTATGTGTAATCTTTAAACAATATGGTTGTCATATTTTTGCCGAGCACCCAGTCTGTCTCATCTTACTGTCTACCCTGCAATGGATGAAAATGACAATGATTGTTTAATCCATTTTTTCCTTCTCCAGATTTCACGTAATACTACCACCACTTCAAAATATAAGGTGTATTTTGACTGTCGAAACACATGCTTTACCAACAATTGGTCCGATAACATGTATTTTATGTTACACAAATAGATACCATTTGATTTGCATTCAAAAGCAGTTTTGTATGATTGTGCTTTTGTGACTTTTAACCAAATATTGTTTGACGATTTTACATTCAGAGCTGAAATATGTATGGACATCCAAAAGGTGTCTGATTTTTTTTGGAAGGGATGGTGGAGTAATGCTCCAATCGTGAAAGAAACATTGCTTCCGTAACCATACAGCTCAAATGAGGTATGCTTGTGATTCAAACCGGCGTGAGATTATGGGCCGTGAGAGACACTGAGCCTGCGCTTTGGAATCGTTCCCGTTTTCAGTTGGAGAGAAGGAACGGAGGTAAAGAAACAGACTGACATTTTGGGAACCAGTCATGGTGGATTTATTCTGACGCTGCACTAACAGTGAGCAAATCCTCCCTTGCTCCTTTTGTGCCGGTGTACTGTCTGTTTCCTACTCTTTCTCTGAATAGCTAGTACCAGTGTTTCATCTTTGAGGAACAAAGTGGCAACTGCAGTGTAAAGAATTGTAAAATAGAAGTTGAAATTCAAGTACAAGTGGAAAATTCGAGGATAACTAAATCATCTCTGATATCCAGTGCTAATTCTTTACTAGTTAGAGAATGTTTTATCTAGTATGTTTCCTGTTGGTCAAGCTTCGTTCTGTCATTCTGTTGCTTACACTTATTAATTCTGTGATGACCCTTACTACTATGTGCTTATAAGTTCTATTGAAGAGAATGTGCTTATAAGTTGCAACACACATACTTATTCAAGAAGTGGTGGTTCCTCATTATGTGTTGGAAACGCTTCCTGCATGTCATGGGGCTTATGTGTAATCCGTAGACAACGTTGTTTCGATATTTTGCCAAGCAACCAGTCTCCCTCCTCTTACTGAGAGCCTGTGATGGATGAAAATGGCAATGGTTGTTAAATCGTTTTTTTTTCCAAACTCACATAGTACTACCTCTGTTTAAAGATATATGAAGTGCATTTTGACTTTAAATACATACTTTGACCAACAGTTGGTCCAATGATATGTAATTTGTGTTGTAAAAATAGAGACCGTTTGATTCGTATTAAAAATCACTTCCATATCATCGTGATTCTGTAACTACCAATCAAAAGTTCTATGCGTAGTTTGCGGTCAGAGCTCAAAATTATACATACATTTAATATGTGTCTGTTATTTTGAAACGGAGGGAGCAATTTTCACGAGATTATTTCAGCTCCTTAGAAAAAAAAATCTGTTTCAGAAGAAGTATTGAGCACCTAAAGATGGCAAGACCATATTATTGCAGAAGTTTTCCTATTCATAGCAGAACAACTACAAGAATGTCTGCGCAGGCTCTTCCTAACTGCACACTCCAATCATGAAAGAAATGATGCGTTCACTTTCAGTTGCTCCTGCCGCCTCGCTGCACTACCATCCCATCCCATCCCTCTTAAATCCAGCAGCTCAAACGGATTGCATCCTCTCTGGGGCGGAGTCACATGAATCACCCCGCCCATCTGAATGAATTCTGGGAGTAACCACACTGACGACCATTCCTTTACTAGATGACCCGTTGCGCTATCGCGCAAATGTCAGAATCAAGGCAGAATTTAAGCTATAATTTTAGCTCACTTTAGTATTAAGAATTAGCTTGGGATTTAATAGCTTAAGTATAATTGTAGACACACCATGACATCGTGGTGCTACAGTAAGTATGAAAATTTTAGCGCAAGGCAAAACAAAACAGTAGCTCATATAGTTCTTTTCAAGGAAATTCCGAGAAACATAATACCAAAGTTCTAATACAACCATATGTTGCAGCAAGCGCGACCAGCCATTTTCAAGGTAAAAAATAAAACAAAATCAACAAAAATTGTCTCACATAGAGTAGACACTGTATATACTTCGAGCGCCATAGCATAGATATCTACGTAGGTGTTAGGAGTAGCTCTTTGCACTATCACAGAACATTGGCGATAGGGAGAGGTGTTCTTTACAAAATAATATCGCCAAGGCTCACTCAGTGAAACAATCTTACAACTACAGTAACACTATTTCATTGATCGGTCAGATGACCAGCTGGGATTTAACACACTTGATGCTCCAAACATGCACGTCTCATCTGCTGCAAAATCAACCTGATCTTGTTACCATGGAAGTAGACCTGATGCATTCTACTCAGATGCAGAGCAAAAGAAACGCCGGAGCTCATGTACTTAGCCTGCAATTAAAATAGTTTGACTCCGTGTTGAGCAATAAAAATATAACAAATTACTCCACATAAGCATTGTACCATGCATCAGGCCTGTATTTTTTTAAGCACCTAAACCAGATAACGACAGACCTAAGACATCAAGAAAAAGACTGGAAGATTTAAATCATTTCTCACAGAACATATTATTATAGATAAAAGCATAAGCTTGTACCCTTCTCCAAAGACATTGCCACAAAAAAAAAACTTATCTGGAAATGTTACTGCGGAAAAAACATAGGCAGATATCTCTAACCTCATACTAACTTAGAAAGCCTAGTGGCTCTTCGAATTAAGTCCAATGCTCATACCTATGAAGTTGGAACAATGCACCTGGCCACCTCTGGGATTTTCTCACGTCAGCTGCAACGCTTGATTGCTTCGCAGCCGATGCTCCGTAGCTGCAATTACATTATCCGTTAATACATGTCCAGCAAACACACCTTTGACGGCCAAGGCTCACGCAGCTTGCATGGTGGAGCTGGAGATTCGACAGCTGACTCAGCACCAACAACCGAAGCTTTGCGAAATACATCGCTTGGCAGCTGATCCGGCTATCCCTGATCTTCCTTGCCCTAAACGAGAGGCACCGAACCATCCAAAACATGCCGTGCGGAGAAAAAAGAAACATCAATACAGTGCAAGCAACACAATCCCAAAAGGAACAAACTATCGTGACATGAAGCAGAAAACAATTATCTAACAAGAAGCTTTACATAATAACAGATAAAGTACTAAGGTTATGTTTTACCATGCGAGGCTTGTTTCTTTTTCCTATGTGTCCTATATTTAATTGACTCGACCATACTTAACATGGCACCATAAACTAAATTGCACAGGTCATTACGTGATCGATTAACACACTGAAATGACAAAATCCAGAAGTTAGATTGCATTTCTGCGTGACCATGGAATATAAAGAATAAATAAAATAACCACCTCAGCCGATCCAATGAGCCTCCAGTATCCACCTCTAGATTCTAAAGATATTCTTCCAGACCTAGGCTCATGGGGTGATAGAGAAGTAGAAAACTACCGATACCAATTCCATCTCCGATCTTGTATGAGATCTAATAATCTGTAGACATAAAGTTGTTCCAAGTGCCAAGCGGTGCTTAGACTTGAGACGATTACAGTACCCTCTCTTTCTTTCATAAAAGCATCAGATTTCACAGTTGCTGAACCATTTCGCTGAGTGGAAATAACATCCTCACCACTATGGCTCTATCAAAAAAAATGCACTAATTTGGTTAGGGTTCGGAAGTATATGTATTCTTTCATAGCAGCAAAAGAGCACAAGTGTAGGTTTAAAGCTAAAGTGGTGGAAATATGCACCCTAGTTCAATTAGCACGAACAACATAAGTATTGCCAATAATCATCTAAGAGAATTATGTCTCTTCACAAAACTAAGGACTGCACATGATTATTATACTATATATGACCTCAGATCTGTTTACTCCCACCGACTGAATTACAACCACTCTAGGAGGTTATGTATACAGTTTTCATGTGTACAAGGAGTTTACTTAGACGGTTTTACAGTTCACGTGGTTGAGTAGAACAAATCCAACCCCCACATTTTGAGGGCTCGAGACCGTTTTTTACACTCGTGGTAACACAATTTTAAACTAAAATTATCTTTTATATACGGGAAACTTTCAAAGTCAATACCTCATTATCGTCATGGTATAAATCTTCGGTGTCTTGTTTCTTAAATTGAGGCCCAAAACCAGCAGATAAACCCAACCGGCACAATGTTTCACGGCACATAAGATAAGTCAAGTGGTGTTGTCACATAAGTATGTTCAATCCCCAAGCATATGCCTAACAATAGAAATCGGACATGTTAAATTACTGTAAATAAAACTGGTTTTTTAATAGAACAAATTTGTATTAAAAAGGGAGGATATCCACACACACACACACACACCGCTTCAACAATTTGGGGATGTCCACCTCAGGATTTGCTGAACACCGATCTGATTCACATCCTCAATATGATGGATTATAGCAAAGCAACATGCAATTTCCCCAATAACCATTTATCCTGCAACATGAGTACCAGCGAAAACTTACATTCAGAAACAAAATCTGAGGAAACTTCCCCGTTGTCCGATTTCTTAAAGAAAAAAAGAAACGAGAAAGGAAGCAAAGCACATGCACATCGCACAGGCTTGGAGAGAGGCGGTGGCTAGGAGAATCTCACCTTGGCGTCTTTACATCAGTTGTGCTTATCGTCGTTCAATGAGAACTGTCTCTGAAGCCATGCTCGTGGTCTTAACAGCACTTCTGTGACCCAATTGCAAGATAATTTTATTTAGCGAGTAGTACTCCAAGCCCTCCTACAAATTTATAGTCCGCCTCACTCCAAGCTCAGCAACATCAAACCGTAGAAACAGAAAACACTGATTAAATGTAATATGAGCTATGCAGTAAATAGAAAGGAACCAAGGACCAATAAAGTGAGATAGCTGCCATTGTTTGATTTGGAATGAGGTCGCCCTACTCACGTAACTATCAGATCCTTTATTAAGCTATTAAAAATGTTGCGGAGTAAACTATACATGAGAAGATTTTTAAACAGTCTAGAAAATCTGTAACTCTAAAAAAACTTTTAGCACAAACGAACTAAGAGTTTTTGCTAATGGGTAATAAAGAGAACAGCAATATACTACGAAGCTTAAAAGATGTCACTCAGAAAAATATATCCCGCCTGGAAAAACTCTAAACCAGCAACAGGAGCAATAAAGAGAACACCAAATTTTTACAGGCATGTATAAACACTTGATTTTCTGGTCTTTACATTCGAAAAACAAATTATTATTTAGAGCGGTACCAAAAGCATGGAGTTTTATTACGGAGCTGTAGCAAATTGTTACAGGCATGAGAAAGTAGTGTGGTTCCATTTGGAGTAGTCTATGCAATAGTCGGTCACTCATGCTTTACTACCGATGGGCAACATCATCAAACAAAAGCAGGAAAGTGCTTAATTAGATGATTATGGTTCTGCAGTTTTTCCTTACACCCTAGTACTAACACGTAATGTTAGTGGTGAATAATCCAAGATCAGAGGAAGGTATTATGGAGGTCTAACTAAAAGCAGGAAGGGTTGATAAGAGTTTTTAGGAGAAAGCAAAAAGGTGTAATCTTGTATTATAATTATTCCCACAAATATAGGATTAGCTGAGTTAAATTAACATATCTTGATACGAAACATATAAAAAAGGATTTGATGTTGTTGTTGTTGTTGTATTTGCTGTAATAGTACTACCATGAAACCACATATTCCTCAATTCCATCAAGAACTAAAGGGGAAACAATTGCTGCAGGAGCTATGTCTTATATTCCAGCTAACGAAACCAAACAGAAACCACAGTTACTACGACAAGAGGATCTGGGCACAACCTAAACTTGTGGAGGACAACATTGGCAAAGATAAGTCAGGTTTTGGCATTGGCGAAAAGTTTTAATATTTACTTCTATTAAAATTTTAAAGAAGGGGAAACTAAAGACAATGCATAGGATGTCAGGTTTTACACCACGTACTAACAGTATACATGATCTTGTAAGTACAACCTGCAATGTAAAGTGCTCACCTCATCCATGAAAGCCTAAAGTTACAGCCACCAATAATAATAGGATAAAAATAAATAGTTAAAGTTCCTGTACTTTGTATTAAACCTCTAAACAATTCATTCTTTCCCAAATGGCCATCTAACTCCTGTTCGATATTAGGATCAATAATGACAAGAAGTAAGCAAACCAGATAAGATCAAGTTAGAGATAAAACTCACGATTAGATTTCTCAGGATTATTTTTGCAAGCCCGCCGCACCAGAGGAGAATTGACAGGCCGTCACCACAAAAACCACAACGAACATGCAAGAAGATTTATGAGCTCAATATCCTGGTCCAGAGAGTAGGTAAGGAATTAGAAAGAGGAGATCGTTATATAGCCAAGCTACATCGCCAAGTTCAGAGAAACTGCAACAGTGTAAAATAACCAGAAAACCAACTAATTCACCAACGAGTTCAAATATCGTATAATCATGGCCATGATACTTATCACATTAAAATATAACTCAGCTCTGTACAAAGCCCATGCAAGCAAATATATTAGCTGAAAGCCGGAAACCACATAGAGGTCCAAGTTAAAACATAGGAGTAGCCTTACATATGTAAAGCTAGGTTCCATAAGCAAGTATGTAATTAAGCAAATGTTTATTTCTACTTTGAAATCAGTAGCACATGTCTGAACATTGTGCCCAAGTGTACACAAGGCCTACATAAACTTCAGAAGTTCTCAATACACAACAAAAGCATCAGCTAAAATCCATTCATGGAGGAACATTCGGGTGCACTACTTTTAGAATCACCCACTCGTACAACAACATGATACCCTGGAGGCCTAGAAATAAATCTATAAACGCACAACTAACAAATCTCCAGGAAGCTTATTTGGGAGAGAAGAAAGCAGTTACACCCTCAGATCAAGCTGTCCACGCTAAATGACTGCTCTCTCTGCAATTTAACAATAAAAAACAAAATGGCAAAGAATAACTGAGCTTAGTTGTAGAGCATACCATTTGATCAGCAAGCATAACCACAGTTTTGAGCGACAATTTTCTGTTGCAAGAGCTGAAAAGGTCTTCCAGGCTTGGCCCCAACACGGACATAACAAGAACATTGCAGTCACCCTTAGCACCAAACCACTTGACAGTTGATGTTCTGGCTGCACAACCAAGAAATGTATGTTAGCATCACTCTGGAAAGGAGGATGTTATATTTATGAGCCAAGAAAATAAAACGAGGTTGCATTACTTCCGTTCTAAAGTCTCCTGGACAACTTTGGCTCGTACTCGTACAATACCCATTCTCCCTTCGTAAAATATAGCAGGAGGCAGTACCTTCAGCAGCACTATATCCTTCATCTTGTCCATGAAGTAGTATCGAACCAAGTGTTCTCTAGCATCCTTCGGAAATTAACCCACTGCAAAACTGCATCAACAAGTTGCTTGCCATTTTAAGAGCCAACTGTTTCGTCCTAAATAACCTGTCAAACAATAGCTTACATTAATTAGCCTAGATGACCAATATTTTAGTCAAGCAAGAACGGACACACATAGCAACAGAGGGAGAAAGATCGAAAGAAGCTCACCTTGGCATCAGGCAAGCTTGTCGTAGATCGACGCGGGCGTCTGCCCCCAGGTTGTGCCATTGGAAATTGTGTCGCTCCAGTTGCATTAAGCAACAAGAAAATTAGACGGTTACTTTTTCTCCCATTGTCATCAGCTATACCAATGCAACACTTCTCAAGCAGATGACGGTCCCTTCTTCTCCCCATCCGTTGAATAATCACACCATCAATTTCCAGTTATCACTAAATCCGTGATAAGCATCGTATTTATGAAACGCTCGGCCTGTGAAACGCCTTAAAAAGACCAGCAATCAAGGTATCAAACTCATTGAAAAATATTGCAAATCATGTGCATCTGTGTAAACATTAGAGCGGCTTACAATGATATGACAGCAAGGTAGAATCAGTTTGTTTGCCTCAAATCCATATAGAGCCATGTCATTCGACTTGCCGTGGATGGTCCTAATGCTGCATAAAATGTGAGGCATTTAGAAAAATATGCCATAATAATAGTGTGCCACAATTAGTTCATTATACACTGAAAATAAAAGAGGGACAAAGTGGAGTTAAGAGAACACCATCAATTTCCAGTTATCACTAAATCCGTGATAAGAATCATATTTATGAAACGCTCGGCTCCGTAACATGCCTTAAAAAGACCAGCAGTCAAGGTATCAAACGCATTAAAAAATATGGCAAATCATATGCATCTGTGTAAACATTAGAGCGGCTTACAATGATATGAAAACAAGGTAGAATCAGTTCGTTTGCCTCAAATCCATATAGAGCCACGTCATTCAATTTGCCGTGGATGGTCCTAATGCTGCATAAAATGTGAGGCATTTAAAAAATATGCCATAATAATAATAGTGTGCCACAATTAACTTATTATACATTGGAAATAAAAGAGGCACAGAGTGGAGTTAAGAGAGTACATGAGAGGAGAGAAGGGAAATGAAAGCGTGTGTATACCTGAAGGATGCAGTAACTATGGACACTATGAACACCAATTCTGCCTCCTGCCGCCATTGCTGCAGTACTCTTATATACACCCAAACCGAAGATGCAAAAGAGACAAAAATTGAAGAGGAGAAAATAAGATTCAAGGGCTCGAGAAGGGAGGGATAGGAGAGCGAGTGCCCGTGCAAAGGAAGACTGGTCAGGGGCACAAACCAAGAAAGCTCACTTTTCCGTGGATCTCAATGCCTCCCACCGGTTCTTCACCTGAGGTGGCCACCCCGTGCCGGTCCCCCTCCGACCGCGCCCGTCGCCTCGGGTCGCCGCCTCCGCGGATCCACCCGCGTCGGCCCGTCTCCGGCCGCGCTCGCCGCCTCCGGTCGCCGCCGCCGCGGAACAGCCCCGCGCCAGCCCGTCTCCGGTCGCGGGCGCCTCACCTCCAGCCGACGTGGAGCTGGGGGCGGAGGCTAATCATGGCGTTAGAAGATCAAATAATAGTGTAGAAAACACCTAACCAAAACAAAGCAACCCACTAAAACCAATCTATAGAGTGGAGTTGCATTAACCTAACAAACATAATGCCGCATTCGAGTAAAGCTTCAATGACAGAGCGATCCAATATGTCACACCAAATACACGTCAGCTCATCACTTCCACTTTTAGCTTCGAACCAACATTAGAAAACAACACTAATGAAGCTGGAAGCTGGCAAAGGTAAACATGAATACAAATCTACTCATTTCACAAGCAGGTTTTAGAATGCTTGATGGATGTTGTAAAGAAATATTTATGGACACACTGAATGTCCTAATAAGATTTGGTAGGGATCAAGCTCACAAAATTCGGAATAAAAAGTACAGTGAAAAGCTTGAAACTACTAACCAGAACAAACTCATTAAGTGCCATTGCAATACTTGTGAAATGTTATAGCCCTCTACCCCCACAGACTTTCCCCCCTGAGGTGAAATGCATACCAAAAAATTATATTGTAATGTGTGTGCCAAAGTCTATTAGGTGCAAACAGCCTAGTCATTTATTTAATAGGAAGTGTTAATCCTCTGCAATTAGGAGGACTATGTACTTCATTAACTGAATAGACTTGGAAACTGGTATGGTACTACCAGTGTTTCAAAGACAAGCTATATGATGTATCAGATGACATGATACACAAACGATACCTCTGTACACTAATATCACTGCAACCAGACAACAAGTCGGTTAACTGGGAAGCAATGATGACAATACATAGATACCAGCGATAGGAAGCACGTCCCATGAAACAATTTTGCTTCTTCCGGTATGTATAAAACAACACTGCCTTAAAACATTCTAGCTTTCACTTCTCAATAGCTGCCTTAAATCATTCCTCCTGTAACACAAGCAATACGCGATGGATTAGTAGTGTAACATTATGTATTGTTTAGCTGCAACCAACATGAATTAATTCTGAAAGACAGAACAATCTGATAGAATGAGAGTAGCACAATATCTGAACAATCTAAGGTTTGGTACCCCCATCAAATCTAACAAAACAAGACCAGTTAAAAAAGGGGAAAACTAAAACCTGGTGTTAAGAAGAGTAGTTGATATATCCTCTGAGTGTAATGAGCCTGGAATAAACCCCTAATCGGAAAAGAGTGCCACTCTCAAAGGTGCTGATTGCGCATAGACCAGTGTGACTCGGATGATATACATTTACTAACCCAGACATCCTGAGGAACAAAAGGAACAAATCCTTGTCAAGCAACATCAATCCTATAAAATGAATTGTTAGGACATAGGAGTTGAGATATATTATCAAGATAACTGACTGTTTCGATATAAAGTACAAAAAACATGATCAAACAAAAAACAATTCTCTAATTCATTTTATAGAGTAAACAATCAAACAGACTTGATCGAAGATTCCCTTGATCTTTTCAGTTTGGTTACACAATATAAATGAGCACGGTGATATTAATAAATGAAGCTTGTATGCCCACACCAATAGGGTATTATGAATTGAACTCCAAATACTTCAGGACAATACAATACAATACAAAAACAAGTAGTTCATGTAGTATAGTAAAGTGAATTATAGCAGAAATACCTTGATTTCACTCATGCCTAGGACTGTCTCGGTGATGCTACTCCTTTTTTTGAGAGTGCAGTAAAGCTACACCTAAGAATAGCAGAAACTATTGTTAGTTGTGCCACTGCCACTAAAAATCTGGGATTGAGCATTACTTAGCAGATCACATACTCATATGGGTTAACTGCATATACACGAATATATAAAAGTTTTCTTAAAGCAAAACAATACTGCTCACACCGCATCTCTCTTATCATCTTTGAGACAATAAATCTGAGTTAGAGGCATTGTGGTGGAATGGATATAACATATTTAAAAAAATATCCGAAAAAAATCACAATTGAACAAATTAATACATTCTGAACTGGGACTACAAACGAAGAGTACAAAGCAGATTATAAAATTCTAAAAAGCCATCAAGGCTATTGAATATTTAAGTAGGGATTGGTAGAGCACCCCTCCCTTCTACTAAACGAACTGATTTCTGTTCAGTATAGGCTAAAGGTGAAACGCCGAGGTACCAAATCCTTTTTTTTTTGTAGCGCACACATCTGCTTGCAACTATATGAAAGCGAAACAAATTTTAATGAGAAGCACCCAATAAAAGAGAACTGCTACGAGACGGAAAAAACAAATCAGAAATCTTCAACTCACCGTGCTTTGCCCCTTCCATGCTAGTGGGCGCCTGGGAACTGGGATAATGGTCAGCGGAAACCTTTTTGCTTTTGAGCGGAGTCGTCCACCCATTGCAAATGCGGCCGCCAGCATCGTCGCATCGTCAACCGGTCGCGCGGCCGGCTTAACTGCACTCCCACCCCAAAAAAACCTGAGCAAGGAGGGAGAAGTCAGACCATGGAGGCAAAATCGAGACGAGGACGTTGTAGCTTCAGTTCCCGACCTCGGCCAGGCGCGCCTCCACCTTCGTGTCCGCCGCTGCCTCGACCTCAACCTGCTGCTGCGCTTACGCGACCTCGGGCGCCGCCGCCACAACCCTCGTCCCCATCCTCCAGACGAAAACGGCCGCTCCTCCGAACAGGCCGGCCGCCAACCAATTCGATGAGAGGCGGGATGGGGGCAAAGAGAGGAGACGCGGGGATTGGGCGTCCCCGCGATCTAGGTTTTCACTGCCCCACGCGGGCGAGGAGAGGATGGTGACGCCCGCCACCAAACCCAACCCCTCCGCCGCGCTCGAGCCGCCGTCATTGGAGCCCTCGCTCCGCAACCGTGCGGTGCGAACGGGGACAGAGAGGCGCCGCCTTGACCGGAGAGCTCGAGCCCAAGGGTCGTGGACGACTTTCTCAAGCGGCGCGCCGCTGCCCGCCTGCGTCGCCTTCTCCGGCCTCGCCACCTCGTCCATCCCCATCCGGCTCCATTGCTGGGAGAGGCGGTGTGCCACCATTGGGAGGAGGAGAGAGGTCGTCGTCGGGGAGGAGAAACGGGATTGGGGAGGAACCCGAAGAAGATGCGCCGCGCGAGAGGCCGGCGGCGAGGGTCCAGCGACGGACTCCCTAGGGCAGAGGCGAGGGTTGGGCGGCGGCCGGTTGGTGGCGGTGAGGTTGGAGGCGTGCGCATGGGAGCGGGAGAGGGTGAGGAGAAGAGGGACGGGGATTGGGAAGCGAGGAGCGAGGCCGGATTGGTTTGCCCCTGTTCGATCTAGATTCTCTCACCTCCGGTAGACACGCGACCAGGCGACACGAGCATACAACACCGCTGCCTCTCGTTCGTCGGTCCCACACGCACCTGGCCCCAGCTGTCATTGACCCGTTTGGAGAAGAAACTGGTGACAAAAAAGGGACAACATCCAATGGCTGAGGTGAAAAGCGGGAGTGAATCGCTGGCATCCAACGGCCAACGAATGTTTGCCCCTCTCAGGTGCCTTGGATGGCCGGGTCTTCTAGGAACATTTATAGAAGAAATTATGTGTGCAGCTCAAATGCGGTACGTTTCGGATTCAAAAACAGGACGTGAGATTATGGGCCGTGAGAGGGACTGAACCTGTGCATTGGAATTGGTTCCCGTTTGCAGATGGTAAAGAAAGAACCGAGGCAAAGCAGGCTGACATTTCGGGAACCCGCTGAGGTGGATTTGTTCTGACACTCTAACAGTGAGCAAATTCTCTCCATTGGCTCTTTTCGTGCCAGTGCACTACATTGGAAGTTGTTTCCGTTCATCTTTTGAATTGGCAGCAGCAGCGTTTCGTGTTTGAGGAAACCCTGGCCTGGGAGTAAACCTGAAGCTTATCATTCAGCTATTAATTCTGAAATGTGGACAGCCAGCTACAACGAACTGTCAGAATCGATCGCAGTAATTCATACCGTGTATGGTAAAACCGAGAGAATGAATCCCTTGGGCGTTGATCCACAGTGAAGTACCACTGGCGATTTGAAATATTCCCGCGAGATGTTCATGCTGGCTAGGGAACTGTGGCTATACGGTGGTCCTAAAGCCAAGTTCAGAGCGAGTGATTGTTCGGCAGTGGCTGCTGAGGAGATTTTAATTGCGAGTTAGTGTGACTGGCCACTCAATGCCCAGAGCAACTGAAGCAGAGAGCGCAGCGCCGTGATTGAATGGCTCAGGTGTCCCCCCATCCTCTTCTGAAGAATTTTCTTGGGTTCTGTAGTGCTTCAGATAACTGCTTTTGAAGTACCAGTACTGGATTTTATTTGTTTTCCTTTGACGGATGGTTCTTGGCCTGCCCACTGCCACAGCCAACATGGTTAGTTTTCCATCTTTGTGCGAGACATCAAAACCGAATTTGTTGCATTGGCACCCGAATTTCCTTTTTCTTTTTCTGTCAGAGATACTTTAACGGAGTAGCAAATTTGGTGCAAACATAACTGTGGCTTGATACACACCCATACAAAATGAATGCCAGAGTCAGCCTGGCCGTGCCATCACTCGCTCACTCACCAACAGGTCAGAATTGAGCCGCAGCAAGCAAATACCCCACAGTTCGCGGTCCAGGCAGACAGGCGAAGCTAAGGTGCGTCACCCCGCATGCATGCCACGGGTTCAGAGTACCATAACGTGCCGGCAGGGCAGCAGATCGATCAGCTGCGCAGTTTCAGCTTGTGCGTAGGCACTGTTCAGCGCCGGGGAGACACGGCGCAGTCGATGCAGCGCCGGCGCGACGATGAAGGGCTATCCACGCGCCGGACATGAATTCTCGCAGTCAGGGCTGCAGCGATCTCAGCGGTGCCAAGCCCAGCAGCCCAGCATAGCACGCACTCCCATGCACGGCTGCGGTGTTCTGAATTCTAACATGTGTTGTTCGTGGGTGCGTAGCTCGTGCAAGAATCGCCGGCGGTGACCTTCGGCAGGGGCGGATCTAGGATTTGAGTATAGGGGGGGCGGGCGATGAACACATCGACAATAAAATGGGTACAACGCGAAAAATCAGCAATTCTTATAAGTATTTGTGGATACCAAACTGTTTTTTCCAAGCAACCTCGATGAGATCGATTTCCATTATAAATGGCAATAGAAACAACAGGTCAGCATCCATGTGCTACAACATACAAACGCAAAAGAAACACAGCCTACTGCTAGTGTTCTGATAGAAGTCTGACATAAATTTACAAAATATTTCTACAAGTTTGAATAACTACTAATGGGTGGTATCTTTTTCTTCATGCCAATCAAATCCACCAGTACAAAATAACGGAACCAAACTAGCATATAGTAATTATTGGGTTTAGTAATTAAACTAGAACGTGATTTATAGTAATACAACAATACCTTGGCATAATCAGGCTAGGAATTAAGGGCTTGGCGGTGGCAGATCCTAGTGGTCGTCAACAGTTCATATAGATCGCTCGAATCCTATGCGGCCGTATCCTCGCGCAGCGGCGGCGATGCTCTACCAGGAAATCGTGCGCGGCTGCCGGCTGGGCAGCCGGCGAGGAGGAGAACTAGATGAGATCCTGTAGTGCTAGGAAACCGCGCATTAAGCGATCGATTCTGCTTTGCCCAGGCTAGTACGTACGTTATTGTGGCCTTTGGCCATTGATTAATTGTTTTGGGCTGGGCTGGATTAGTAATTTAGGACTAGACCTTGTGCTAATGGCTTGAGTATTAAGACTAATGCAAGTATACAACTAGTGGCCCCTGTTACATGTCGTTGGGGGTGGCCAAAGCATAGGGGGGCCTGGCCACCGCTCGCCCCCCCCCTTGGATCCGCCTCTGACCTTCGGTGTCTGGTACCGCCGGTAATGCTTTTTTTTTTTTGACCAAACATCATTCGTCATATTGCAATGCATAAGTATGGTTCTTCTGCAAGCATATTCCGATAAATACCAACCAAAGGCAACGATGTTTCGGTACACGGATTACAAGTTAATCAAGTACATATAAGTCCATCAAATCATCATCACTGTCACTAATTTCAGCATCATCGCTGTCACTAATTTCAGCACCATAGTTGAAAGGCCACACATAATCAGGCGTTCCTCTCTGATAGTCACCTGTGGTTGGATGCTGAATCACAGCCTTCTCGTTCTGACATCCGTAGCACTCACCCTTGTCGCGCTGCTCCAGAAAACAGCAAAAATACTGCTGCACACCACCTTCTAGTTTGCTTTCAGCAAAGTATGTCCCTTCAGTCCAGATTCCTGATTCATCTTCCTTGATCTTGGCAATGAAATTGTAATGCCGATAAGATTTTCCATATTTTTCAGGGATAAAAGAATGCTGAAGAAGCTTGACAAACATGAACTTGAGGAGCTTGTGTTCTTCTTGTTGCTCAAATGCAATACAACAATCTCTACAGATGCGCTTGATATCATCCTCTAAGCTTGACTTTTTCTTATTCTTGCAATTTAATTCAGCATAAACATCTACCAAATCATAGATGGTATTAATCTCGCGCGAGAGAAGAGACCCAGCTAAATCATGTCGGTACTTCTCATACTCTTCATCTTGTAACTCCAATTCCTTGAATCTGCAAGAATAGTCAGGATCAGCATAGTCCACCAGCCATGATGGCACTTCTAGCTTTATCTCAATCATCAATTCCCACAAGCCCTTTGCCATGTACTGGTTGGACTCAGTGAAGAAGGAAGTGATAGACCCAACCCTTCTAGCTCTCCGGAATTTTCTAATCCTTTCGACATATTCCTCAATAGACTTTGGCAGATCGTAGTTAATCACATAAGTAAAACTTCCAACATCTAAGTCTAGTGAGGTTGCATCACCAGCAATCAGGATAGGATTGAAACCATACATGACAGATGCCAATGCGCGGCTCATCTCCTGCTCTGAGCAGTCACCAAATATCACTGTTGAAACTGTTGAACAGAAACTTTCATTGTTTAGCCAATTACTCAATGAATCAGCCTCTTCTTTTGTCTCCACGAAAACTAATGTTGCACTTTGGTGCACCCGGGCAGCACAATGGAAAGATTGCTTCTGCAAAACTTTTAGCAGGAAGTCTCTTTTTTCGCCTTCAGAGACAAGCTCAATATTCTGACTAGTTAGGCCGATATTGAACTCCAGCATCCCATCAGTAATAAGTAAGTAATCTGACAGGAAGTTCCTAGCAAAATTCTGTACTTCTGGTTCAAAGGTATCACTGGAAAGTAAAGTCTGTCTGGAAAGTAAAAATTGCTCCACCTAGCTCTTAGGCGTTATATGATTCATCGTTCCGATATGTATTTCGCCTATTTTTGTTTTTCTACAACTTTGGTCACTTGAGACAACAAACGGCTGTGTGCATCCTGGTTATGCAGAGGCTGGATGTAATTGCTTTTTGAAGTAATAAAGCATCCTTTATCGAAAAAAACGTGTGATCAAATATCTCCCTTAACTTTGTTTCACACCCCAGATCCAGCAGCCGACCAATGTCGCATATGACCAGATACTCTATTGCCTCCAGGGTGATTTCATTAGATATGAGCAGGTCAACAAGGCGTCCAGGTGTAGAAACAAAAATATCAACGCCAGCCTCGAGCTCATGTATCTGGAAATTCTGATTCTTCCTTGAATGAACAACTCTAATTCCAGTTTCATAAACGAGTTTCATAGTATCCTGAACAATCTCTTCTGCAATTCTATGGTTAGGGACGAGCAAGAGAGCACGTGGTCTGCCGTATTGTCCTCCTGCTGCAGGCGTCCGGCTAAGCAGCATACTCGCCACCGGGATGCATAACGCGGCCACCTTCCCGGACCCCTGCTGCGCGCAGACCAACAGGTCCCTTCCGGCCAGCGCCATCGGTATGGAATAGCGCTGCACCGGCGTCGGGGCCTTGAACCCAGACATGAACATGTTTTGCACAACTTTTTCCACTAGACCAGCCTTCTCGAACCGATACACTGGCACAGGCAATCCCTCCCCGCTCAGCTTCACGCTTGTGCCCTCCTCAATCTTGAGCTCAGCTAATCCCTTGCCAACATCATCCCCCGTTGGTTGCGCCACCAGGTGGTCGACGCAGATCGAATCCGACGCTATGATCTCCTAAGCTCTCACCGTGGGGAGGGGAGTAGATCTCATGCAGATCGAATCCGCAACCTTCTTGCGCTGGTCGCCGAGGAGAGGGAGAGCGGGCGTGATCAAAGGTGAGAAGCCGGAGCAAGATGCGGTCGTCATCCCCTCTCCGTCGAGCAGGAAGTCGTGCAGCGTCATGGGCGCCGCCATCTGGTCTTGACCTAACCGCTGCCGGAAGGTAATGGTTGGATAATTGGGGTACCCCCGGTAATGCTAGCAACCACGTACGCTAAAGAAAACTTCCATGCTAATCTCTTCAGTGTGATAGTTTTTTAACCGAAGCGGAGTTTTGGCGCAGCTATGCAGGTTAGCTATCTCAATTTGCATTTTGCAGGTTGATTGCCTAACCTTTTCCATTATATCGGTTTATTAAAATGATTGGTCAATGCATGAAGCTTAACATGGTATCAACCGGAAGATCTTAAGTTTAAACCTGGCTAACCCACTATTTGATCTACTCCAAATAGTTGCGACCAACAATTACCCACATCTAGTGTCTTCCCGTTTGTCAGCCTAAACGTGAGGGGAGTGTAAAATATATAGCCTAGCCTTTTCAACAGTTCGGATTTTTGGAAAACATCCCTAGTGCACCAAACTCTTTGTGGTGATCATAGTATCTCTTAATCAAACTAGTTTAGTCCACCAAGTTGCAGCGATCTGTACTTACGTATCGTCTCGATCCTGCCGGCTGTTTTAATGCAAACTCAAGGGTTTTTTAGATCTCTACAACAAGTCTAGCCGCGATAGCTGAAATTAATAGTGCCTTCTCCGTTTGCACCCACGCCTTGCTAACGGTATGGAGAGGTGGACAGTACTGAAGAATCCCTAGGTAGAATTAGTAAACTCTTACCTGATCAGTAATAATTTTGGAAACTATCATCAATGCCTAACGAATCAACCTACTCTCCCATGTATCCGGCCTGTAGTCTGTTTTCAACGGTATTTCGCGGAAGCTCACCACACACCGATCAAAGAAGTGGGGTGCAATGTCTAAGAGATACTGAATGCACGCTTTCTTCAATGAATAGAAACTGTTGCTGAAACAACAATTCTAGCAACATATACCTAGCATTAGGTTGCAAATAAATCAAAGTAGAATCGCCGAATTACACTCCACCTAGTCTAGTAAGAGTGTTATAGAGGAGAATCCGCTTCTAGCGACATATAGCTAACATCCGTTTCAGAAACAGTTGCTGAAATAGCAATTCTAGCAACATATAGCTAGCATCAGGTTGCGAATAAACTAAGGTAGATTTGCTGAACTACACTCCACTTAGTGCATTAAGAGTGCTAGAGGAGAATCTGCTCAAATAGACCTGACTAGTTAATTACATAGCCCAGAGGTATCGAGAAGGATCACACTCACTTCAAAATTTCAAATGATACACGATAGTCCTGTCATCAGAATATCTGATAATAATACTATAGTACTAGTTGAATAGTTGATGCTACTTCATCGGACTTAAACTAAGGGGACGTACATGAGACCTAAAAGCATTCAAACTTTCTCATTTAGTACTCCTACTTGATCATTCAATTAGTGCAAGGTACAGCCGTACTTCCTCCGTCCTAGAGTGTAAATCACAATCCTCTAGTATCTTGGCCCAAGACGTAACGTGATTGTAGCGGAAATTGTGACTAATTAGGCCGGACAGTGCCGTTTCGTAACCGCAACAGCCAATAAAAAGGTCTCATAATTATTGCATGCATGATGGAGTACGAATCTTATTTTCCGGGCTGCATGCGGCTAATTAACTCCAATCAAAACGGCTGCATGCGGAGGAGAGAAGTTGTGGGCTGCATGCAGCTAAGTAACTCCAATTAATGCAAAATTATGTCTTATTGCCTCATATGCCGGACAACCTGGAAATGAGAATGTGACTTACACTCTAGGACGGAGGGAGTAGTTAGGACACAGATAAGCAGCCCCGTTGATAGCCATGATCGAGTTGATCGATAGAACAGAGCCCCCAAATTCCAGGGCCCCCGAATTTACTATTACTACTAATTAAGCGTCAATCAATTTGCTAGTAGCCCAGCTACAGCGGCCTTTTTTATTTTGCTCCTGCAGCCCAAGCATACGTTGCATTAGGCCACGATGGAAATATGTCACCGCACGAGCCCAGTCGGCCAGTTCCAATCAGGAGTAGATGCGATCGACTTTTAGCACGAGGCTTGCGTTCCGCCGTCTGCGATCGAGGTTCGAGAGCGACGCGGCCACATCCCGAGAGCCCGATCGGCCGACGAAAACATCAAGTTCCTCTGTTCAGCTGTTCGCTCGCCTTGCGTCGGTGCCGATCGTTGTTCCTGGACCCAGGTATTTGCCTGCGTGGGCGCGTGCCTCCTGCTTCGCCGTTCGCCAAACGAGCCGACATATCTAACCAACCAGCGCATCGGCGATCGGCGATCAGCCTATCAGTCTATCACGCGACAAGGTATGACCGCTGCAACTCGACTAGACATGTTTTAGTGTTTGAATTATTAGGTTAATTTATTAATTTGTGAAGCAGGACAAATCATGAGAAAGACAAAATATCAAACTCGTGCAGAAACATAGAATAGCTCAGTCTCAGTCTCAAAAGAATGCTCTCAATATTACTGTACCTTTTGAGTTTAAGAAAAAAAATTAAAACCCCATTTTTCAAGTCACACCAGGGCCCCCAATTTCTAGAGACGGCCTTGCAGATAAGGTGACCACTGAACGATGACAAACGGCCACGTAAGTTACGCGTAAAGGCGTCTTGCAAAGCGTTCTAGATTAGTAGTACTGCATAATTCAGATCAGTAGCAGAAGATTCATTTGAGTGAGAGCATTAGATCAGGACGGTTCAAATGATACACGACAGTCCTGTCATCAGATAATACAATAGTACTAGTTGAATAGTTGATGCTACTTCATCGGACTTAAACTAAGGGGACGTACATGAGACCTAAAAGCATTCAAACTTTCTCATTTAGTACTCCTACTTGATCATTCAATTAGTGCAAGGTACAGCCGTAGTTAGGACACAGATAAGGTGAACACTGAACGATGAAAAACGGCTACACGTAAGTTACGCGTAAAGGCGTCTTGCGAAGCGTTCTAGATTAGTAGTACTGCATAATTCAGATCAGTAGCAGAAGATTCATTTGAGTGAGAGCATTAGATCAAGACCAGTTATCAGGACGGTTCATGCAGGAAAGTTTCAAATGGAAGGAAGTACTCAGGCAGTGACAACAACAGAATTAGGCTAGTTATAGTGAGGAGTACCACATAGTCTCTGTTTGTTCATTCAGATAAAAATCAACCAGTATTAGTGACTTGATTATTGCCCTGTGAACGAACTCGATGATCTTAGGCCCAATCTCTAATCTCCACTTGACCATGCATCCGTACCCTTGTCCCGGAGCATCTCTTTCATTGGATGTATGGATAAGTATCATAGAAAGATTCATTTATGGTAACACACTGTGGCGGAGCTTTGAATAGCCATATATGGGGCTTGCGTTGCAGAGGAGTCGGAGTGCCTAAGGAGTTTTTTTTTGTCTCACTGAGTAGTGGGCCCACACGCACAGACCGAAATGAACAATGCGGTCCACCAAAACAAAAGGACGCTCCACTAAAATAACGTTGGATGCCATCTACATGGCCGCTTTAGGGGCAAGACTGATTTCTTAATATTGTTGCAGAAAAAATTATCGAGTTGTGCTCCGGTGTCTCCCACGTACCACCCCACCTAATGTGAAGGGGTAAGTTAGCCCGAGGACTCCTAAGTCCTACGGAATGGGTAGCGAAAGATAATGAGCATCAATTCGTTTAACGGTGCCAAAGCTTCAGCACTGAAGCAAAAGTGAAAATCATCTTCCCTGAAGCAAAAGTGAAAAGTATTAATTATCAACTAGTTCTCTCTACATGCCCTACAATATTATGTGTTTATTAGTTGGACCCTCGTGAGGTACCGTATATATAGAAATACAACATGGGTGCATTTCAGCACGGGTCGGCCAATTTGCGTGGTGCTTGCCACTCGGCTGGTGGCTACATGTTGTTTAGGAATGTGCACCAGACTTATTTATTTACATTTCGTTTAACGTGGTTCTGCTAGCTAGCGTTAATTTGTTTCATCGTTCACCTTGTACTTTTCCTTGACGTCAGCATTCTTTTCTCGGTATGCGTTGCTTCTAGTTTAAGGTAAAATTTATTATTTAGTAATTTTTTCTTGGTATGCGTCGAGGCGGCCTATTCCTTCCCTACTACCGTTCTTTCTAGGCTCTCCCTGAACTGGATTTAAAGGGGAAAAGAAACGAGAACTAATTCCATCTTGTACTATTTCCCCTCTGGTAGCTTGCCTATATATTCTATCAACTACGTATAATGTATTGGCATAGAATCAATTGGTATCTATGTCTAGAGTTGAAGATTTATGTTTATAATGGCAATCTCGAAAAGGAGAGAATACCCTAGCATCTGCATCATGCTGATGCACACGGCCTTTATTATTAAGTCTCAATGCCACATAGTACTTAATACAAAAGTCACAAATCGCTCATAGTCGATACATATATCAACTAGCGAAACAACAAAATTCGAAAACAAAGCCAACTAAGCATCCTGTAGTCGACTAATGTGACACCAACCAGCCTGGGGCAAGATATCCTGAGCGACGATCTGGAGATGGTTGTATCCAGTATCCATAATATCCCGCTGGTCTTGAGGTAGCAGCAAGGCCCAGAGCTGTACCCAATCGACCACCATATGAATAACCTGCAAAATGTTAAAAGAAGTTGATTTGTTAAACACAATATTATTTCAGCACCTCCATATTGACTAGCACAAGGCCGATAAAACAATGCGTATCCGATCCTTTGCTTTTTTGTCAACTCCATTCAACCAATTGCCAAACATATTAGTACTATTAGTTGGAGGTGGAAGATCAAAAGCGAAGCAAACCATGCGCCACAGTAACTTTGCAAAAGGACAATCTATAAAAAGGTGTTCAATAGATTCTTGTGCACCACAAAAACAACACTTCGTACATCCTTTCCAATTTCTTTTTGCAAGATTATCTTTGGTTAACAACACTTTGTTATTGAGAAACCACATAAATATTTTTATTTTGAGTGTGATCTTTAGCTTCCATAAATATTTTCGCAGAAAAGGAGTGTGGTCATTCATCAAGTCTTCATACATAGACTTAACAGTGAAATCCTAAAGTTGTAACATTCCAAACAAAAATATCTGGCTCATCACCAAGATTAACAGTCATTAGGCGTCTACATCAGTGCAACCAGGCTGTCCATTTGTTCATATTTAACACTCTTCTAAACTGAATATTTAGAGGTGCATGAGCTAACACATCCGCAACCAAGACATTTCTATGTTGTGAAATGTGATATAGGGATGGGTACTACTGCGCTAAAGTAGTGTCACCCAACCAAATATCCTCCCAAAATCTAATAGCCGAACCATCACGCAATTTAAAGTGACCACGAGCAAAGAAATCAACTTTCACATGCATTAGTCCCTTCCAAAAGGGGGAATCAGATGGTTTAGCCTGCAGAGAGAGTCTTTTGAGATAAATATTTAGGGATTTCTATTTTCGTGCCCTCAGGTTCTTAGTTGTACTTAGTTTTCCCCAGCTCCTTAGTTTTTCCTCAGTTTTCCCCAAGTCCTTGTCTGAAACCCGCAGAAGGAGCTCGGACGGAAGGAATCCGTTAAGTTGACCGTTCCGTGCTGACGAGTGGGGTCGTGTCGTTTGTGGGGCCGCGTCGTGTGGGGCCACGTTGTGTGGGACTGGGAAGGGACCGCGTGGGACAGGACGAGACCGTGTTTGTGTGGCCGTAGCGCGTGGGGCCGTAGCGTGTGGAGCCGTGTGGGTCCGGGACGTGGGCATGAGTGGTTTCTATCTCTTTCGCCCAGATTAGCAGTTTTCAATGTACCTTTTTCCTCTCTCTCGCTCGATCTCATTCATATTTGATAGCCCAAATTGGTAGCAAATCTAGAGCATCTTCTCCTTCTGTTTTTTAACGCCATTCATTTCTTTATGCCTTCGTTTTTACCCAATCCGGTAGGAAATCTAGGGCACAAATCTAGAGAAAATATAGGATAAGCTGCATACAACAACCAACATAGCATAGATATATTCACGACAGATCCAACAGTAGTAACGATAGATACAACATGAGCTACATTTTACATGAATTTAAACTGCTCTACAGATAGAGCAGTCACATACAGAGAGTGCAGTAGGCACGTTCAACGCCTCCAGGTAGCGCAGGTGACTCGCTTGGAGGTTGCGCAGGTGAATCCCAAGTGCTTTGTGTTTGGCCATGAACGCATGCACGTTCACGGTCGTTTCAACTCTAGCGCCGCATCTGCCAATGGATTCAGCATGGTTCACCGGGCGGTTGAAGTCGGTGGCGCGGAGCTTCTGTTGCGAAGGGGCACTTGTAAATGCCTCGAGCAAAGGGGCCATCGTAATGGCCGGACTGCAGCCTCCCTGAGGACGTGAAGAGTCTTGGTGTGGAATGACTCGTCGTCGCTGTCGACGTCGCTGCTCTGCACCTGTCACGTAGCACCAAAGATCGTGCAAAAAACACGGAGTCAATTGCAACGATGATGGAACAGAGAGTGAACAAAGATCATGCATGATAATATGGGCTCGAAAAAAAAGAGGTAGCCTCAGTTACATTGGACACACTTATATCCAGGATTTGAGTTAGTAAACCAAAGATCATGCACAAGAAATTTGTACACACCAATTCTTTACTGACCAAACCCTCAATCAATTTGTGCCCAAATATTCATCATCATCGGCACAAATCTTAAACAAAAGCAAATCACAAACACTAATAACGCAAGATCTAACACAAAAGGATTGAACTAGGAATAGACGAACCCTAATAACGCAAGATCTAATACAAATGGATTGAACTAGGAACAGACGAACCCTAATAACGCTAGATCTAACATAAAAGGATTGAAATGGGATAAGAACAAGGGAGCAAAGGCTTACCTCCGGCTCGTCGTCGACGATGCTGGTGTCGTAGGGGTTCTCCGGCGAGACGTACGGCACTGGTTCGTACGGGTTCCAAGCGACGGGGGCCTGGACGGTGGCGGCGGCCGATGCGCCGGCGGCTGATGCGCCGGCTGCTACGTTGGAAGCAGTGGCATGGGCCTGGACGGGGGCCACGGCCGATGCGTCGGCGGCTGATGCGCCGACAATGGGCATCTCATTATTCTCCATCGCCGGCAGTTTTCTTTGGGGTTTTTTCTTCGGTTGTGGAGAAGATGATGGGACAGGAGAGGCGGTTGCAGTGAGAACGTGCGTCGAGGGAGAGAAAAAAGGATCTATAGGAGCGGGTCTTTCTCCAAAACAAATAGAGTCATCACCACCCGGTACGCGGGAGCGCTACCGGGATTCCGATCCAGAAGATCTACATCTGCAATCTCAGCCTGATCAACAGGTTCGGGAGTCCTCACAAACACCGTACATATGCGAAACCTACGAGGTGCGACACTTGTCGCACTCGACGTTGTACGCGGAGATTGAACATGGCCCCGAGGTCGGCGACGAATACGACTACATCCACCACGTTCTAGCAGAATGTTAACCGCTTTCGACAGGGCATGTCACCAAAACCATCTCCGTTACAACATTACACTTAGATAGATCTAGGCAATCGCTGAACACTAGATAGATTTAATTTATTTTCTGCTACAAACCCCTACAACACACGTGTGCTTCGCCTAGCAGCACAAAGATTATGTTCAGCTGTTTAATGCCTAGGTGGGAAATTTGCCTATAAAATATGGTAAACACTCCAAATCAGAGCCCGATGGGAAGGAAATCATCGGACCACTCCAAAGTCGTTAATTTACTTTCCATCCAACGGCTGGCTCTCCTTCAAAAGAAAAAGGAAACCCCTTAACCCCGCACGTTGACCATCCAAATCCCCAAATTTCTGGCCAGTACGCCTAAATTGATCTGCTCCTCGGCCCCTCCTCTCCGCCGTGATTCTGGTATACCACCTCGCCTCTCGCCGCAGCCTCCCATCCAAGCATAGATCTGCGCCTTCACCTGGATCGACTCCGGCACCGGCGGTCATGTCGTTCCACCGCAGGGAATCATGGCGGAGCCTCCCTGACCGCCGTCGGCCGGTGCAGAACGGTTGGAGGCGGCTTTGTAGGGCCGACCAAGGTACACTCCAGTGAAGCAGAAACTCACACAACCACTACTCCCTTCTAATTCATGTTCCTTTACATACTATATTGTCTCTCGTATACCTTGAACGAAGGAATCGATCTGCTAATGGAAATGATCCGCTTAGGTTGCATGTGCTCCCGTATTTTTGTTATATGTAATCTCAAATGCTCGCCAATTAGAATAATGAAACTGGTTATCGATGTGTAGTTTTCTCAACTCACTTCTTGCCTACAAGCATGCCAGTATGTGAGTTTGCATTGTTAACTTATTCTTTCCCAAATTTGTATGCTTCTATAGGGTACTAATTACGCTCAGATTGTGTAATGTTGATGCTTCGAATTGTACATGCTTATTGCATATTATTCCGCGTTTCTACATTAGAGGTTGTTGCATATATAGAACAATGCTTCATGATTTTTCACTTCTTATTTAAATGTCAGTACCGCTATCTTTTAAACACTTCCTCTTTTGAAATTACAATCATGCTTCTTACACTTATCATCTATGTTTCTTATGACTCAAGTTAACATTTAATAAATTTTCTCTGCTTCTTGATTTAGTTAGTGTATCTATGCCCATGGCAGAATTATTTTTGGTTGAAACATGGCCTCATGCCTCCTACATTTGTGATATATGATGCATAGAGTTAGTGTCCATTTGTTGTGTGAGCTCTTCTCTTGTCATCTGTACTTCTTCTATGACACTGTCCTAATTACTGCTTCACCACTACTCTTTGGATTTTTGATGAAACACCATCTTCTTTCACACACATTCAGCAACATGTGTAGCTTATGTGCTTGCAAAACGAATTATTATATAGCTTCATTAGCAACCATATCATGCTTCCACATTAAAAAAATATAGCTTCCTAAGTAACCTTCCATGTAGAATTTTCACGTTGCTTTCTTCATCACATAATTACTAATTAGAAATCAACATGTTTTGCAGCAAGTAACTTTTTTATCCTTCCATGTAATATATGCGGCAAGTTAATTTTCTTTGCACTATCCAGTGATGAATTGATGATGAACTTGGGTACATACTAGGTCACACTCTCCTTCATGGATTTGAAGCAGGCTGGAGGCTACTTCCACTGGTACAGTACAGGTCACCATCAACGATGAGATTAATCGGGGGAAGCAGGCAAGTGCAAGTGACCTGGGTCACAATCTGCTCATATATTTTCCAATTTTGAAGTTTAAATTTATGTAATCTGCTTATAATTCATCTTCTGAACACGCCCTACATCATTGTCAACTAGGCCTTAAAGTTGCATCATCTCTCTGTCCGTGCCGCTCCAATTGCCGCGCATAGTCGAGCAGCGGAAGGAAGCACAATCACCATCTAAATGAAGCACCATCACGATCGGAAGGAAGCATGGAAGAATTGGCCGGTGGCGTGTGACGAAGCACATCCACCATCGGAATGAAACACGATCACCATCAAAGGAGCATGGCGAAATCAGCCGGTGGCGCGGGACGAAGCATGGCCACCATTTGAATGAAGCACGGCCATTATCAAAAGGAAGCATGGAAATCATCGTGCGTTGCCATCTGCATCTTCCTAGACAACGAGTCTAGCCCCATATGACACATTTTTTGCTTTATGGAAGCAAACCTAAAGCAAGTAGCATATAATGAAAAAAAGGTGCTTCCATTGATTAAGGTTAATGCTTCTGTCACCAACAAAAATGCAGATTGAAAATAGAAATCATAAATTTATTTCCTACAACTAAATTGCTGGAACAAATCACTAGAAGCCCGTTCACATTATTACTATTGAAGCAAATATATATTTACTTTAAAACATCAAATAATATGGAAAAGAAAATCTGCTCCTCAAGGAACAACATAAAGAGAAGATTGAAATGCTACGACCCACGATTTATCAGATAATTAGTCACCGTAAAATCTGGAAGTATTTAACTAGTAGGAAGCAAAATCTAATTAATAATGAGTTGAGAACCCCTACATCATCTGTTCCATGGAAGCATGCAATTTGGGCCCAGGTTTTACGGAGGCCATCACGCGGGATTGGTTCTAAATCGGGACGGGATCGTATGACCAGCAGCTATTCAATCGTGCGGCCACAACCTGGTCCGACGGGAAGCGTTCCATCGGGCTCCGATTCTTAGGCATGCATGTGTGTTCAAGGTGGTGCACCGTTGCTGAAATGAAATTTGAGAAAGAGAAGTTGAAAAGGAAAACTGATGGGTGGATGGGAAGATCAATGACAATTCGTGGCATGACAACTAGGGTGACTGCCTCCATTTCTAGTGTAGCACTCTATCCTATGTTTGTGGTCCTGTTTCACAAAACGAATATACAAGAACTGGAAAAACCTACCAGTGAATTTTTCTGGTATGTATAAGCTAATAAGAAGAGATATCATCTTGTCAAATGATTTTTTGTGTAAGCCTAGGAAAAAAGGTGGTCTGGAATTGAGAATCTTAGCATTTTCAATATTAACCTGTTGTGTGAATGATGGCAGTGGTCGGAAGCTTCGGAAGGACCCTAGCAGAGGTTATGTGAAGAAAATACCTAAAACATGGAGGATTTTTTTTGCTGTGAAACGCAAACCAAGGGATTTTGCATGTTAAAATGACTTGCTTCACATTAGAGACATGTAATTGAATGGGAGAGTGATGAGGGTTGGAGATAAAAAAGGGATAGCTACGTACTGATCGTTGCGGAGTTGCATGGTGTGGGTAGGTGCCTTATATAATGAAAAAAAACTCTACTCCGTTTGACATATGCAATGGCCAAATTATTTCTTTAGAAGTAATGGCAGCTAGAAGACGGCCTGTTAGTTTCAGAAGGTGCATTCATTTAGGCCTGCAAGATGGTTACAAAATGCTCAAAGATATGTTGGCATGTACCGCTATACCGGGGGAGCTGATAAATCAAAATGGAAATGGACGAAATCACTTACCAAGCAATGGTGTTGACAGATCTTTCATCAAGCATCTATAGAAAGCAAAAATACCTGTTAAAATCAAGGACTGCACTACACGGCGGCGCCGCACCAAGAGCGGGTTCGTGCAGCGGATTTCCTTCACTGATATGCATGCAATGACATGGATGATGACATCATCTAGATTTCCTTCAACATCTAAATTAAAAAACCTTTATCTCTCAAACCGATAACTTGTTTCAAAATCCATTTTCACCGCGAGCTTAGTCGCGACGCGATCTTCGAAACTAGATCTCATGTCGGTATATTTTGAAAAAAAAAATTTGATCAGTAATTGCCCGATTCTTTTCACTAGCTTGCCAGATTATTCGCTACTTAGTTCCCAGATTGTAATAAGTTGATTGGTAGATTCATGTATGTTATTTTACATCAATGTGAAGCTTCATGATAGCTAATTTGTGTGGAATGATATCATCGCTTAGCTCTTAGAGATACTTGAACATTGTTCATTAGCTATATGCATATCATTGCAATATTTAGAAATGACTAAAAATTTATCAAATAACCATGTACAACGACCGTTGTAATTGTCCATTGTTAATCTAGCAACTATTTACTATAAATGGCAATTGTTGTGACAAAAAGAACATCGTCACACTGATACGTCCAAAACGTATCTACTTTCCCGAACACTTTTGCTATTGTTTTGCCCCTAATTTGTGTATTTTGGATGCAACTAACACGGACTAACGCTGTTTTCAGCAGAACTGTTCTGGTGTCTCGTTTTTGTGCAGAAATCCAACTTTCAGGAAAAACCTCGGAATTTATGCAGAAGGCCCTATTTTCCCAGAAGACTCACGGAGCCAGAAGGGCAAGTCAGGTGGAGGCCCGAGGGCCCCACACCCTAGGGCGGCGCGAACCAGGAGGGGGGCGCGCGGCCCTAGCGTGTGGCCCCCTCGGCCGGCCTCCGACGCCCTCCTTCGGACTACTTATCGCCTTCGACCTAAAAACGCAGGGGGAGAAGTCGGAGTCGCCAGAAACCCTCCAGAACGCTGCCACATCGCGAAACTCCGTCTCGGGAGCCAGAAGTCTCCGTTCTGGCACTCCGTCGGGACGGGGAATTGGAGGAGATCATCGCCGCCATCACCACCGACGCCTCTTCATCAACCAGCCATGTTTCCCCCATCCATGTGTGAGTAATTCCCCCGCTGTAGGCTGAAGGGGATGATAGGGATTGGATGAGATTGGTCTTGTAATAGTATAAGATTGTTAGGGCATAGTGCCTAGTGTACGTAATTGGTACTTTGATGATATTGTTGCAACTTGTTATGCTTAATGCTTGTCACTAGGGCCCGAGTGCCATGATCTCAGATCTGAACATGTTATTATTTCATCATGATATTCATTGTTTATGGTCTTACCGCAAGTTGTATACACATGTCGCTGTCCGGAACCAATGGCCTCGAAGTGACAGAAATCGGGACAACCGGAGGGGATGGTAGTGATGTGAGGATCACATGTGTTCACGGAGTGTTAATGCTTTGCTCCGGTACTCTATTAAAAGGAGTACCTTAATATCCAGTAGAATCCCTTGAGGCCCGGCTGCCACCGGCTGGTAGGACAAAAGATGTTGTGCAAGTTTCTCATTGCGAGCACGTACGACTATAATTGGAACACATGCCTATTGATTGCTTTGTACTTAGGCACCGTTTTATTATTATCTGCAAATGCCCTGCTTGATTGTTACATGAGTTTCTCTCATCCATGCCACGCCTGTTATCCGTCCCCGTGCCCAGTATTTTAATCCTGCTGTTTACTATAATCACTACTGCTGTCTCTGTTACTCTGCTGCTGTTATTTCACTATCGCTACTTGCTATAAAACTGTTACTATCGATAAACTCTTGCGAGCAAGTCCGTTTCCAGTGCGGCTGAATTGACAACTCCGCTGTTAAGGCTTTCAAGTATTCTTTGTCTCCCCTTGTGTCGAATCAATAAATTGGGTTTTACTACCCGCGAAGACTACTCGCGATCCCCTATACTTGTGGGTCATCAAGACCGTTTTCTGGCGCCGTTGCCGGGGAGCATAGCTTTATTTGGAAGTTCACTTGGATTGATATTGTTCGCTGCAAATTCTCCATCATGGGTAAAACTCGCGATCCTAAAGTCGCCATATTACCATCCACTACAAGAAAAGGTACAACTCTGAGTACCTCTGCTGCTCTTGATTCACCATATGTGATTGATAAACTTGTTTCACCGCCACATGCTTCACTTGCTGGTACTTCTGCTGAATCTGAAAATTCTTATAATATTGATGATGCTTCTGCTGTGCTTGATGATAGTGGTTCGTTGGGATCCTTTCTAGATGCTACAATTGCTAGGTCTAGACAAATTGAAAATGCTGAAACTCCTGATGCTACTACACCTGTTAATTCACACTGAACTTGATTATTCTAGTGATGATCCTGATGAAGATTATGTGGAGCTTAATGATGATTTTATTAATAGATGCAATGCTACTGCCGATGCGAGTAAAATTAAAAAGTTTCTCTCACAATATACTGTTAGACATAAGTTATCTCCTGATCCTAAATTTGCCACATCTCCTATATGCATTAAGGATAAAGATTATGATTTTTCTCTTGATCTATCTCATATAGCTATTGTAGAGAAAACACCCTTTTGTGGTACTGAAAAAGAAAGTGCTGTAGAACACATGATTGAACTTTCTTCTATGAGTAGCTTGTTTTCTGATGATATCAAGTACTTATTTTGTCGCTAAAACTTTTCCTTTCTCATTAAAGGATGATGCTAAAACTTGGTATAATAATTTGCCTCCTGGTTCTATTAAAAGTCCAACTGATTTGCGTGATGTTTTCTTTCGAAAATACTTTCCTGCTAGTGCTCAACATATTGCTTTACAAAGAATTTATAGATTTGACCAGGGAGATGAAGAGAAATTGCCTGAGGCTTGGGCAAGATTTTGTTCTCTTATCAGAGCTCGACCTGGACATGATTTAGAAAAGAATGATCTACTTGATATATTTTATAGTGGACTAACCATTGAGTCCGGGGCATATTTGGATAGTTGTGCTTGGTTGTGTTTTCAGGAAAAGAACTCCGGACGAAGTCTGAAGAATTATTGGCTAAAATAGGCCGGAATCATGATGATTGGACTACGCCTGAACCAATTCCAACGCCAATATTGAAGAAGAGGGGTTTAATTAAATTGAATGATGAAGATATGAGGGAAGCCAAGAAGTCTCTCAAGGAGAAAAGTATTAAATCTGAAGATGTGAAGAATCTACCTCCCATAGAAGATATATGTGAGATAATTCCCCCTTCATCCATGATTGAGGTAAACTCCCTTCAGCCGCTTTACTAGGGAAGATATTCCGTATTCAAAACCTCCTCGCGCAATGCTTAGATGAGTTTGATAATTATATTGTTAAGCAAGAAAATTTTAATATGAGAGTAGAGAATCATCTAATGGAAAATTCTCAAGCTATTAGCAATTTGCATGATATTGTGGAGAGAACCTCCAATGATGTTAAGATGCTTGTTAAACATTTTCAAATGGTTCAAACTCAAATTGATCAACTCACTAAAGTGCAAAATGACTTATTAAAAAATAATTCTAAAGAGAAACATGCTTATGAAGTAACAACTAGAGGTGGTGTCTCTACCCAGGATCCTCTATATCCTGAAGGGCATCCCAAAAGAATTGAACAAGATTCTCAACGCATTGAACCTAGTGCTCCTTCTAAGAAAAAGAAGAAGAAACATAAAAATATTGTAGAATCCTCTGAACCTGTTAATGATCCTAATAGTATTTCTATTTCCGATGCTGAAACTGAAAGTGGTAATGAACATGATAATAATAATGGTAATGATAAGAATGATGTTTCTGATAAAGAAGAAGTTGAAGATGAACCTGAAAAGCAAGATAAAAATAAAAAGTATACTAAAGAAGATTTTATTGCTAAGAAACATGGTAATGAAAGGGAACCTTGGGTGCAAAAGAAAATGCCTTTTCCTCGCTAAGAAACTAAAATCAAAGGAAGAAGAACACTATAATAAATTTTGTGATTGGATGAAACCTTTATTCTTGCAAATCCCTTTGACTGATGCTATTAAATTGCCTCCTTATTCAAAGTATATGAAAGATATTGTTACTAACAAAAGGAAAATCCCCAATGAGGAAATTTCCACTATGCTTGCTAATTACTCTTTCAATGGCAAAGTTCCAAAGAAGTTGGGCGACCCGGTATACCTACTATTCCTTGTTCTATTAAGGATAATTATGTTAAAACTGCTCTATGTGACTTGGGAGCCGGTGTTAGTGTTATGCCTTTTTCTCTTTATAAGAGACTTTACTTAGATAAGTTGATACCTACTGATATATCTTTGCAAATGGCTGATAAATCTACTGCTATTCCTGTTGGTATATGTGAGGATGTTCCTGTTCAAGTTACTAATAACTGCTTGATATTAACTGATTTTGTTGTGTTGGAAATGTCTGAAGATGATAATATGTCTATTATTCTTGGGAGACCTTTTCTTAACACCGCAGGGGCTGTTATTGATTGCAATAAAGGAAAGGTTACTTTCAATGTTGATGATAAGGAGCACACCGTCTATTTCCCCAAGAGGATTGAAAAAAGCATGTGGAGTTAATACTATTTCTAATGTGAGAACTATCAAAGTGGAAACTATTGATTGTCCAATATATGAGCCTAAAGAAGAATATCAAACTCTTGTGATTGGATCCATATCAATACAATACAAGGTAACATGATTGATTTGTGGTTTATTTCTTCATATGCTATGTAAAATTTATTTGGTGGCAAGACTTGATCAACCTTGTTAACAAATACTTTTTATATGCATAGAGGAAGTAAACAACATCTCTTTCTTCCTCCATTTGCTCTAGTTGCTGTAGCACTTTTATTTTGCAAAGTTCCTTAGTTAATTAGAGATTTCAAAAAATTTCCTGGCCAGTAATAATAAACTTAATACCCAGAAATGTGCATTTTTCAAAGTTTTCAAAAATTCACAAAAATTATACCGTTGGTCCTATTTTTCGACGAGGCACCTGGGAGCACCTGGGGATGACCAGTGGGGCACCCTGGGTGGCACCCCACGAGCCGGCGCGGCCGAGCAAGGGGGCGCGCCACCCGGTGTGTGGGCCCCCCTTTACCCCACTTTAGCATCTCGATCTTCCTCCCACACTCTTCTCTCTCCCGAAAAAATCGACACCAGCTTCCTCTCACTCGTGTTTTTGCTCAAGAACTCCAGATTTCTCGATCTCTTTGCTCAGCCCAGATTTCTGTCTGAAATTTGGCACATTTGCTCTTCGGTATGTGACTCCTCCAACCATCCAAGTAGAATTTTCTTTGGTTGAGTATATCTTGAATATTTTGCTGCTGTAGGTAACATGTTTAGTGAGCTTGCATGCTTGTTCTAAGTGGTAGAAACTAGTTTTGATGCATGATTAGTACTCTAGCAAGTTCCTATGGTAGTTTCCTCGATTATATGTCACCAAATCAAATTTTATATTGTTTGTTGAAAAATTTCAGAAAATGGAAGGGAGTAGGCACCAACTCAACCAACAAGAATTGGAGGTGCAACAGGTCATGAGAGTTCACCGCGAAGAAGGAGTATACCCCGCTTACTACCCGTGCGTGGATTTTATGAGTAGTGCAGGAATCTTGCAAGATGTTCGAAGTCTAATTTCTCGTGCGGGGTTGGATGATTTTGTTGATGGTGAACCATGCCAATATGCAAAGCTGACTATGTCGGTAGTGCAGGATTTTAAATTCAATTGGTCACGATCTAACCCCATGGTCCAATACAAAATTTATAATAAAACTGTCAACTTGCCATTCAATGATTTTTGTGCAGCAATCAAAGTACCGCAATGGGGATCATGCGAGAAGATAAGGGGATCACCGCAAGAGTTCTTGGACCTCTTCAAGATGATTTGTCATGGAAGAAGCTTCTCAGAGGATGTTGGTAAAATCAGTAGCATTCATCTCCCAGCTATTCGTTACTTTGCTTATTTCATCACCAAGTGCGTTCTAGCAAGAAAGAATGGAAGTAAAATATCTATCCAGGATCTAGCCTTTCTAGCTCGCTGCATTACAAGGTAATAGGACTTATAACTTGGGTGCTTTGATAGCCAACGGAATTGCTACTAACCGTGAGAAGGGAGGAATTTGTGGAGGTCTCATCGCCTCTCGCTTATTAGCTATGCATGGTGTAGAACCTCACCATCTTGATATTCAGCTCCCCATAGAGAAACTTGACATAGTCTCCATGATTAAGCATGAATTTGTTTCGATTCGTCTAATTTGAGCAACCTGTCTTACGGAATAACATTTTACAAGAAAGCTTGGAGATTAACTAAGAAAACTGAAAAATTAGTAGGATTGCCCGCACTGCTTCGTTTAACCTTGATTCCAGGGAGTATTGGTCAGTCGCGGAAGGTGAACTGAATGCATACATAAAGGGAGATGGCCATCATGCAAGAGACAACACGGATGAGGTTGAAGAACACCTCGACTCGTCATCAGATGCAGCAAGTTCTTCGCATCAACAAGTTGGGCATGAGGAGCCTCCACGCTTTTCTTCTGCATCGGTACCTGATACGTCTCCAACGTATCGATAATTTCTTGTGTTCCATGCCACATTATTGATGTTATCTACATGTTTTATGCACACTTTATGTCATATTCGTGCATTTTCTGGAACTAACCTATTAAAAAGATGCCGAAGTGCCGTTCTCGTTTTCTCGCTGTTTTTGGTTTCGAAATCCTAGTAACGAAATATTCTCGAATCGGACGAAATCAACGCCAAAGTTCCTATTTTCATCGGAAGCATCCGAACACCCGGGAAGGACCGGAGGGGGCCACAGGGCCACCAAACCCTAGGCCGGCGCGGCCGAGAGGGGGCCGCGCCGCCCTATGGTGTGGCCCCCCGTCAGCCCTCCTGCGCCGCCTCTTCGCCTATATAAAGCCCCCGGATCAGAAAACCCGAGACCAATTGACGAAACCCACGAAACCCGCCGCAGCCGCCGCCATCGCGAAGCCAAGATCCGGGGACAGGATCTCTGTTCCGGCACGCTGCCGGAGCGGGGAAGTGCCCCCGGAAGGCTTCTCCATCGACACCGCTGCCATCTCCACCGCCATCTTCATCACCGCTGCTGCTCCCATGAGGAGGGAGTAGTTCTCCATCGAGGCTCGGGGCTGTACCGGTAGCTATGTGGTTAATCTCTCTCCATGTACTTCAATACAATGATCTCATGAGCTGCTTTACATGATTGAGATTCATCCGAGTTTTGTATCACTACTATCCATGTGCTACTCTAGTGATTTGTTATTAAAGTAGTTTATTCCTCCTGCATGTGTGCAAAGGTGACAAGTGCGTGCACCGTGTTAGTACTTGGTTTATGCTATGATCATGATCTCTTGTAGATTGCGAAGTTAACTATTGCTATGATAATATTGATGTGATCTATTCCTCCTACATATGCATGAAGGTGACGAAGTGTGCATGCTATGCTAGTACTTGGTTTAGTCTCGTTGATCTATCTTACACTAAAGGTTACTTAAACATGAGCATTATTGTGGAGCTTGTTAACTCCGGCATTGAGGGTTCGTGTAATCCTACGCAATGTGTTCATCATCCAACAAAAGTGTAGAGTATGCATTTATCTATTCTGTTATGTGATCAATGTTGAGAGTGTCCACTAGTGAAAGTGTAATCCCTAGGCCTTGTTCCTAAATACCGCTGAGTTACTACCGCTTGTTTACTACTCGCTGCGTTACTACTCACTGCGTTACTACGCTTGTTTACTCGTTTACTGCGTTACTACTGCTGCAATACCACCACCATCAACTACACGCCAAGCACTTTTTCGGCACCGTTGCTACTTGCTCATACTTATTTATACCACCTGTATTTCACTATCTCTTCGCCGAACTAGTGCACCTATTTGGTGTGTTGGGGACACAAGAGACTTCTTGCTTTGTGGTTGCAGGGTTGCATGAGAGGGATATCTTTGACCTCTTCCTCCCTGAGTTCGATAAACCTTGGGTATCCACTTAAGGGAAACTTGCTGCTGTTCTACAAACCTCTCGCACTTGGAGGCCCAACACCGTCTACAGGAAAGGAGGGGGAACGTAGACATCAAGCACTTTTCCGGCGCCGTTGCCGGGGAGGAAAGGTAAAAGGCTCTCATACTACGGTCTCGGGTAAAGTATTTTTCCGGCGCCGTTGTGTGTGTGCTCAAAGCTATTTCCTTTAGATCCTGCAATTGCATCTTGTTGTTTCTTGTTTACACTAGTTTGGCATAATGTACAAGAGTGAGCTTCTTATTCTATTTCCTGATTTAAAACATGGATTGTTTGATGCGAAAATTAAAAAACCTATGAAATCTTCTTTGCATGCTGGTAGTAATATTAGTATGAACGCTTTGAACACCATTGTTGACAATAATATAGAAAGTTCTAAGCTTGGGGAAGCTGGTTTTCATGATATTTTTAGTCCCCAAGCATTGAGGAGAAAATTTTCTTTGATGATACTTTGCCTCCTATTTATGATGATTATAATGATAGTGGTCTTTTGGTGCCACCTGTTATGGAGGATAAATTTGATTATGATTACAATATGCCTCCTACACTTGATGAGAATAATAATGATAGCTACTTTGTTGAATTTGCTCCCACTACAACTAATAAAATTGATTATGCTTACGTTGGGAGTAGTAATAATTTTATGCATGAGACTCATGATAAGAATGTTTCATTTGATAGTTATATTGTTGAGTTTGCTCATGATGCTACTGAAAGTTATTATGAGAGAGGAAAATATGGTTGTAGAAATTTTCATGTTATTAAAACACCTCTCTATGTGCTGAAATTTTTGATGCTACACTTGTTTCATCTTCCTATGCTTGTTACTTTGCTCTTCATGGACTTGTTTATTTACAAGATTCCTATGCATAGGAAGCATGTTAGACTTAAATATGTTTTGAATTTGCCTCTTGATGCTCTCTTTTGCTCCGAATACAATTTCTTGCGAGTGCATCATTAAAACTGCTGAGCCCATCTTAATGGCTAAAAAGAAAGAACTTCTTGGGAGATAACCCATGTGTTATTTTGCTACAGTACTTTGTTTTATATTTGTGTCTTGGAAGTTGTTTACTACTGTAGCAACCTCTCCTTATCTTAGTTTTGAGTTTTGTTGTGCCAAGTTAAGCCGTTGATAGAAAAGTAAGTACTAGATTTGGATTACTGCGCAGTTCCAGATTTCTTTGCTGTCACGAATCTGAGCCCACTGCCCTGCAGGAAGCTCAGAAAATTATGCCAATTTACGAGCATGATCCTCAGATATGTACGCAACTTTCATTCAATTTGAGCATTTTCGTTTGAGCAGGTCTGGTGGCCTAATAAAATCCATCTTTACGGACTGTTCTGTTTTGACAGATTCTGCCTTTTATTTCGCATTGCCTCTTTCGCTATGTTGGATGAATTTCTTTGATCCACTAATGTCCAGTAGCATTATGCAATGTCCAGAAGTGTTAAGAATGATTGTGTCACCTCTGAATATGTCAATTTATATTGTGCACTAACCCTCTAATGAGTTGTTTCGAGTTTGGTGTGGAGGAAGTTTTCAAGGATCAAGAGAGGAGTATGATACAACATGATCAAGAAGAGTGAAAGCTCTAAGCTTGGGGATGCACCCGGTGGTTCACCCCTGCATATATCAAGAAGACTCAAACGTCTAAGCTTGGGGATGCCCAAGGCATCCCCTTCTTCATCGACAACATTATCAGGTTCCTCCCCTGAAACTATATTTTTATTCCATCACATCTTATGTGCTTTTTCTTGGAGCGTCTGTTTGTTTGCTTTTGTTTTTGTTTGTGTTTGAATAAATTGGATTACATCATGCTTGTGTGGGAGAGAGACACGCTCCGCTGGTTCGTATGAACACATGTGTTCTTAGCTCATAATATTCATGGCGAAGTTTCCTCTTCGTTAAATTGTTATATGGTTGGAATTGGAAAATGATACATGTAGTAATTGCTATAATGTCTTGGGTAATGTGATACTTGGCAATTGTTGTGCTCATGTTTAAGCTCTTGCATCATATGCTTTGCACCCATTAATGAAGAAATACATAGAGCATGCTAAAATTTGGTTTGCATAATTGGTTTCTCTAAGGTCTAGATAATTTCTAGTATTGAGTTTGAACAACAAGGAAGACGGTGTAGAGTCTTATAATGCTTTCAATATGTCTTTTATGTGAGTTTTGCTGCACCGAGTTCATCCTTGTGTTTGTTTCAAATAAGCCTTGCTAGCCTAAACCTTGTATCGAGAGGGAATACTTCTCATGCATCCAAAATACTTGAGCCAACCACTATGCCATTTGTGTCCACCATACCTACCTACTACATGGTATTTTCCAACCATTCCAAAGTAAATTGCTTGAGTGCTACCTTTAAAATTCCATCATTTACCTTTGCAATATATAGCTCATGGGACAAATAGCTTAAAAACTATTGTAGTATTGAATATGTAATTATGCACTTTATCTCTTATTAAGTTGCTTGTTGTGCGATAACCATGTTTACTGGGGAACGCCATCAACTCATTGTTGAATTTCATGTGAGTTGCTATGCATGTTCGTCTTGTCCGAAGTAAGGGCGATCTACACCGAGTTGAATGGTTTGAGCATGCATATTGTGAGAGAAGAACATTGGGCCGCTAACTAAAGCCATGTTCCATGGTGGAAGTTTCAGTTTTGGACAAACATCCTCAAATCTCTAATGAGAAAAGAATTAATTGTTGTTGAATGCTTAAAGCATTAAAAGAGGAGTCCATTATCTGTTGTCTATGTTGTCCCGGTATGGATGTCTAAGTTGAGAATAATCAAAAGCGAGAAATCCAAATGCGAGCTTTCTCCTTAGACCTTTGTACAGGCGGCATAGAGGTACCCCTTTGTGATACTTGGTTAAAGCATATGTATTGCGGTGATAATCCAGGTAGTCCAAGCTAATTAGGACAAGGTGCGGGCACTATTAGTACACTATGCATGAGGCTTGCAACTTATAAGATATAATTTACATGATGCATATGCTTTATTACTACCGTTGACAAAATTGTTTCATGTTTTCAAAATCAAAGCTCTAGCACAAATATAGCAATCGATGCTTTTCCTCTATGAGGACCATTCTTTTACTTTCAATGTTGAGTCAGTTCACCTATTTCTCTCCATCTCAAGAAGCAAACACTTGTGTGAATCGTGCATTGATTCTTACATATTTGCATATTGCATTTGTTATATTGCTTTGCATTGACAATTATCCATGAGATATACATGTTATAAGTTGAAAGCAACCGCTGAAACTTCATCTTCCTTTGTGTTGCTTCAATGCCTTTACTTTGAATTATTGCTTTATGAGTTAACTCTTATGCAAGACTTATTGATGCTTGTCTTGAAGTGCTATTCATGAAAAGTCTTTGCTATATGATTCAGTTGTTTACTCATGTCATACACATTGTTTTGATCGCTGCATTCACTACATATGCTTTACAAATAGTATGATCAAGTTTATGATGGCATGTCACTCCGTAAATTATCTTTGTTATCGTTTTACTCGCTCGGGACGAGCAGAACTAAGCTTGGGGATGCTGATACGTCTCCAACGTATCGATAATTTCTTGTGTTCCATGCCACATTATTGATGTTATCTACATGTTTTATGCACACTTTATGTCATATTCGTGCATTTTCCGGAACTAACCTATTAACAAGATGCCGAAGTGCCGGTTCCGTTTTCTGCTGTTTTTGGTTTCGAAATCCTAGTAACGAAATATTCTCGGAATCGGACGAAATCAACGCCAAAGTTCCTATTTTCATCGGAAGCATCCAGAACACCCGGGAAGGACCGGAGGGGGCCACGGGGCCACCAAACCCTAGGCCGGCGCGGCCGGAGGGGGGCCGCGCCGCCCTATGGTGTGGCCCCCCGTCAGCCCTCCTGCGCCGCCTCTTCGCCTATATAAAGCCCCCGGATCAGAAAACCCGAGACCAATTGACGAAACCCACGAAACCCGCCGGAGCCGCCGCCATCGCGAAGCCAAGATCCGGGGACAGGATCTCCGTTCCGGCACGCCGCCGGAGCGGGGAAGTGCCCCGGAAGGCTTCTCCATCGACACCGCTGCCATCTCCACCGCCATCTTCATCACCGCTGCTGCTCCCATGAGGAGGGAGTAGTTCTCCATCGAGGCTCGGGGCTGTACCGGTAGCTATGTGGTTAATCTCTCTCCATGTACTTCAATACAATGATCTCATGAGCTGCTTTACATGATTGAGATTCATCTGAGTTTTGTATCACTACTATCCATGTGCTACTCTAGTGATTTGTTATTAAAGTAGTTTATTCCTCCTGCATGTGTGCAAAGGTGACAAGTGCGTGCACCGTGTTAGTACTTGGTTTATGCTATGATCATGATCTCTTGTAGATTGCGAAGTTAACTATTGCTATGATAATATTGATGTGATCTATTCCTCCTACATATGCATGAAGGTGACAAGTGTGCATGCTATGCTAGTACTTGGTTTAGTCTCGTTGATCTATCTTACACTAAAGGTTACTTAAACATGAGCATTATTGTGGAGCTTGTTAACTCCGGCATTGAGGGTTCGTGTAATCCTACGCAATGTGTTCATCATCCAACAAAAGTGTAGAGTATGCATTTATCTATTCTGTTATGTGATCAATGTTGAGAGTGTCCACTAGTGAAAGTGTAATCCCTAGGCCTTGTTCCTAAATACCGCTGAGTTACTACTGCTTGTTTACTACTGCTCGCGTTACTACTCTCGCGTTACTACTCGCTTGTTTATCGTTTACTTGCGTTACTACTGCTGCAATACCACCACCATCAACTACACGCCAAGCACTTTTCTGGCACCGTTGCTACTGCTCATACTTATTTATACCACCTGTATTTCACTATCTCTTCGCCGAACTAGTGCACCTATTTGGTGTGTTGGGGACACAAGAGACTTCTTGCTTTGTGGTTGCAGGGTTGCATGAGAGGGATATCTTTGACCTCTTCCTCCCTGAGTTCGATAAACCTTGGGTATCCACTTAAGGGAAACTTGCTGCTGTTCTACAAACCTCTGCACTTGGAGGCCCAACACTGTCTACAGGAAAGGAGGGGGAACGTAGACATCAGTACCTTATTATGACTACGCCATGTATGATCCACCGATGTGGAACCCAGACCCTCGCTGGGGTTGAACTCCACTTAGGCCAAAATCCTAAGCTTGGAGGGAGGTATACCGGCATCACTCATTCTTTGCATATTATGGTTGCTGGATACTTGTACATACTTGTTTAGTTTCTTTGAGTGGTTTTCTAATGAGAGGGAGATGATATTTGGGGAAGTGCTGCTCGAAAATAGATTCTCGTATCGTTACTAGAAAAATTCGTGCGCACGACCGTAACGTTATTTTGAGCTGCCAATTTTTTTCATGTTCCCCAGGTTGTTATCTAACTTTTATTAGTTGAACACTTTTCGAGCTGAGCAGCTTAAGAATTTCTTTAAAATCGATTACTGTACTACTGTCAAGTTTTGGCAGATTTCTGCCATCTTGCTTTTCTGTGTTTCTTTTAGTTTGCCCTTTCTTGTTCTTGCTTTGTTTCTTTCCTAAAACACAAAAAGACCAAAAATATTTCTATTGTTTCTCTTCACCACTTGTTTTATCTTGGTTTCTTGCATTTGTTTCGCTTTATTTGCTATTGCTAGTTTGCTATAAGAAAACCCAAAAAGATTTTGCTTTGTTTGCTTGTTTCTTTTTATTCTTGTTCTCAAATTCGAAAACACCAAAAATATTTGCTGTTCTTCTTTGGTTTTGTAAAGTTCATTATGAGTTCAATGGTCTTCGGTGGCTGGAGCGTGGTTTTCATTTCATATTATCCAAGCTACACAAGTGAAAGGCAATAATGACGATATTCGACAATCTGATTGTGGTGAGAGGTCTGGTATGAACTCTATTTGTTTTCATTTTTGTACATATACTCATCCATGTGAGCATGCTTAGTTGGTTCATGTGAGGTATATGTCATTTAAGAAAGTCTAGTAGTTCATGATCTCTCATGTTTAGCTCCAATTTATTAATATGAGTAGCATGTCATGAATGTTTGCTTGCATTGTTTTATTCATAAATAGGTATGATATTGTGGTATCCTCCTATGAATAATTCGTTTGAATTAACTTGGAACATGCTCACGCATGCATATGACTGAACAAAAGTCAATTAAGCCTCGATGATTTATATTGCTTCAGAGTTCTGTTATCACTTTTATGCCTCAGTTAATTTATTTTGCCGCAAGCATGATTATGACAGTTACTGCTCTCTTGATTTATCGCTCTCTAGTCTTTTGCTAGCCTTCACTTGTACTGAGCGGGAACGCTGCTCGTGCTTCCAAACACATGAAAACCAAATTATTCCAGAGTGTCCACCATAAATACCTATGCATGGCATTTCAAACCATTCCAAGTAAATTCTCATGCGCTACCTTGAAACCTTCAAAATGCTTCTCAATTTGTGTTAATGTTTCATAGCTCATGAGGAAGTATGTGGTGTTTAACTTTCAACCTTGTCATTTACTCTTGACGGACTTTCATATGGACTAGTGGCACATCCGCTTATCCAATAATTTTGCAAAAAGAGCCGGCAACGGGGTTCCCAGCCCCAATTAATCAACTTTCACTAATAATTCTCTTCACATGTTTTGCTCTGATTCATCAGTAAGCAACTTAATTTTGCAAATAGACACTCCTCCATGGTATGTGATTGATAGAAGGCACCCGAGGATTCGGTTAGCCATGGCTTGTGTAAGCAAAGGTTGGGGGGAGTGTCACCCATAATAAAACTAAAATACGTGTGTAAACAAAAGAGAAGAGAGATGATCTACCTTGCTGGTAGAGATAACGTCCTTCATGGGAGCCGCTCTTGAAAGTCCGGTTGGCGAGGTAGTTGATGTACCCATTACCATTCGTTGACAACAACAAACACCTCTCAAAACAATTTTATTCCTGTTTAAAAAATGAAAAGCTCTAGCGCATGTTAATCCCTGCTTCCCTCTGCGAAGGGTCAATCTTTTACTTTTATGTTGTGTCTCCATCCTTTCTTTGAGCACTTTCTTGAGAGCACAACTGTCATTCTTAGTGTAATATGCTTGTCTCAAAATATGATTGATTGTGGTATAACTTTGATGCTTTTATCTTTGACAATCACTATTTCTAGTCTTTCTATGAACTTCGGAGGTGCTCGAGCATTTATGTTTTGCTGATCAAATATGGGCAAGCGAGATACCACTCTATCATACTCTTTTATGAACATTGCAATCCTCGCTTATATACATGATTCATGATGCTTATTATTAATTGTTGGTACCTTTCCATGATTGACATAGCTATTAGATGATCTTATTTGCATGTATCTTATTATGAACTCGCCTAAGTGTTATCCATATCATGAGAATATATACATCATATGAACAAATGTGTTCGTGAAAGTTCTTTTATCGCTCAGTTGTTAACTGAATTGCTTGAGGACAAGCAATAAGCTAAGCTTGGGGGGGTTGATACGTCCAAAACGTATCTACTTTCCCGAACACTTTTGCTATTGTTTTGCCCCTAATTTGTGTATTTTGGATGCAACTAACACGGACTAACGCTGTTTTCAGCAGAACTGTTCTGGTGTCTCGTTTTTGTGCAGAAATCCAACTTTCAGGAAAAACCTCAGAATTTATGCAGAAGGCCCTATTTTCCCAGAAGACTCACGGAGCCAGAAGGGCAAGTCGGGTGGAGGCCCGAGGGCCCCACACCCTAGAGTGGCGCGGCCCAGGAGGGGGGCGCGCGGTCCTAGCGTGTGGCCCCCTCGGCCGGCCTCCGACGCCCTCCTTCGGACTACTTATCGCCATCGACCTAAAAACGCAGGGGGAGAAGTCGAAGTCACCAGAAACCCTCCAGAACGCCGCCACATCGCGAAACTCCGTCTCGGGAGCCAGAAGTCTCCGTTCTGGCACTCCGCCGGGACGGGGAATTGGAGGAGATCATCGCCGCCATCACCACCGACGCCTCTTCATCAACCAGCCATGTTTCCTCCATCCATGTGTGAGTAATTCCCCCGCTGTAGGCTGAAGGGGATGGTAGGGATTGGATGAGATTGGTCATGTAATAGTATAAGATTGTTAGGGCATAGTGCCTAGTGTCCGTAATTGGTACTTTGATGATATTGTTGCAACTTGTTATGCTTAATGCTTGTCACTAGGGCCCGAGTGCCATGATCTCAGATCTGAACATGTTATTATTTCATCATGATATTCATTGTTTATGGTCTTACCCGCAAGTTGTATACACATATCGCTGTCCGGAACCAATGGCCCCGAAGTGACAAATCGGGACAACCGGAGGGGATGGTAGTGATGTGAGGATCACATGTGTTCATGGAGTGTTAATGCTTTGCTCCGGTACTCTATTAAAAGGAGTACCTTAATATCCAGTAGATTCCCTTGAGGCCCGGCTGCCACCGGCTGGTAGGACAAAAGATGTTGTGCAAGTTTCTCATTGCGAGCACGTACGACTATAATTGGAACACATGCCTATTGATTGCTTTGTACTTAGACACCGTTTTATTATTATCTGCAAATGCCCCGCTTGATTGTTACATGATTTTCTCTCATCCATGCAACGCCCGTTATCCGTCCCCGTGCCTACAGTATTTTAATCCTCGCTGTTTACTATAATCACTACTGCTGTCTCGTTACTCTGCTGCTCGTTATTTCACTATCGCTATCGCTATAAAACTGTTACTACTCGATAAACTCTTGCGAGCAAATCTGTTTCCAGTGCGGCTGAATTGACAACTCCGTTCGTTAAGGCTTTCAAGTATTCTTTGTCTCCCCTTGTGTCGAATCAATAAATTGGGTTTTACTACCCGCGAAGACTACTGCGATCCCCTATACTTGTGGGTCATCACACACCCACACTGTAGATGTGCTTAATAATGCAATGTCTAGAAAAATGTAAAAAGTTATTTTGGTAGCCATGTACAATTATTAAGGTAATTGTTCGATATTAATCTGGCAACTAGTGCAGCAGAAAAAATCTTGGAAACATAACAATAAGAGATCTAGTTTTGAAGCCCTCGTCGAGACGAACTTAACGGTACAAACGGATCACTAATTGAAATTACGGTTTAGAAGATAAATCATTTTAAAAATTCAAATTTGGCAATTAATATGATAATGTAAGTATGACGTTCTATAGTCCTGCATGCATGCATGACATCCCTCCTATAGGGGAAAAGTACCAAAATTTTAACGCTGCACGGAGAGAAGGATTGTGCGGCGCATCGTACTAGATTTTTCCTAAAATCAAAGGCTAGGACTCTGGTTCATTTACATAACTCGATTGCAACCAAAGACAACAAGATAAAAAAGGCTGGGTGAGCAATACCAAATGTCAATTTTGAAACGAAGTTGAGACAATTCATCACTTATTCTTAACTTATTGAGCTGCTATGTGTGTGGAGTGTGGTAGCGAGATCAATTGGTGCAAGGACCAACATTTTCTCACAAATTTTCTAGTGGGTATAAGTTCCTCCTCGTTGACATGCAGATCACGACATTGATCGCTATTTTGTGGGTTTTTTTTTTGAAATGGGGGAAATATCGCTCCAGCTTCTGCATCCAAGGGATACACACGGCTTTTTTATTATATTATTCACAACACCTTACAAGAGCAATACAAAAGATCAAACTCGAAGCCACCTCGCTAAACCTATAGAGGGATGAAGGGGGTGATAATTCACCAACTCACATCAACCAAAAACCAAATGCCTTCCCAGGCCGCCCAATAGCAGATGAGAAGCACATCCAGTCAAACAGACTCTCAGCATACGCCAACGCACACGCCATAGAAGTTGCTACCGCCGTCTTCCTCGACTCCATCTTCAAGAGAGATCATCGCATTGACCATGCCATGCCTGCCATCGATGCCGCCACGGCGCCAGACGACTCTACCATCCTGCGAGAGTCCATCACACTGCATCCCGAGACACCACTGCACCATGCCGCGGTGACTCCACGACGCTGACACAGCAAAAGCACACCGCTCCACCTCAGCACCACCGCCATCCGTTGTCTGCTCCAAAAAACGATGCCCCAATAGGGAGAATGGCGTTGCGTGCCGCCATCGTCCGATCCGAGAGACCCAGGTCTAGGGTTTCCCATGGAGCATCCTAGGTGAAGAACGCAGGCTGCAGAGACAACAACAAGGTAATGAAGAAGCACGCCGCCATCATCCGCCATGACCGAAGTCCGGGCCGGCTTTCACTGGCAGCTGCGCCTCGTCATCGGGAGCTAGGCGACGAATCGCAAGAACCGCCATGGCTAGCCACACAACTAGCCGATCTCCTCCGGCGAGAGAGACAACCACCACCGCGGTGCCACGGTCAGTGGCATCAGACGCCCGCCACCTGCCACCAGGTCAACGCCGTCCCCGCCATCCAGGGCCGCCGCCCTTGGTGCCGTGGTCCCAGACCTTGAGGAGGAGCGGTACGAGATCCGTCTCCATCACCGTTGGCCCGGCGATACCGAGGCTAGGACGGAAGGAGAGGACCGCGCCGCCAGGTTCTGGGTCTGCGCCGCCGCCCCCATCACTGCCCGCCCGATGAGGCCGCGACGAGGAAGAGGAGAGGCCGCGCCACCAGATCATGGCCACGCCTCCACCGCCATCACCGCCCGCTCGGCGAGAGGCCGTGACGCCAACATCCTCCACGGGCCGGGGCCACCCCCCCCCCTCGTGCGGAGGCTAGCCTCCATCCGCCGCACCGGGGGATCACGCGAGGATCCCCGCCGCCCCCATCACCGGCCGCACGATGCTTCACCGGCGACGGCCTCCGGGGACGACGAGGAGGGAGGGAGGGGGAGGGGAAGATGGCGGCGGCTACTAGGGTTTCCGCCCCGAGTCGCCCTGGAGGGGACGACCAATCTGGAAATTCTGAAATAGAGCTTGCTTTGAGAAAAATACCTTGTTTGATGGGAGAAGTTGAAAGAATCTTTGTATAGGACACTTGATCTTTCTTTTGGTCCCCGTCGTGTGAGGAAGTTTGCAGCCCTGGGTGACGTATTATATATATGTCGCGGTCAATCGTTTAAGTCTCCCTAGTTTTCTTTCGTATTCTAAAAAACGCTAGCACTAGGGTTTTCATTGTTCTTTTACATTGTTTTTGTTGTTGGGCATGGATGATGTTTTCCGGTGATTGTTCCGTTATCGCAATGATAATGGGTATGGATTCGATGTTGGGATCACGTGAAAAAAATGCACCTACCACCACCACAATCGGGAATGCGTATCTACCCACATATGTGTGGGTCTATACATCAGAAGTCTCCTCGCATGGGTCTCCAGCTTCGTGGTGGGACAATTCCCCGGTCATATGCACGCATTGAGACAACAGTCTCGTTGCATTTCGCGGTTCAAATCCTTAATTTAACCAATTCAAATCATTTTTCCGTAAATAATCTAATCAACCTGACGTGTTAGTGTTGTTCACTTCTTTTCTTGAGTTTTTTTTTTCAGTTTTGCCTAGACCTAGCTTGGCGGGAGTACTTGGTTACTCGATCTTGCTTTGAAGGAAGCAGAAAGAATACACACGGAAAAACACTGAACAGCAGTAAAATCCCCTTTGATCTTCTCATGTTTGCGAAGCTGTGAGCAGCAAATTAACCGGACAAGTACAGAATGGACGGGACAGGTTTCCAGTGCTCGCATGGGGCAAGTGAAGCAGTACTATCACTGGCGATTTGAAATATTCCGGCGAGATGTTCCTGCGGCAGTGTGACTAAGGTGGTCCTAACTCCTAAGCCAAGCTCAGAGCGAGTGATTGTTCATTGTTGGAGGAGTTGCTGAAGAGATTTTAATTGCGAGTTAGTGTGACTGGCCACTCAATGCCCAGAGCGATAGAAACAGACATCGCAGCGTGGGGATTGAATGGCTCATGGTGTCCCCCACCTTCTTCTGAAGAATTTACTTGGGTTCTGTAGCACTTCGATCAGTTAGTGATTGTTGTAGTTGCAGCAGCACTGCTCTGCTCCAATTGGAATGATGTCGTGCTATTTATTCTGGAATTGGATAGATGTCGTTCGCCTCCAGGTCTTGCTCTGGTTCATCAACAGCCTATTAACCGTGGAGGATACATGTGGAGGATACATCTTGGATCACTAGTGGAAAAAAGGGCTTCCGTCCAGCCCCATTAGTCGCGAAACTATAGGAACCGTGACCAATGGGCTCTTTAGTCGCGGTTCGGGAGGCGAACCGCGACCAAAGGCCTGGGCCCAGCGCGCTCGGTGGCCAGCTGGTGGACGGGAGGGGCTTTAGTCGCGGTTGGCCAGGCCAACCGCGACTAAATGTCCTCAGGCCTGACCCAAAGGCCTTTAGTCGCGGTTGGCCAGGACAACCGCGACTAAAGCCCCTCCCCTATATATACCGTTCAGCCCACAGCGCTTAGCCATTTGGTGCCACTTCTCTTCACAAACTTCACAAGGGGGTGTAGGTTTGCTTTTGGCTCCTCTTATGCACACAAGGTGTTTGATGAAATGCCCCAAGAGCATGAAACCAACATGATATGAAGTGTCGGAGCCACACTTGATCGAGCTTCCTCATTTATTTTTTCCTCCTCGATCGCGGTTAGCAACTTGAACCTTTCATGTGTCATTGATAAAATATGCATGTGTGTAGTTCATTGTTTAATTTCTATTTAGTTTAACAAATGCATGATGGTTAATTATATATTTTATATTATAATAATGCAGATGAATCGGCAATGGATGTACGGTAACCGACTCTCCGGCGAGTTCACTACGGGTTTGAAAGATTTCCTCGTAGTGGCTAATGCGAACAAGCGGAAGGGTTTTGTTATCCGTCCATGTGTTGACTCGTAAGAATCGAAGGGTTACTCTTCCTCAAGAGAAGTTCACTCGCGCCTGCTTCGGCACGGTTTCATGCCAAGCTATAATTGTTGGACCAAGCATGGCGAAAGAGGGGTTATAATGGAAGAAGATGAAGAAGGGGATGATTTCATCGATGAAAACTATCTTGATCATTTCGGTGATACTTTCATGGAGGATGTCGAAGGTGAAGGGGAAGGTGAAGGGGAAGGTGAAGAAGAGGCACGTGATGAGCCCGCCGATGATCTTGGTGTTGCGGTCGAAACCCACCGGCGAGCAACGACGGGCAACACAGAGAGCCGGGAGCAACTTAGGGCTGCGGCCGGCCCCGGTCCCTCCGAGCGACGGCCCGCAAAGACTCCGGCACGCACGTCCGATGCCGGTGCAAGGGCGTGCCACCCGACCTATACCTGGTCGGGAAGGTGATGGAGATGCCTCGCTTAGTTTCCCGCATGGCATACATGTAAACATTAAATACGAGCCTCGATCGGCTCTCGAGTTGTCCCGTGAATCGGCTCAAAGAGCCGATCCACCCATGATTCGCACGAGGTGTACGAATATATGGTGGTCCCGCTTGATCAAGATAAAGCTAAAACGATCTACGACGATTTAGGGTTTTCACCGCATAATCGGAACGTCCTACTCGTGATTGAGCCTCGCGGCCGCGCACGGTGATCGTAAGCCGATCCTAGACAGGGCCTAAAACCAACACGAGGTTGATCCCCGAACATCCTGTCTAGGGCTAGCAAACTACACCCTACGCGCTGCTGGATCCTTCAACCCTTTGTAAGGCCTAACTATGCAGATATTAAACTAATCCTTGAAGAACAAGGAGCAACCATAACGGATCGGATCTACTAAATAATGATCAAGTGGGGTGCCGCCCTACGCCTAAGATAGGCGTAAGGGCGGCTAGATGTCTAAGGGTTGCACGACGATAGCATATGATACGAAGAACAATGCTAACCCTAACACATCTAAGATAACTACGTTGCTCGCCATAAAAAAGGCTTCAGTACGAGCTACGCATGAACGACGAATAAACTTATACTGCCTAGATCGCAATGCGATCTAGGCAGCATGATGCTTACCCGGAAGAAACCCTCGAGACAAGGGAGTTGGCGATGCGCCTAGATTGGTTTGTGGTGAACGTGATTGTTGTTTATTTCATAAACCCTAGATACATATTTATAGTCCGTAGACTTTCTAACGTGGGAATAATCCCAACCGTGCACGAGGCAAACTCTAACTAACCGACACGTAATCTACTATATTACAGATACACGGGCAAACTAGCCCAAACTTTGCATATAAGGCCGATTCATGTATATTCTTCCATGTATATTCTTCAAGCCCATCTTGATCGCGGCCCACCTCTGACTCGGTCAAATTCTGGTGATAACACATGCCCCCCTGGTTTTGGAATTGATAATTCCAAAATCACTCTGCTTTTCTCTTCGTCGGGTCATGTCGTGGCAGAGCAGAACCGTCACAGTATTCTTCATCATGATGCCTTGCCTTCTCAACTTCTCTGCAAAATTTGATAGCTTTAGCATCACTTCCTCGGAAACTGCAAAGGCATTAAATCTCCACTAGGCTCCTCCTTATTTAACTGTGTCGATTGATTAGCCTTTTCATCCCCTTCCTCTGTTCTAGCTATCGGCACCGAAAAAACCCTCTTTCCCTGTAGCAATGTCTTCCTCTTCCTCCGTCTCCTCCGGGCTCTCCCTCCAGTCTTCCTCCTCGAGCGAGCCGGAGTGGAACTTTGATCACGTGCCAGACGGCCCACCCGAAGCACTTGTCGGGTCAGATGGCGACCTGCCTCTGACCGATGGGGAAGACGACCTCAAGTTCCTCATCGAAGGGGAGCTGATGAGCGAAAGCGAAGATGACCTCCACCCCTGGGCGAAACCCACCTCCTCCGACGGGAAGGAGGAAGAAGAAGAAGTAGAGGAAGAAGAGGAAAAGGAGGAGGATGATTCCTCCTCCTCCGCTGGGCATCCGCCGGCAAAGCGATTCCGCGCTTGGGCGGACGGCGAGGACGATGATAATGACGAGGAGGAAGAGGAAAAGGAGGAGGATGAATCCTCCTCCTCCGCCGGGTATCCGCCGGCAAAGCGCTTCCGCACTTGGGCGGGCAGCGAGGATGATGATGATGACGAGGAAGAAGAAGCTCCGGCCAAGGGCTGGGGCAGCAGCGACGAGGAACTCCCTGGAAGCAGCGCCGACGGCAGCTACAACGGCGACGATGAGGACAGCGATGACCCCTAGAACAGGGGCAAATTAGTGTAGGACTAGTAGTAGCAGTGCACTAGGCATCAGATCCCCCTTTTGAGAGCCATCGGCTCTTCCCTGTAAAGCCGCTCCTTTGAATCAATAAGAATTGTTCTTCCAATTTGTCTTTCAATTAATCCAATTTCAAGCCTTTCGCTCGCCACCAAGACCGATAGCAACGTATCGGATTTTTTTTAGACGCCCATGAAGCCAGACTCAGATACCGATTAGACCGCCAGTCAAGCACCTCTCAAATTCAGACTGTGATTTGATATCTGACCATAATATTTCGCAATCCTATAGCCGATGGCTGTTCATCGGCTGTTTTGAGAATCCAGTCTCCTTCATTTTCTTGCAGCAACAGGACGGTCCAAACCCTGTAGATGACGACGGCTTCCCTTTCAGGCTCCTCTCCGTAGCTCTAGCAGTCTTCTTCTGCAACAACTCACCGCTTTCGGAGAAGGTTATGATGCAGGGTCAGCCGATGCAACTCCAATCGGCTCCCAAAAACAGAGTGTCTACCAAATCAGCTGCCCCCCGAGCCTCAGTTAAAGTGAGAACAGTGGCGAGGATACACAGTTCAGTCCAAGGGCCCTGAACTCAGGCAAATTGAGACAGCCACCATGCAGAGGTCCTAATCACGCCTACGAGCGCAGCTGGGAAAGTGGCCAACTTAGCCAGGTCGACGGTAGACGCACCAGAGCCGATCACCCTTCTTCCTTTGAAAGCCGATATTGCAGATGAAGTACCAACGGCTTAATGAGAAATTTTTTTACTGGCCGATTTTTTCTATCGGCCCCCAATATTTCGCTGCACACATGTTTATCTGCACATGTTCATCTGACTAAGTGCCCCCCGAGCCGAATCTGCCAGGTAACTGCGGATATCGGCTCTGTAGTTAGCCAAGACACTGTATTTGAACGTCGGCTCCGTTAGGACTAATGTTGGCTCTTCATCAGCCGACGTAAAAACGCTGCCCATCAGATCGATGTTGAACACAGGTAGAATGTGTGGTGAAGATAATTTTGGCCGATTGCTGGAATCGGCCTCCATGTTGATCGAATTGCTCAATGAAGGTTTTGTAATGTTCCTCCATAGATCTTTGGGGCCGATCCCAAGGATCGGCCTCGCCACGTTTGTCCATAGGTTTGTTCTTGCTACACGGTCAGGCCGGTGGATAAGACCAGCCTCACCCCATCCTTTGTCACGTCGATGCGCTCGCGGTCGTCCAAATTGATGCCTGAGAGTGGCTCTTGGCCTGCTGTTTCCCAAGCGTTCATGCCGGCCGTTGAAATCTCGGCCGAGTCATCTCGCATGGACGACCTCTACCTCATCTCCATCCCACCGTATTACGCATTGGTGCATCGTGGATGGAATGCAACAGTTGGCGTGGATCCAATCTCTTCCTAGCAGAATAGCATAGGTGCTCTTGCTATCGACAATGAAGAACGTCGTAGGGATGGTTTTCCTTCCTACGGTCAGATCCACGTTCAGAACACCTTGTGCGTCAGATGCTTGGCCGTTGAAATCGCTCAATGTCACGTTGGTTTTGATCAGATCCGAGCTAGAGCGTCCCAACCGACGTAGCATGGAGTATGGCATAATGTTGATCGCCGCTCCGGTGTCCACCAGACATCTTGTTGACAAGGCTGCCCATTGATATAACCTCGCAAGTACAGGGCCTTCAGATGTCTGTAGCTTCTTTCTCGTGGCTTCTCAAAGATAACCGGCTGTGGGCCGCAGTCAAGTTGTGCCACAGGTGCTTCATCTAATCCTGGAGCACTAAACTCCGTCGGGAGGATGAACACCATATTCGTGCCAGCCGATGTTTCATCATCGGCTTTCCTTTGCTTGGGGCGCCACTCCATTTTTTGTGGTCGACCCTCTTCATCCAGGGTTCGTTGAATTTTCGCGGCCAGGTCGGGCCGCGCCTTCCTTAGAGTGTGCAGGTACAACCTTTCGGCTTCCTCCAAGCCACGCAGTCGCTGAACCCTACGCTTCTGGGAACGGCTGAGTCCATCAGGGCACCACCTTGGCCGGTGGTACCTGTCTTCTTCTTCTTCATCGTCGTCTTCCAAATCCTCGAGATCTTCCACCCGAGGGGACTCAGCGTGCTTGTTCCGAGGTGGGAGAGGCCCTAGACGTTTGAACACGGACACGTTAGCTGCATCCTTCCTCTTCTGTCTACATTCGGCGCTTGCCGATTGTAGGCAATCGGCTCATTCCTGAATCCCAGCAGTGTCTGAAGAAGGGGCAGTCCCAGTGCCTATCCTCGTCGTCTTGCTCCCTCGATTTTTCCTTGGCACGGCGCTCGTACTCCTCCTCATCGCGATCACGCCGACGATGTCTCCTGGCGTCCCTAGCCAGACGGTCTCTATCATCATCGTCGCTGGATCGTCGGTGTTGGCTATATTGACTCACGTACTTATTGAGGAGGTGATCGGAGAGAGGTCGCTGATATCTTACATTCTTCACTTCTCCCTCTGTGATGTAGCGCTTGCCATCGTGACAGAGCCGATCGCGTGGAGCGGCCTCCTCTGTGTCCTTGCTACGAGAGCAGCTGCCCTCGTCTCCGTCCTTACCAGAGTGGTGTCCAAGTCCTACCATGTTGATGTTGAACGAGAAACTTGGCTGGCACCCTCCAGGGTAAGTGCACTCCACCATGTTCACGGCGGGGAAGGGGTGGGTGTCGACCTTCATGGCGTACTGGTTGAAAATTAGACGTCCTTGTTCTATCGCCATTTGGATCCGCCGACGCCACACCCCGCAGTCGTTGGTGGTATGGGAGAACGAGTTATGCCATTTGCGGTATGGCTTTCCGTTCAGCTCCTGTACCGTGGGGATTTTGAGGCCTTCGGGTAACTTCAACTGCTTCTCCTTGAGTAAGAGGTCGAAGATTTGCTCAGTTTTAGTCACGTCAAAATCAAACCCTCTAGGCGGACCTGGTGGCTTCACCCATTTGCAGGACACGGGGGTTGCCCCCCGAGTCCATTCAGCCACTGCTACCTCTTGATCTCCCGCAGAGCCTTCGTCTTCATCCGCCTCAACCAGGACTACCGCACGCTTGAATTTGTCCTGGTACAAGTCCGGGTGGCACGGTTCATATAACGACAGTTTCTGAACCATGTGCGCCAGTGAAGGGTAGTCTGCTTGGGAGGACATATCCTTGATTGGTGATGCAAGGCCCACCACTGCCAACTCAACTGCTTCTTTTTCAGTCACACGAGCCGAATAACATCGGTTCCTAAGATTTCTGAAGCGCTGGACGTATTCTGCTACAGTTTCTACACGCTTCTGACGTACTTGGGCTAGATCGGCAATGCCGGCCTCGGACGCCTCTGAGTGATACTGCATGTGGAACTGCTCTTCCAACTGCTTCCACGTCCGGATTGAGTCTGGTGGTAGCGATGTGTACCACCCGAAAGCCGATCCTGTGAGGGACCGTGCGAAGAACCTCACACGTAGCTCATCTCGCTCGCTGAGATCGTGCCCAGCTCGTGCCAAATATCGGCTCACATGCTCGATGGAGCCGGAACCATCCGATCCATTAAATTTGGAGAAATCAGGGAGCCGATATTTGGGTGGTAGCGGGATCAACTCGTACTCGTTGGGGTACGGCCCGGAATAGCCGATTGTCCTCCTTTTCGGCACCATGCCGAACTGGTCTCTCGGCATGGTATCGATTTGATCCGCGCTGCTGCCTGCAGGAGTCGAACTCTGAAGATTCGCCGGAGTGGCATACTTAGCCAGCCATGCTTGCTTTTCCATCTCTGAGCCAACTGCAGGAGCTGAGCTCTGGAGGTTTGTTGGAGTGGCATACTTAGCTAGCCACGTCTGCTTCTCAAGATCTGTCGCTGAAGTTCCTCCTGCTTTTCCAGAAGTCCCTGCTGCTGCAGTCTGGTTTGTGAGTGCCCAGTTACTGCAGTCTGGCACGTATGTGCACGTGTATCCGTGAGGGATCTCCTTAGGCGCCTCATACAAGAACTGGTAATCACTAGGGTCACCACCGATCTTGTAGACGACGTATGCCGGTGAATTCGGCACTTCTGGTGCTGCCAACGCGAACGGCAGCGGTGGGCGGGACTGGAGTGGCATCTCTCCTTGGTATGTCCCGAGAGCTGGTCCTGACGGGGAGTACTGGTGCCTCATGATCTCCTGGATCACGCGAAGAGCGACACGCTCCAAAGCGTTCACCAGGCTCTCAGAATGGCGGTGCAGCGAGTGAGCCACCATGTAGTTAATCTCCTGACGCAGGGATGGTGCGTTCTTCTGACGGGGCGGACAGGTCTATTCCATCGAGCGCACCTTCAGGCGAGAACCCTTTCCACCTGACGCCATGTGAACGGGTTCTGTGAAACGAGCCGATGAGGTCGGCTTCGAGGATCGCTTTGACCTCGTCATACTTCTTCTTGAGCTCCTCGGTCAGATCCTCGTACGTGACTGGGGTGCCATCCGCCATCTCAGATGTAGACGGCGATGCGGTTGATGTCGAAGATTGTCCCACCGGGCGTGCCAGAATGTGTTGCGGTCAGAAACCCACCGGCGAGCAACGACGGGCAACACAGGAGAGCCGGGAGCAACTTAGGGCTGCGGCCGGCCCTGGTCCCTCCGAGCGACGGCCCGCAAAGACTCCGGCACGCACGTCCGATGCTGGTGCAAGGGCGTGCCACCTGACCTATACCTGGTCGGGAAGGTGATGGAGATGCCTCGCTTAGTTTCCTCGCATGGCATACACGTAAACATGAAATACGAGCCTCGATCGGCTCTCGAGTTGTCCCGTGAATCGGCTCAAAGAGCCGATCCACCCATGATTCGCACGAGGTGTACGAATATATGGTGGTCCTGCTTGATCAAGATAAAGCTAAAACGATCTACGACGATTTAGGGTTTTCACCGCATAATCGGAACGTCCTACTCGTGATTGAGCCTCGCGGCCGCGCACGGTGATCGTAAGCCGATCCTAGACAGGGTCTAAAAACCAACACGAGGTTGATCCCCGGAACATCCTGTCTAGGGCTAGCAAACTACACCCTACGCGCCGCTGGATCCTTCAACCCTTTGTAAGGCCTAACTATGCAGATATTAAACTAATCCTTGAAGAACAAGGAGCAACCATAACGGATCGGATCTACTAAATAATGATCAAGCGGGTGCCGCCCCTACGCCTAAGATAGGTGTAAGGGCGGCTAGATGTCTAAGGGTTGCACGACGATAGCATATGATACGAAGAACAATGCTAACCCTAACACATCTAAGATAACTACGTTGCTCGCCATCAAAAAGGCTTCGATACGAGCAACGCATGAACGACGAATAAACTTATACCGCCTAGATCGCAAGATGTGATCTAGGCAAGCATGATGCTTACCCGGAAGAAACCCTCGAGACAAGGGAGTTGGCGATGCGCCTAGATTGGTTTGTGGTGAACGTGATTGTTGTTTATTTCATAAACCCTAGATACATATTTATAGTCCGTAGACTTTCTAACGTGGGAATAATCCCAACCGTGCACGAGGCAAACTCTAACTAACCGACACGTAATCTACTATATTACAGATACACGGTCAAACTAGCCCAAACTTTGCATATAAGGCCGATTCATGTATATTCTTCCATGTATATTCTTCAAGCCCATCTTGATCGCGGCCCACCTCTGACTCGGTCAAATTCTGGTGATAACACTTGGTCGGACCATTGCTGATGCACGGAGACGCTGCGAAACTGAAAAGGAGAGGGAGAATTTGGATCGCATGTTAGAGGATCACAAAAAGTCGTTGTACCCGGGATGCGATAATGGTCCGAAAAAGCCGGGCTGCACACTCGGATTTCCGAGATGGAAGGCACGAGAAGGTGTAGCTGACTCGGGATTTGAAAACTTGCTGAAAATGTTGAAGAATATGTTTCCAAAGAATAACGAGTTGCCCTCCAAGTACGTACGAAGCAAAGAAGGTTGTCCGCCCTCTAGGTTTAGAGGTTCCGAAGATACATACATGCATCAACGATCGCATCCTCTACCGCGGTGAATACGAGAATTTGAATGAATGCCCGGTATGCACCGCATTGCGTTATAAGATCGAGGCGATGACCCTGGTGACGATGTTGAGGGCGAGAAACCCAGGAAGAAGGTTCCCGCCAAGGTGATGTGGTATGCTCCTATAATACCACGGTTGAAACGTCTGTTCAGGAACAAAGAGCATGCCAAGTTGTTGCGATGGCACAAAGAGGACCGTAAGTCGGGCGGGGAGTTGAGACACCCCGCAGATGGAACGCAATGGAGAAAGATCGACAGAGAGTTTAAAGATTTTGCAGCTGACGCAAGGAACATAAGATTTGGTCTAAGTACATATGGCATGAATCCTTTTGGCGAGCAGAGCTCCAGCCATAGCACCTGGCCCGTGACTCTATGCATCTACAACCTTCCTCCTTGGTTGTGCATGAAGCGGAAGTTCATTATGATGCCAGTGCACATCCAAGGTCCGAAGCAACCCGGCAACGACATCGATGTGTACCTAAGGCCATTAGTTGATGAACTTTTACAGTTGTGGGGCAGTGGTGTCCGTGTGTGGGATGAGCACAAAGAAGAGGAATTTGACCTACGAGCGTTACTTTTCGTAACCATCAACGATTGGCCTGCTCTTAGTAACCTTTCGGGACTATCATATAAGGGATACAATGCATGCACGCACTGCTTACATGAGACTGAAAGTGTACATTTGCCAAATTGTAAGAAGAACGTGTACCTTGGGCATCGTCGATTTCTTCCGAAAATTTATCCAGTAAGAAAGAGAGGCAAGCATTACAACGGCAAGGCAGATCACCGGCCGAAGCTCGCGGAACGCACTCGGTGCCGAGGTATTTGATATGGTCAAGGATTTGAAAGTCATCTTTGGAAAGGGTCCTGGCGGACAATCAATTCCGAAGGGAGTTGACGGGCACGCACCCATGTGGAAGAAGAAATCTATATTCTGGGAGCTAGAATATTGGAAAGTCCTAGATGTCAGCTCTGCAATCGACGTGATGCATGTTACGAAGAATATTTGCGTGAACCTCCTAAGCTTCTTGGGCGTGTATGGGAAGACAAATGATACAAAGGAAGCACGGCAGGACCAGCAACGTTTGAAAGACCCTGATGACCGGCATCCGGAATGGTTTCAAGGTCGTGCCAGCTACGCTCTGACCAAAGAAGAGAAGGTCATCTTTTTTGAATGCCTGAGCAGTATGAAGGTCCCGTCTGGATTCTCGTCCAATATAAAGGGAATAATAAACATGGCGGAGAAAAAGTTCCAAAACCCGAAGTCTCACGACCGCCACGTGATTATGACGCAATTGCTTCCGATTGCTTTGAGGGGCTCCTGCCGGAAAATGTTCGAGTACCCATTGTAAAGCTATGTGCATTCCTCAATGCAATCTCTCGAAGGTAATCAATCCGGAAGTTCTACCATGGTTACGTAACGATGTGGTCCAATGTCTTGTCGGTTTCGAGTTGGTGTTCCCGCCATCCTTCTTCAATATTATGACGCACCTCCTGGTTCACCTAGTCGAAGAGATTTCCATTCTCGGTCCCGTATTTCTACACAATATGTTCCCCTTCGAGAGGTTCATGGGAGTATTAAAGAAATATGTTCGTAACCGTGCTAGGCCAGAAGGAAGCATCGCCAAGGGCTATGGAAATGAGGAGGTAATTGAGTTTTGTGTTGACTTTGTTCCCGACCTTAAGCCGATTGGTCTTCCTCGATCGCGGCACGAGGGGAGACTAAGTGGAAAAGGCACGATCGGAAGGAAATCAACGATATGTATGGACGGCCATTCTCCGACCGAAGCACACCACACAGCTTCCGACCAATTCCATCTTGGTGGCTCCGTACTTTGAGAAACACAAGAATATTTTACGCTCGGACAACCCTGGGAAGCCTCGAATCCTGGATTAGGAAGGCCCACATGGAGACTTTCGGCAGCTTGGTTGAGAAAACATTTAATGCATGACAATAAGGTTGTAGATCAGCTGTACATGTTGGCCAAGACACCATCTTCGACTATAACGACTTTCCAAGGGTACGAGATAAATGGGAATACATTTTACACGATCGCCCAAGATAAAAAGAGCACCAACCAAAACAGTGGTGTCCGCTTTGATGCAACGAACCAAGAATGGGCAAAAGGTCACATATTATGGTTACATAGAGGAGATATGGGAACTTGACTATGGACCCTCCTTTAAGGTCCCTTTGTTCCGGTGCAAATGGTTCAAGCTAACGAGAGGTGGGGTAAAGGTGGACCAACAATACCGAATGACAATGGTGGATTTCAACAATCTTGGTTACCTTGACGAACCATTCGTCCTAGCGAAAGATGTCGCTCAGGTTTTCTATGTGAAGGACATGAGTAGCAAATCGAGGAAACGGAAAGATAAGAAAACGATCAGTACATCATGCGATGATCCAAAGCGCCACATTGTTCTTTCGTGGAAAAGAAACATCGTGGGAGTGGAGGACAAGACGGACATGTCGAAGATTATAATATGTTTGGTGAAATTCCGCCCTTCAAAGTGAACACCGACCCAAGCATTAAGTTAAATGATGAGGATGCTCCATGGATACGGCCCAATCGTAAGCAAGCAGGGACACAAGGGAAGAAATGATGTGTAATAATTTATTGTACCAAACTTTGTTGAATGGATCATGTGAATTATATTATCCGTGATGTGTTCTGGTGTCCATTTTCGAATGATTCGATTGATTCGAGATAGCACCGATGATACATGAAATTTGGAGTGATTTAGTCATACTCCTGCCTAGGCGTATAATATGCATACTCGTAGTCTTCATAGTCGCCGCCGTTGTACTGGTAGTCGTCGCCTTCTAAGTTGTCGCCGTCGTCGTCGCTGCTGTCGTCGGCTGGCGCTCGTGGCTCGAACTGAGGCCAGCGCAGGCGGGGGATATCGCCGGCCGTGATGTAGTCCATGACGCTCTGCAGAGTCCGGCCGTACCACCATAGCCGACGGCCGGCCTCGTGGAAGTTCCCGGGAGGCGGACCATCCTCCTCATACTCGGCGAGCGCCCTCTCACGCCGATTGATGAAGAAGGCGTCCCAAGTATGCTGGTTATCGGGATGCCAGCGGGGATTCATCCGCTGCTCCGGCGTGAGGTCGAGGTAGTAGTGGTTCGTGATGGCCGCCCGGCGCGCAGTACCCTGAGGGAGGGGAGGGACCGGCATGCCGCCGGCGCTTAGGCTCCAGCCGGCGGGGAGGCGGTAGCCCGGTGGGCAAGGGTAGTTCGAGGCGCAAAGCTCCTCCACCTGCTGGTAGGTTAGAGTGGGTGCGGTGGAAGCCATGAGAGAGTGATGAGAGATTGTAGAGATGTGATAATGCTGGCCAAGCCGGGCTACATATATGTAGTGAGAAATGGCGGGAAAAATGGGAGCGGGAAGACAGGAGGCGGGAAGAAAGTGGCGGGAAGAAAGAGGCGGGAAGACAGGAGGCGGGAAGAAAGTGGCGGGAAAAATGGGAGCGGGAAGACAGGAGGCGGGAAGAAAGTGGCGGGAAGAAAGAGGCGGGAAGAGGGGGTCGGCGGAAAGACAGAGGCGGGAAGAGGGGGCCGGCTGAAAGACAGAGGCGGGAAGAGGGGCCGATGGAAAGACAGAGGCGGGAAGAGGGGACCGGCGCCGGAAAGACAGAGCCGCCTCCTTCGAATCTGGCCATGTATCTTAATTTTCAGTTGAGCTCTGTACTTTAATTTTAGTTCAATCGTAATAAATTTCGTGTCAACCACTTTATTGAACAAAAACAACCGACAACGACTTTATAAACTAAATTTAAACGACTTTATTGAAATTATAATAAAATAGATAAATTACTAGTCTAGTCTCTACTCGTCGTTGGAGGTTGTCTCCGTCCAAATGTCATCCCACCGGGGGTCGTTTTCGGTCCAAGTTGTATTCGGGTTCTCGAGCTCGAAGGCGGCGACGGCCCGACGGTGGCGCCTGTTGGACCTGCGTTGTGCCCTAAGGTTAGTAAAGAACGCGTCGGTGTTGTCGACATCGTTGGGGAACTGCGCCCTCCACTGGTGCATCAACTGCTCGTCGCGCTCGGCGATGGCGATCCTGCGCTGCAACTGGCAGTGCCGGCGACGGTCCTCGTCGTCGACGAGTCACGGCGGTGGCGCGAGGAACTCCGCCTCCTCTAGCGATTCAACATCCGGGAAGTTCATGTCGCGCCCTGGCCGCCGAAAACGCCACGCCGCCGCATCGTAAGCGCGCGCCGCCAGCTCCGGCGTGTTGTACGTGCCGAGGGTGAGGCGGAAGCCACCGGCGCGTATCTCGGCGGTGAACCTACCGCTCGGACGCACTCGAACGCCACGGAAACCGGACGCCCTCGACGACGTGGAGGCATCCCGGAGATGAATGAGCGGAGGCGGTGGCGACGTGTGGTTGCGCCCGCACTCGTCGCTTTATATAGCGCACGCGGGGCATGGCACGTGTAAGCCACGGCCACACGTCGCACGCTGGCGTCGGCGGGGTGAGGCACGTGGAAGCGGTGACTACACGTCGCACGGGAAAAAGACAGGAGGCGGGAAGAAAGTGGCGGGTGGGATAAGGATGTTTGGGTAAGCTTTAGTCCCGGCTGGAGGGTGCAACCGTGACTAAAGCTAGCGGGAAGAACTGGCGGGAAGACAGAGGCGGCAAGAACTGGCGGCAAGAACTGAATTTTTTGATATATCATTTGTATTTTTAACATTTTGAAATGAATTAGTTTTATTTTTCTAATTTTTTTGATATATTATATATATTTTTAAGATTTTTAAATGAATTAGTTTTATTTTCCTGAATTTTTTCATATATTATTTGTATTTTTAACATTTAGAAATGAATTAGTTTTATTTTTCTGAATTTTTTGATATATTATTTGTATTTTTAAGATTTTTAAATGAATTAGTTTTAATTTTCTGAATTTATTGATATATTATGTGTATTTTTCAGATTTTGAAATGAAAACTAATTTGAAAAATAGCCTTTGGTACCAACCGCGACGGGAAACGAAAAACCCAGCGAAATTACCATTTGGTCGCGGTTGGGGTCACCAACCGCGTCTAAAGGTACCCCTTTAGTCGCGGTTGGTGACCCCAACCGCGACCAAAGGCCCTACCCTATTTAAACTCGCGCGGCGCGTGGCGGTTCACACTTCATCTCCCCGCGCCGATCGACTGTCTCTGCCGCGCTCCGCCGAAGACGACGACTAGCGCCGTCAGGCTGCCCTCGCCGCCCGCCGCCGTCCCTCGCCGTCCCTCTCCGTCGCATCAACGCCGTCCCTCGTCGCCCTCGCAGGTCTCTCCTCCGGCGGGCTCGCACCGCGCGCGCGCTTCGATCTCTTCCCCAGCCGCCGCATGCACCATTGCCGCGCATCGCCGCCGCGAGTGTGTCCTCGCCGCCGCGCGCCGCCGTTCTTCGTGATGTTCATCGCCGCCGGCCCTCCCGCCGTGTGCCCCGGCCGGCCCCCTCGCGCGAGCGCGCAACACAGAGAGAGAAGGAGGCGCGCGGCTGGCCGCCGGCCACACCCCGCGCGCGCGCTGTTACAGAGAGAGGGAGAGGAAGAGATCGAAAGAGGGGGCGCCGCCGGATTTTTTTTCTTTTTTTTATGTTTTGTTTGTTATTTTTAATTTTAACTATACTTAACAAAAAAATTAAAACTTTGTAATAATTAACTTCATAAAAACTTTAATTAACTTAACAAAAAAATTGAACTTCACAAAAACAGTAACTTAACCAAATTGCCGATTTCACAAAAACTTTAACATATATAACAAAATTTTAAATTAACAAGAAATAACTTAACAAAATTTAAAAAAAATAACTTAACAAAATAACTTAACAAAAGTTTGTCAAAAAAATGAACTAAATTTTCCCTTTTGTATTTTTTCAATTTTAAAAGAACTCAAAATAACTTAACATATTATTTGTATTTTTTCACTTTTAAAAGAACTCAAAATAACTTAACATATTATTTGTATTTTTTCACTTTTAAAAGAACTCAAAATTTGACTTAAAAAATTTGTCTTAAATTTTTTGACTTAACTAAAATTTGACTTAACCACCGCGCGTATACGGAGGGGGCCGGCAGCGCTCGTCGCCCCCTCCGTATACGCGCGGTGTTTTTTTTGGGATCGAGAGGGGTCGGCGAGGGTTATGTGTCGTCGGCACCGCCACCGCCCTTTCGCCACCACTTCGCCACCGCCACCGGTCTCTCGGTCACGCGGTCACTGCGAGGTCGATCGTCCGCATATAACACGCGTCCCCCATCTCGCCTCCCTCGTCGCCCTCTCTCTTTATATGTAGAAGAGAGTGATAATGCTGGCATATACACAATTAATTAGTTTTTACTACATGTTTTCAGGACAGACATATGGCGGACGATAGAGCTGACCCGATTATGGACAACTATGATCAAGAAGCTGAAGAACATTTATTTGGCATCATAAAAGGCGATATTATTTATGTGCCGACCGAATAAGATGAAGAAGACCTCGAGGATATTTCTTCTTATCTGAATCTTGACGGTCAAGATGAAGGCTGTCAGCAAGATGATGGGGAAGAAACGTCGATAAACGACGATCTTCAATTGCAAGTAGCAACCAGCTCTGGCGCCGAGGTATATACATTGAGCCTCTGGTGATACAAACTTACTGATTTGAATAAATATGTGTGTACTAACGCGCGCGACTCTCTTTCTTATTTTAGCCCTCGGCCGGATCGTCGAAACAATCGAGTACGTCGTCAAAGCGTGGCGCAACCAAGACGCTGAAACAAGGAGAAACATATACCATCGAGGTTGTCGACAGTGCAACCGGTAGGCCGCTGGAGCCCCGCAAGCACGCCACCAAGTTTATCAACCAATGCGGAGCCGTTGTTAGAGAGAACGTCTCGATCACCCTCCAGGAGTGGAATGAGCCAAAGAAGGCACGTCTTGGTTTCACTTTTGTCGACAAGAGAACAAAAAAAGATTGCTTGAAAAAGCTTCTGGAACATTTCATCCTACCTCCGGAATACCACAAGTTCGATGAGGAGGGTAACAAGATTGAGGAAAACAAGAAGAGGAGGAGGCTAGTCAAAGAGTTCGCTCTTCATAAGATGGCCGAAACATTCCGGAAATTCAAGCAAAATCTAGCCCGTGACTATGTCAACCAGAACAAGACTCCGGATTTCAAAGGACAATATGAGAAACTGAAACATGATTGGCCAGACTTTGTGAAGCAGAAGAAATCGGAGCAGTTCATTGAAATATCGAAAAAATAAGGAAAATGCGGCTAAGAAGGAGTACAATCATATTATGGGGCCAGGAGGGTATCGCCTTTGGGAGCCTAGGTGGGAGAAGATGGAGAACGAGCTGAGAACGCGAGGAATCCATCCAGGTACGGAGGGATGGGACCCAAGGGCCAAAAGCTGGTGGTACGGGCATGGGGGAACGCTAGACCCGGAGACAGGGGAGTGTGTTCACCGTGACAAAACGTTTAAACCCACCCAAGCCCTTATTGACGCAATGAGGGATGCTCAACTGGGGAAGATCAAGTTCAACAGAGAGAACGACGCGCTGACAAAAGCCCTCGGGAAACCTCGAACACGGAGGACGTGTACGAGGCATGGGGAACATTCCGTGGAAAATAGGGTTCTCCCAGAACGATGACCCGTACGGTTACAGAAGCCGTAAGAGAAAGATGGATCGGGATGCAGATGTTATGGCGCGGTTGGTATCGGAATTCGATATGATGAAGAAAACCGTGAGTATACTAGTACAAGAAAGATCGGCAGCCGGGGCGCATGAAGATCATCCAGCGGATCTCGGAAGCCAGCAGCGGATGAGAAGCAGCGTGGCTTCCACGGAGAACCCGCCGGCTACTGATAATGCAACGGCGGTCGATATTACTGCACCGGAGCCTCCTCGCTACCCCGTGGAAGATGTAAAGGAGATGAAAGAATGTCATCTGCATTATCCAATTGGGAACATGTCCACGAAGGTAGCCATCGGCAGTGCTTTACCATGTGAGCCTGGAGCACTCCACCACAACAACCCCATTCCAGATGGCTATGCTCGTGTCACGGTGGAGGAAATAGTCCCAGGGTTTGAGGAACTGGAGATTGACATTGCTACACCCGAAGGGGAGAGAATACTTGGAGGTGTCAAGCGCCAGTTCATTCTATGGAAAAAGAAGTTTATCAAGTTTCCAGGCGAGGCGCCAAGGCAAACAAGTCCACCCCCCTCCGGTGGTGGTGGCGGTGGCGGCGGCGGTGGTGGTGGTGGTTCACCTACACCTCCTTCACGTCAGCCGACGCCGCCCCCCAATTCACCTCCGGCGGGTAAGCAGACGCCGCCCCCCAGTCCTCGTCCGGCGGGTGATCAGACGCCGCCCCCCAATCCACCTCCGGCGAAGAAGCAGAAGCAGTCCCGGGTTATTAACCCGGACCCTTATGTACCTAGAACCACAAAGATACCAGAGCCATCACTGAAGCCTCTCCCCACAAGGCCTTGGGAACGTAGTGCCGAGGAAGTCGACGCACACGCGGCTGCTGATTATGAGAAATGGAAGGCGGACTGCAAGAAGAAAAGAGAGGGTGAGCCCAAGCCAGTATTTTCTGACAAGCAAAAGCAGTGGGCTAAGTCATTTTTGAACACATCGTCCCAAGCCGCGAAGAATCTGCCTGACGACTATGCACGTGAACTTCGTAGGCAAGCACTCACGTTCAAGAGGAACAAAGAGTTGGCGGAGAAGCAGGAGAAGAAAGCCTTGGAGGAGGCCGAGAAAAATTAGAAAGGGGGAAAGAAGTTGCCCAGCTCGGGGAACAAAGTAAACAATCGATCGCCCCGCTCATAGTGCAAGCCGCCGGTCCGGATGCCCCCGTTATCATAGCAGCTGCGGCAACACATGGATTGACTGTAACGAGTGCCAGAGAACAAGAGGCCAACTTAGGTATCACTCTTCGTGCACTGTTAGGCCTTGATGAGGCGCCAATGAAGGACGTAGTATTTACATATTGTTGCGGTCAAAACCCACCGGCGGGCAGCGACGGGCAACACAGTAGAGCCGGGAACAACTTAGGGCTGCGGCTGGCCCTGGTCCCTCCGAGCGACGGCCCGCAAAGCCTTCTGGTCACACGTCCGATGCTGATTGCAAGGGCGTGCCACCTGACCTATACCTGGTCAGGAAGGTGATGGAGATGCCTCGCTTAGTTTCCTCGCATGGCATACACGTAAACATTAAATACGAGCCTCGATCGGCTCTCAGGTTATCCTGTGAATCGGCTCAAGGAGCCAATCCACCCATGATTCGTACGAGGTGCACGAATATATAGTGGTCCTGCTTGATCAAGATAAAGCTAATGAGATCCACGACGATTTAGGGTTTTCACCGCATAATCGGATCATCCTACTCACGATTGGGCCTCGCGGCCACGCACGGTGATCGTAAGCCGATCCTAGATAGGGCCTAAAAACCAACACGAGGTTGATCCCCGGAACATCCTGTCTAGGACTAGCGAACGACACCCTACACGCCGCTGGATCCTCCAACCCTTTGTAAGGCCTAACTATTGCAGATATTAAACTAATCCTTGTAGAACAAGGAGCAACCGTAACGGATCGGATCTACTAAATAATGATCAAGCGGGGTGCCGCCCCTACACCTAAGATAGGTGGAAGGGCGGCTAGATATGCAAGGGTTGCACTACGATAGCATGTTATACGAAGAACAATGCTAACCCTAACACATCTATGATAACTACGTTGCTCGCCATCAAAAAGGCTTCAGTACGAGCAACGCATGAACAACATGAAGCTTGTCGCCTAGATCGCAAGATGCGATCTAGGCAGCATGATGCTTACCGGTAGAAACCCTCGAGACGAAGGAGTTGGCGATGCGCCGAGATTGATTGATTGGTTGAACGTTGGTTGTTGTTTATTCCATAAACCCTAGATACATATTTATAGTCCAGGGGACTTTCTAATTTAGGCGTGCACCTACCGTGCACGGGTAAAACTCTAACTAACCGACACGTATCCTAATATGTTACAGATACACGGGCCAACTAGCCCACACTTTGCATATAAAGGCCGATTCACATATTTCTTCCATGTATATTCTTCAAATCCATCTTGATCACGGCCCACCCTCGACTCGGTCAAATTCCGGTGATAACACATGCCCTCCTGGTTTTGGAATTGGTAATTCCAAAATCACTCGCTTTTCCTTCGCCGGGTCATGTCGTGGCAGAACCGTTGCGGTATCCCTCATCATGATGCCTTGCCTTCTCAACTTCTCCGCGTGACTCCGGCAGTTTTTTTTTTAGGCACCACTTCCTCGGAAACTGCTGTGGCATTGAATTTCCACTATATCCCCTTTTATTTAACCGCTATGAACAGTTTTCTTCCGCATCTCCTTCGCATTAGCACTCCAAAAAGCCCTCCTGCGCCACCATGTCTTCTTCCTCCCCTGCTTCATCGGATCTTTCCAGCCGGTCCTCCACTTCTCGCGAGCCGACGCCGGAACACAACCCGGCGGAGGTCCACGCGGCCAACACCCGTCGTGCCATTGCGGCCGGGGAGGAGTTTAGCCATGACTTCTCCATCTGGTCAGAGGACGACAAGTCCCTGACCGACGGGGAAAGCGACCTCCGCTTCCTCGCCGACGGGGAAACGGAGGAGGAGAGCGACGATGATCGCTTCTCTGCGACGACTTCACCTCCCCGAGGAGGAGGAGGAAGAGAAGGAGGAGGAGGAGGATGAGGACGACACCCCTCCGACGAGCCGCCGGCCAAGCGGTTCCGCCCCCGGCCGGGAAACCTCGCCGACTTCGACGGCCGACGACGACGGCGCCGAAGAGGAGGACGAGGACAACGAAGGCCCGGTCGGCGGCCACTGGAGCAGCGACGACGAGCCCGCCGGGAGTAGCGCCGACAGCGGCGACGATGGCGATGACGAGGGCAGTGACGGCCCGTAGATAGGACTTCTAGCATAGGACCAGTAGTAGTAGATGGGGCAATGTACCCCCTAGTACTTCCTTTTGAGAGCAATCAGCTCTTTTTGTAAGAAATCTTGCTTATCAATGAAGAACTTCTCCCAATTTGATTTTGCCGATTTCCTTTAAGCCAATTCAGCCGATTTCCCCTCATACTGATCTTGCCGATTTGTCCCCTTAGCCAATGCTTAATGAGCCGATAGCAATGCATCGGTCCTTTACGATTCATCCTTCAATTCTTCAACTGATGATTTTCTATCTGGTTGATAATGTGGAATCTTCAGGAGAGCCCTTAAATTTCTCCCACCAGTTTCAGCGATCCTCTTCAGCGAGCGCTCATCATTTTGTGAAGAAGGTTGCAACGGAAGATCAGCCGATGACATCTCAATCGGCTCTTAAACAGAGCATCTACCAGGTCTGCTGCCCCCCGAGCCTTACTCAAGGCGAGAATGTCGATGAGGATGCACCAAAGCCGATCACCTTTCTTCCCTTGAAAGCCGATATATCTCTCCTGACAGCGCTGCTGAACTAGTACCAGAATCGGCTCAAGGTAGCTGAGGAAGCCCTCATTGTTTTACTCCTCCGAGAAAGCAGAAGGCCCCACAGCTGAACTGGACTTGGTGAAGATCCGTGCTTTGAACACGCAGCCAGTGAACACGCAGCCAGTAGATTCTGCGTAGTCATACTAGAGTCGATGGCTGTTGCATCGGCTGTCCTTGCATCGGCTGTAGATCGATGCTGATTTTTTTTACGGGGCCGATTTTTCTATCGGCCCCCAATGTTTTACTGCACACATGTTCATCTGCGCCTGCTCATCTGATGATTGCCCCCCGAGCCGAATCTGCCAGGTGACTGCAGATATCGGTTTTGTGGTTAGCCTAGGCACTGCATTTGCACGTCGGCTTTGGTAGGACCAATGTTGATTTTCCCTGACTCAATCAGCCGACGTAAACCGCTGCCCAATAGATCGACATTGTATGCAATCAGAACATGTGGTGAAGATAATTTTTGCCGATTACTGGAATCGGCCTCCATGCTGGTTGGAGCGCTGAGTGAAGGTTCTGTAATGTCCCTTCATAGATTTTTGGGGCCGATCACAAGGATCAGCCTCGCCACGTTTGCTCATTGGTTTGCTCCAGCTACATGGTCAGGCCAGTGGATAAGACCAGCCTAACCCTGCCCTTTGTCACGTCGATGCGCTCGCAGTCGTCCAAACTGATACTCGAGAGTGGCTCTTGGCCTCGTCGCTTCCCAAGCGTTCATACCAGCCGTTGAAATTTCGGCTGAGTCATCGGCCTGGACGACCTCTACCTCATCTCCATCCCACTCGTATTATGCATTGGTGCATCGTGGAGGGAATGCAACAGTTGGCGTGGATCCAATCTCTTCCTAGCAGAACAGCATAGGTGCTCTTGCTATCGACGATGAAGAATGTCGTAGGGATAGTTTTCCTCCCTACGGTCTAATCCGCGTTCAGAACACCTTGTGCGTCAGACGCTTGGCCGTTGAAATCACTCAATGTCACGTTGGTCTTGATCAGATCTGAGCTAGAGCGTCCCAATCTCCGTAGCATAGAGTATGGCATAATGTTGACTGCCGCTCCGGTGTCCACCAGCATCTTATTGACAGGCCTCCCATCGATATAACCTCGCAAATACAGGGCCTTCAGATGTCTGTAGCTTCTCTCTCGTGGATTCTCAAAGATAACCGGTCGTGGGCCGCAGTCAAGTTGTGCCACAGGTGCCTCGTCTAACCCTGGAGCACTGAACTCCGAAGGAAGGATGAACACCATGTTTGTGCCAGCCGATGTCTCATCATCGGCTTTCCTTTGCTTGGGGCGCCACTCCATTTTCCGTGGTCGACCCTCTTCGTCCAGGGTTCGCTGAACTTTCGCAGCCAGATCAGGTCGCGCCTTCCTTAGCGTATGCAAGTATAACCTTTCGGCTTCCTCCAGGCCGCGCAATCACTGAATCCTGCGCTTTTGGGAACGGCTGAGTCCATCAGGGCACCACCTTGGCCGGTGGTACCTGTCTTCTTCTTCTTCATCTTCTGAATCCTCGAGATCTTCCATCCGAGGGGACTCAGCACGTTTGCTTCGAGGCGGGAGAGGTCCTAAGCGTTGGAAAACGGACACGTTGGCTGCCTCCTTCTTCTTCTGGTTGCATTCTGGGAAATTGCCGATTGTGGGCAATCGGCTCATTCCTGAATCCCAGCAATGTCTGAAGAAGGGACAGTCCCAGTGCCTGTCCTCGTCGTCTCGCTCCCTTGCCTTTTCCTTGGCACGGCGCTCGTGCTCCTCCTCATCGCGATCATGCCGGCGATGTCTTCTGGCTTCTCTGGCCAGACGATCTCTTCCATCATCATCGCTGGATCGTCGGCGTTGGTCATACTGACTCACATACTTGTTGAGGAGGTGATCAGAGAGGGGTCGCTGATATCTGATGTTCTTCACTTCTCCTCTCGTGACGTAGCGCTTGCCATCATGACGGAGCCGATCGCGTGGAGCGGCCTCCTCTGTGTCCTTGCTACGAGAGCAGCTGCCCTCGTCTCCATCCTTGCCAGCGTGGTGTCCAAGCCCTACCATGTTGATGCTGAACGATGATCCTGGCTGGCAACCTTCAGGGTAAGTGCATTCCACCATGTTAACGGCGGGGAAAGGTTGGGTGTCGACCTTCATGGCGTACTCGGTTGAAAATCGGACGTCCTTGTTCTATCGCCATTTGGATCTGCTGACGCCAAACCCTGCAGTCGTTGGTGGCATGGGAGAGCGAGTTATGCCATTTGCAGTATGGCTTTCCGTTCAGCTCTTGTACCGTGGGGAATTTGAGACCTTCGGGTATCTTCAACTGCTTTTCCTTGAGCAGGAGGTCGAAGATTTGTTCAGTTTTGGTCACGTCAAAATCAAACCCCCGGGCGGGCCTGGTGGCTTTACCCATTTGCAGGACACGGGGGTTGCCCCCCGAGTCCATTCAGCCACTGCTACCTCTTGGTCTCCCGCAGAAACTTCGTCTTCCTCTGCCTCGACCAGGACTACTGCACGCTTGAATTTGTCCTGGTACAAGTCCGGGTGGCGCTGTTCATATGCCGACAGTTTCTGAACCATGTGCGCCAGTGAGGGGTAGTCTGCTTGGGAGGCCATGTCCTTGAGCGGTGCTGCAAGGCCCGCTACTGCCAACTCGACTGCTTCCTTTTCAGTCACACGAACCGAATAACATCGGTTCCTAAGATTCCTGAAGCGCTGGATGTATTCTGTCACAGTTTCTCCACGCTTCTGACGTATCTGTGCTAGATCGGCAAGGCCAGACTCGGAAACCTCTGAGTGGTACTGCATATGGAACTGTTCTTCCAACTGCTTCCAAGTCCGGATCGAGTCTGGTGGCAACGAGGTGTACCACCCGAAAGCCGATCCCGTGAGGGACTGTGAGAAGAACCTCACGCGTAGTGGATCCGACACCGAGGCCGGTCCTAGCTGTGCCAAATATCGGCCTACGTGCTCGATGGAGCTGGAACCATCTGATCCGCTGAATTTGGAGAAATCAGGGAGCCGATATTTAGGTGGTAGCGGGATCAATTCGTACTCGTCGGGGTACGGCTTGGAATAGCCGATGGCCCTCCTTTTCGGCACCATGCCGAACTGGTCTCTCAGTATGGTACTGATCTGATCCGCCGTGCCGGGCTGCAGGAGTTGAACTCTGAAGATTCGCCGGGGTGGCGTACTTAGCCAGCCATGTTTGCTTTTCCAGCTCTGAGCCAACTGCAGGAGCTGAGCTCTGGAGGTTCGTTGGGGTGGCGTACTTAGTTAGCCACGTCTGCTTCTCAAGATCTGTCGCTGACGTCCCTCCTGTTTTCCCAGAAGTCCCTGATGTTGTGGCCTGGTTTGTGAGCGCCCAGTTACCGCAATCTGGCACATACGTGCACGTGTACCCGTGAGGGATCTCCTTAGGCGCCTCATGCAAGAACTGGCAGTCACTAGGGTCACCACCGATCTTGTAGACGACGAATGCCGGTGAATTCGGCACTTCTGGTGCTGCCAACGCAAATGGCAGCGGTGGACGGGACTGGAGTGGCAACTCTCCTTGATGCGTCCCGAGAGCTGGTCCTGACGGCGAGTACTGGTGCCTCATGATCTCCTGGATCACGCGAAGAGCGACACGCTCCAACGTGTTCACCAGGTTCTCAGAGTGGCGGTGTAGCGAGTGAGCCACCAAGTAGTTGATCTCCGCCGCAGGGACCTGGTGCGTTCTTCCGATGGGGCAGAGAGGTCTATTCCATCGAGCGCACCAGTCAGCGAGAACCCCTTCCATCTGATGCCATGTGAACGGGTTCTGTGGAAAGAGCCGATGAGATCGGCCTCGAGGATAGCTTTGACCTCGTCATACTTCTTCTTGAGCTCGTCGGTCAGATCCTCGTACGTGACTGGCGTGCCGTCCGCCATCTCAGATGTAGATGGCGATGTGGTTGATGTAGACGATGGTCCCACCGAGCGTGCCAGAATGTGTTGCGGTCAAAACCCACCGGCGGGCAGCGACGGGCAACACAGTAGAGCCGGGAACAACTTAGGGCTGCGGCTGGCCCTGGTCCCTCCGAGCGACGGCCCGCAAAGCCTTCCGGTCACACGTCCGATGCTGATTGCAAGGGCGTGCCACCTGACCTATACCCGGTCGGGAAGGTGATGGAGATGCCTCGCTTAGTTTCCTGCATGGCATACACGTAAACATTAAATACGAGCCTCGATCGGCTCTCGAGTTATCCCGTGAATCGGCTCAAGGAGCCGATCCACCCATGATTCGTACGAGGTGCACGAATATATGGTGGTCCTGCTTGATCAAGATAAAGCTAATGAGATCTACGACGATTTAGGGTTTTCACCGCATAATCGGATCATCCTACTCCACGATTGGGCCTCGCGGCCACGCACGGTGATCGTAAGCCGATCCTAGATAGGGCCTAAAAACCAACACGAGGTTGATCCCCGAACATCCTGTCTAGGACTAGCGAACGACACCCTACGTGCCGCTGGATCCTCCAACCCTTTGTAAGGCCTAACTATTGCAGATATTAAACTAATCCTTGTAGAACAAGGAGCAACCGTAACGGATCGGATCTACTAAATAATGATCAAGCGGGGTGCCGCCCCTACACCTAAGATAGGTGTAGGGCGGCTAGATATGCAAGGGTTGCACTACGATAGCATGTGATACGAAGAACAATGCTAACCCTAACACATCTATGATAACTACGTTGCTCGCCATCAAAAAGGCTTCAGTACGAGCAACGCATGAACAACATAAAGCTTGTGCTGCCTAGATCGCAAGATGCGATCTAGGCAGCATGTTGCTTACGGTAGAAACCCTCGAGACGAAGGAGTTGGCGATGCGCCGAGATTGATTGATTGGTTGAACGTTGGTTGTTGTTTATTCCATAAACCCTAGATACATATTTATAGTCCAGGGGACTTTCTAATTTAGGCGTGCACCTAACCGTGCACGGGTAAAACTCTAACTAACCGACACGTATCCTAATATATTACGTATACACGGGCCAACTAGCCCACACTTTGCATATAAAGGCCGATTCACATATTTCTTCCATGTATATTCTTCAAATCCATCTTGATCACGGCCCACCTCTGACTCGGTCAAATTCTGGTGATAACACATATGTGCCGAATGGGCCTCTCGTCGAGCCTGCGCAGGAATAGGATCTACCTCGACAAATGAAAGGTCTGCTAAATTGGTACAAGGGTTACATAAAACTTAAAAACGCCAAAGACTATATTTATGCGGAAGTTAGACATGAGCATCACTTCAAACATTACTATATAACAATTCATCGGAGTGAATTGTTCCAGCTGTTCAATCTGCGCGAGCTCGACAAATCTATCATCAGTTGCTACGTTCTGTAAGTGATTTATTAATTTCTACCCCATCTCGTTCATTGCCTGCACTATATATACATATATTGTCCTAACTATCTTGTTGTGTACGCTATTATGCAGAATGAAGAAGCGGGAAATGAGAATAAGGAGCATCCATGATGTTGGGTTCATTGACCCACACATCGTTAATTCATATGTGTTAGAACACCACCCCGCCGACGTGGAGGAAGACCTGTGGCGGTTTCTTAGAAAACAGGAACTCAAAAGTGATATTCTATTTCCTTACCATTTTGGGTGAGTGTTTCTGTCTTGAGCACATTCTCTTTTGTTTACTCCATGCATGGTATGTGGCTAATCGATGAGTTATGCATGAATGTGCATGTATCGTGTCCGCAGGTTCCACTGGATTCTGCTAGTAATTCAATTTCACACATCCACAGTTCTCGTCCACGACTCTCTGAATATGGATCCGGCGCTTTGGGCCGACATGAGAAAAATGATGCAAAAGTAATTATTTTCATTCATTTGCGCTCTATATCGATCAGCCTATTTCGTTCATTTCCTAATATCAAGTAATAACTAATTAATAACTCTCTTGTTCATTTAATTTTCTTTGCCTCGTAGGGTTTGGAGACGGTTCGTAGATGAAAAGGTCGGTGAATTCAAAAAAGAGCTACAATTTAAAAGGGCAGTGTCTGCGACTGGGGATATTCAGCCACCGGGGACCAATCTATGTGGATACTATGTTTGTGAGAGGATCCGGAGATACACCACTGAGCGGCAGCCGTCTGACAACAACATCAAGAGGAATAACCTCCGGAAGACGCTTAGTCCAAGCTCGCTTCCGACCACTTCAAGAGGAACTAGCTGGATGGTTCGCGAGGAAGTCATCGATCCTAGAGGAGAACACTATGTAGAGGACGTAGAACTTCATATGCACTAAATTATGTATGGAAACTTGTTCAAAATTGTATATGGTCATCCGATATTGAATATATATTGTATATTCCTCTTGAATTCTTTTTGGTTCTAATTTCAAATTTGTTTGAAATTGTACATTCATATGCATGTATGTAGTACCGTAGAATATGTGAAACTCCTTCAAAATTAAAACCCAAAAGAAATAAAACAATACAAATTAAAAAGAAACCAGATTTAGGGGGAGGGGGCTAAACCCTAAACCCTGCGGAGACCTTTAGTCGCGGTTGGCCAGCAGAACCGCGACTAAAGGTCCTCCGCCCTGGCGCTCGCCTGCCGCCCACGTGGACGGGCCTTTAGTCGCGGTTCGTAAGGAACCGCGACTAAAGGGGGGGGGCCTTTAGTCGCGCTTAATTGGTCGCGGTTGCGCAACCGCGACCAATGACAGTTGCGAACCGCGACCGAAGCCCTTTTTTCTACCGGCGGATATTTTGTGCTGACCATGAATCCGTTGATTGTCACCTATTTGCTGGACCGTCAAGTTGCTGAATTTTGCAATGTGCCATCGCTCAGTCAGAAGCCAGCCCTGTGGATCGACTCAACCTGGCCATGCCATGAGCCAACTCACCCAAGAGCAAGAAGCAATGGTAAGCCACTCACCGAGGAGAAGCGAGCAAGGTCCCCAGCCCTCCGTTTGGGTTCAGTTCATCCAGACGAGGCGACAGGTGAAGAGCAGCGTGGAATGCATGCATGCCACGTGTTCAGACTCAGCTCCAGGCACCCACGGATGCGGCCGGTGCGCCATAACGCCATGCCCGCCCGCCCGCCCGGGCAGCGGCAGCAGATGATCTGCGCGGCTTCAGCTTGTGCGTGCGCACTGCACCGCCGGGGTGGACACTCCCGCTGCGGCGCATGGCAGAACAGCGCGACGGTCCAGGTTATCCACTTATCCACCGGCCACCGCCGCACAGGACATGACTGAATTCTCGTCAGGGTACGCGCTCCCAGCGGGAAAGAACTCGACCGGCTGCCGCGAGAGCAGCGGCGAGGCAGGCAGGCAGGCAGCGCCGCGCGCACTCCCATGCGCTGCACATGGCCCCGGCCGTGGTGTGTTCTGAATTCTAGCATGTGCTGTTCGTTGGGAGCAGTATGCACGTAATAACACTGTCCTTCGTAGTGACGATCAACGCTAACGCGGTGTGACTGGCTGGTGTGTTACCAGGCGTTCCCGAGTTTTTGGCGCCACTGCGCAACGTGTCTCTAGTTAGTTTTTTTTTTTGAACAAGATAGATCCCGAAGGACCTAGAGCATGCATTATATCGTCGGTGGGAGCACAATTACATAGAGGACCTCAAGGAAAAGAAAAATTACAACCAAGTCCCTATCTTTTGCACTAAGCACCCTGCAGAGACGCGTAGAAACGCGATTGAGTCCATTGCCGACTGAAGTTGACACTCCGGCGTCGCCGTCGCTTCCATCCTCGGGGACGAAACCACTTGAGGACGGAGCAACGCTCATCGCCACGCCGTAGTCGAAGAAGATCCTCCAACGATGGAGGAGAAAGATCGAATCAAGTCCGAGCGCAGCAGGGCCAACCCTATGGCCAAGGATAGCAACGGCCGGAGCTAGCCGACACTTGGAGGCTGCTGCCGAGGTTGCACGCTCCAGACACCTCGAGCGCCGCCTCTGCAGGGTCGTCGCAGTCGCAGACATCCTCTCCTCCCCCTCGCCACCGAGGCCGGCCAAGAGGAGATGGAGGCGAAGCAGGCCACCCAAGCAGAGTTGACGAAGACGCTTATTGAAGCAGGGGCGCGCCGGAGAAGTAGATCTCTCCGTCTTCCACCATGGAGAACAGCCGAGTCTGCCAGCGGTGCCGACCTGACGCAGCGTCGACACGCCAGGCTTGGAGGAGACCCCTGCGTACCTCCCGATGCGCAGGTATTGGCACCATCCTTCCTCTTCTCCTCGCCACCATGGCCGGCCAGAGGAGGAAGAGATGGAAGCCCAGCAACGCGGATCCAGAGGTAGGAGCTGTGGATCTTATGCGTGGAGATCCCTGGGGCGGCAGATCTCACCGTCTCCGACCACCGGAGCTCGAGAAGATGGAGCCACGAACACAGGCTATTCAAGATCTGATCCAGAGGATCTTGAACCCTACTCCAGACTACCGGCAAACCGCCGAAAACTAAAAAACTAAGCCTAAAACCTACTCCGGCGCCGTCTCCTCTCCATCTCCGGCCGGCTATTCCGGTGGAGAGGAGGAGGAAGAGGCCTGGCAAGGAGGAGAAAGGGGGCAGGTACTGTAGTGGGTCGAGAGCGGTGGTGGGAGGGGGGAGGGGGAATGAGGCTCCTCTCCTGGGCGTGTCTCTAGTTAGTAGTGAGGAGTATCTCGATTTGCAGCAGACTTGATTGAGAAATAAAATAGCAGCACAGGTACAGCTGATGCTGCGAAATAGCGCGGTTGGATGATCCAATGTTGCATCTTTTTATATGGTGATCATATGTAGTAGCAGCAACCTAGACGCATCCATCGTCTCGATCCTGTCGGCTGTTTCAATGCAAACTCAAGATCGGTTGTACTAGCATCTCTTCAAAAGTCCATCCATGATACCTGAAAGAGTGAATTCCACTTTTTACCTTCTAGTTGTGTATTTGTGACACTAACTACCTATCGAGTGAAAATTCGTGTACATTATCCATTTTAAAAGTTTTGGACCCTTGTTTTATGATGTGTGTTCATTGGGCAAGGTGTTAGATGATAACAAGGGTGCAAAAATATGAAAACGACAGTGAGGAATGAAACATATGTATTAAAAAAGTTTGGATATAATCGTCCATGATGACCCCCGATATTTACACATTTTGTTGCTCCATATCGATGTATCATGGCTAGCTTATCTAACAATAACAAGCAAAATGCTAAATTGAGGCTAAACCGTGTTCAAAGCCTCCTAAATATGATATTTTGGTAGAACTTCCACTAAATGAAATAATATGTGTCACAAATACACAACTACAGGGTAAAAAGTGGAATTCACTCTACCTGGAAATTAATGGCGCCTTCTCTGTCAGCACATGATTAATCAATTTATTTTGTACTCCCAACTAATCCGCCTACTCTTCCTCTCCCACACATCCTATAGTTTGTGTTCAAAAATATTTGCCCAAATAATGGGCCATCTCGTATTCTCTACAAAAATAAGGGGCCATCTCTAGGTGTTAGTTTTTGTAGGATTAGAAATAATATAATTTTTCACAAGGGGCACTTCGCATCTAGTTCAAAAGAAACATTGATCACATATGTTAAGCCGTGTTGGCCGTGCTTTGCTCACCGACACAGGTGTTCAGAATTTCAGGTTTTACGTCTGGCTGCGGATTAGGCCCGCGGTGGTGCATTGTGGCGGCTGACTCAATTCAATGCATTGGCGGCGTATCTGTGCCAAGGTGCGCATCACCAATGTCGAACGAGGAAGATTGTTGTTGCCCTGTTAATCAATGGTGGTGGCTGGCCTCGATCGTGTGGATGACGTATCGACTGAATCTTCCGATTCCTTATGAGGACGGGGTTGTATGGGATGCAACCTCCTAGGACAAGGAGCTTTCGAGGCCGCCATCGGTATCGGTTGCTCCCTCCACTTCTAGACCGGGTTTGATCCATCGAGACATGTGATTGGCAAGGTGACTCGTGTGGAGTTTTCATGTAAACCCATTGTTGATGTCAACAGGAACATATCCCTTTGTCGCCACATGAGCCGGATCGAGGTTGTTTGACATGACTAGCGGGGCAGTATGGGACGTTTTATGTCTCCAATATCCCCCATGCCCACCATGTGGTACCCGTCGAAACTAGGCAATTATTTTTAACATCTGCCGGCCTAGATGATGATGGTGGCGGCGGGGTATTCTCCTCTTTTGTACTCCTCGAATCTACGTGCCATCGTCATCTATGCTTTACCTAGTGGTGATCTGTAGCACACTCGAATCTTAGTTGTCGCTCATGTCACCCATGGAATTTTGTGGGCGTGATTTCTTTTTAGATCCAGTGACTTAAGTGATGTCTCCTCGAATCTACACATTTGCTATTAATTTGTAGGATTTAACAAAGTGATGACTATAATGAACCATTCATCTTCTTTTTTTGTCTTGATTTATCTGTGTTTTGGTGATTTTGTCTAGCGGGAAATGTTAGATATCGCATGATGAAAGGCCACCAGGATCTACCGCTCACATTCATCACCTAACTAATCATACCCAGTGGCCACATTTATTTGCACGCTCAATGTCGACGTTGGCAAAACTAATCTTCAAAGGCACCATCTAATTTTCCAGCGGTGTTTTTTCTAGTTTTGAATATTGGGAGTGGGTGTTAAAATATTGGGTTTTAAGTTGATGGGAGTAAGGTAACCAATTAGTAAAAACTTACGCTGTAGATGGAGTCAACTCTAACTATATACCCCAGGGATCCACATGAACCACACGAGGGAGGAACATAAATAACGAAAAGCAAAAGAATTTTTGAGAGAAACACAGACGAAAAACAATATTTGCACTCACGTTAACATTTCATAGGACAAAGCAGTTTAGATATGGAGATTCTTATATCAAATGTGGAACCCATGAGATATTCATATCTAACTATTCTAAGATTCTTTATACCAGAAGGTTGCTCGATTGTACCAATAAGCTATCTTTCTCTTGGCCGATTTTTTCCATTAGATCCACGGTGAATCGAAACAAATAAAATTTTATATAAAACTTTTATACGTGTTTATATCACATTTTGTAAATAGACAGTCATGGATAATAATTTGTAATAGGTTTAAATCATAATTTGAAATTATATTTTCTTTCAGGGATTAAGTTTTGTTAGTGTCACGAATACAAAGTATATATGCCTATGTGCCTATGTGTGTATCCTGGCTTATCTCGGTATATATCTCTATATTGTATCCTATAAGAATATCTTGATTGAGATTTCTAGTTTATGATTATATATGCTCCAATAAAAAATCTAAAGTGTATATATATATATATATATATTTATATATATATGGTGTTTAAGAGAATCTTGTTACCAAATCACTACATGCTGCTTTGTTGGTTGGGTCAAATGCGTTTTACTTACAACTGGCACAATGACCCTCGGAATTAGTTGCAGGAAATAATATGAAAATGAAAAATAAAAGAAAAGGTATGTTGTCGAGGACCTCTAACGTGGCCGTCGGCATACACATACTGCCGATAGGCTTCCATCGGTGGATGGAACTGCGGGGCCACGTAACAGGAATCTATGCCGGCCAATGCCTATTGTTTCAGTGGTGAACACCCTCGGGATAATAGCATGTACGCCGATGTTCTATGCCAGAACACACCCTACATACCCACATGTATGCCGACGGCTAGGTTTTGCCGACGACCGTTTTAGAGCGCTCGGCATGTCGTCTATATGCCGGTGACTCCTATATTGTGCCACATATCTGTGATTTTAAACATAGTGCATATCCAATTTTTCGTAGCCACATGACACGTTGATCACATAAAAAAATCAAAAATTCCTACTGTTATATATGCCGGGAGCCTCTAATATGGTCATGTGCATACACTTACCGCCGTTAGTCTGGCGGAATTGCGGGGCAATGTGGCAGAAATCTATGCCGACTGTTATGGTTTTTGGACGGCCATCCCCTCATAATGGCATGTATGTGGATGGCCTGATTTCGCCGACGGTTTGTCCCGGAAAACCCGCTGCGTACTCACTTGTATGCTGACGACCATCTTGGAGTGCTCATCATGTCGGCTTGTACGACAAATGGCCTTACATCGTGCCAACTGTCTGTCTTTTAAATATGGAATGAATCTTTTTTTATTGCCTCATGCTACGTACGTGGATAAGTGGATGTTGATTACATCAATTAACTGGAAATTCCTTCAGTAGGGGTATTAGTTTTGTATACTCCGTCACTCCACATTCCGATTAAAATCTAGATATTGTTATCGCTAAATTATTTCCATACAATTAGTTTGGATTAGAATCCTAATCGAAAGCCAATTGTAATTTTTTTTTTGCGAAACACAGTACAGATATAGACGCTCACATATATGCACATACATTCACCCCTATGAATGCACACACGTACACCCTACCCCTATGAGCACCTCCGAGAGACTGCGTCCAAAAAAAATTATCCGACGAATCTTGAGATTAACGAAGTCACAACAGACGCTTCGTTATCGACTTAAATGGTCAGGAACACGTGATGGTGTTTGTACATGTAATATTTACAGACTACTCTTTTTATTTTCTTTCCTATAGCCGGCATGTCAAAGTGTACGTCTATAAACCACGCGTCCCTTTAGCCCCATGAGCCGGCACATAAATACTTTTTGTCTATTTTTTATTTTTATTTAATTGTAGATAGAAACATTACACAAACTACTAAATAGTTTGCATCATGGTTTCAAAATGGTAAAATAAGAAAACCTAACTATTGTTGGACTCGCGGGTTTCCTTCTTTCGCTGCCAAGAAAGAACAATCTCAGATACCTAGTTGTCTTAACTAGAAAATCTAGCAAGGGTATGCGTGCCTATGTTCTTAGATGTGCAAGAAGAACATCCAGGAACATATAGTAGTAGCTTCAAATGGCCGGTGGCCATCTTCGCAGCGAAGAAAGAACACTCGAACAACACTAGCTGTTAGTGACCTCGTCGGACTTGTCCGTGTGGTGTGCCTGCGGCAGGATGTCTTGTCGAACACCTTGACGATTATCTCGCCATCGCCTTCGTAGAGGAAGGTGAGCAGGCATCCAGCCTCGAGGTTATGGGCGCGAGCGAACTTGTCCCACCCGGTGTGCAGGTACATCTTGCCCTGCCCGTGGCACAAGACCTCGACATGCCACTGACAGAAGCCGCATCTGGCCTCCCTCAGCTGCAACTCGGCCAGCTCGGCACCGTCGACGAACTCGGCGAACTTATTCGGCAGCCGCTTGATGCCGAGGGGGTCCTCATCGATTCGGAGGATGAACTCAAAGCATCTCGCCTCCTCCGAAGACGACAATGGTGCAGGAGACGGTGAGCGGTGGGGTGATGTTGCTCCAGCACGGCGGCCTCGACCGTGGCGACGTGCCCGCGGCCTCAACCGCCTCACAGGCCACCTGGACCCGCCATGGATTCCCTCGCGGGCTGATGTCTACGGGTGCTTCTATTCTTGTAAACAGTGTTGGGCCTCCAAGAGCAGAGGTTTGTAGAACAGCAGCAAGTTTCCCTTAAGTGGATCACCCAAGGTTTATCAAACTTAGGGAGGAAGAGGTCAAAGATATCCCTCTCAAGCAACCCTGCGATCACAATGCAAGAAGTCTCTTGTGTCCCCAACACACCTAATACACTTGTCAGATGTATAGGTGCACTAGTTCGGCGAAGAGATAGTGAAATACAAGTAGTATGGATGTATATGAGTGGTAATAGCAATCTGAATAAAATATGGCAGCGAGTAAACATGCAACGGAACGATAAATAAACGGAGTTTCGATGCTTAGAAACAAGGCCTAGGGATCATACTTTCACTAGTGGACACTCTCAACATTGATCACATAATAAAACCACTCTACACTCTTTTGTTGGATGATGAACACCACTAATTGCGTAGGGCTACAAGAGCACCTCAATGCCGGAGTTAACAAGCTCCACAACATTCGATGTTCATATTTAAATAACCTTAGAGTGCATGATAGATCATTGCAATTACACCAAGTACTAACATAGCATGCACATTGTCACCATCACACTATGAAGGAGGAATAGATCACATCAATACTATCATAGCAATAATTAATTTCATAATCTAAAAGAGATCACAATCATAACCTACGCCAAGTACTACATGACATAGGCATCCCCAATGGGCCTGCCGAAGATAGTACCCGGGGTTTACTGAAGGCCCACGACTCGAAGAATAAGAAGAATCGGAAGCCCAAGTTGATATTAAGGAAAGTTAGAGTTGTATTAGGAGATGATGTTTGTAATCTTGCGGGATGAGTTGGAAACCCTCCCGGACTGCGTAACTTGTACAATACGAATCCCTCGGCTCCACCTCCTATATAAGGGGAGTCGAGGGACAAAGAAAGCATTGAATCATTGTCTCTCAAACCCTAGTTTTCATAATCGTCGAGTACTTTTCGAGTCTGAAACCTTCGAGATCTACTTGCCCTCTACTTCCAACTAAACCCTAGTCTATAACCCGTAGGCATTGACAAGTTAATCCCTTGTCAATTGGCGCCGTCTCGTGGGAATTAGAGGCGTCAAGGATCCGATCTCGATGGCACGTTCAAGATCGTCGACTTCATCAAGCGCAAGCAACGCGATGGATCGAGGTAAACGGATCGCAAGCGGGTCCTGTCAATTTTGTTCCTCACCCGCCCTCCCGTTTGGATGCATATGCGTATCTGGAGGAGCCTATGGAGATGACGTTCGGAAGATTCCACTTTCGCGTCGAGAAAGAGGGAGCGTATCGTTTCAAAATTCCGATCTCGTCGGGATTGTCGGCGGTCTATTCCGATTTTTCGAACTCAACATCGTCAATCGAGTCAGGCGAAGAGGAGACTTCATCGCCACGCTTCATCAACACCAGGGCAAGCGAAAAGCTCGCCAAGATCTTCAGCGATATGTCCTTCGAGTCATCCGCGGACTCCTATATAAGCGATGACTCGAGCAGTGTCGACGGCTTTAACTTCATCGACAAATCCACTACGGTGGGCAAGGTCTTCACAAATCTTTATGATGGTGTCACCAAACATAGCACAGATCTGAATACAAAATACCATCAGATTTATGCCATCGGAGAGCCAAGCCGTGATCGGGAGGAAACATCGAGAGACTTTCGACGATTTGGGAAATCCATACGTCGATCCCTCGATTTACGACGAGGTCTAGGCAACAAATATGTCGGACCTGAGCCTCGTGATAGAGTTCAACTCCCGCAAGCGGCATGGGATAGAGCCGCAAGAGCTATGGACGGCTCGGAACCAATGGCCACAACAGTCCACGCTAGAAGAGTTGCAAGCATATCAATATAGGCTCGCACGAGCCGCAAGGGAGTTGGAAAAACGAGACAGTTGCTCCGAACGAGAAGAAAGGAGGCAGCCTCCGCATCAAGCGGGCGAAGAGCGAAGTTAAGTCGACAATCTGGAACTTCCGGAGATAGCCACGGGGAAGCTCGGAACGAGAGCAAGATCAAGGCCGCAAAACATACCCGAAGGAGAAAGAGAGCACTTGGTTCAAAACCTCGACATGTCTTTTATGTCGATAGACACGAGAGGGAACATCATCCCCAAGACACCGGAAGCTGGGTATATGGCGACACGGGCCTTTATCCTTGCATCCGAGGCCACCTCCCGGGAGATCCAAGGGAGGCACTCGTACAACATGGCAATGGCGGGAGTCGGAGCCATGGGAACGGCGTTTGCATCAACACCTCCCGAAGGAACAGGCAAGGCAAAATAGTCCACGACTCTGCGGTAGCGGCAGCGGCAGCTCCCGAAGGAACAAGTGGAGCAAGAGACACGACGAGCACAAGCAAGGGTGGACAGAGCACGACAAAGTAGAAGGGAACATCGGCATTCCCCGAACTAAACGACGAGGATATGTGCGGTTTGCCATGCTTCACAAGGAGAGTCCGAAAAACTCGAGTCCCTTCGGGATTTAAGTTGCTCGATAACTTCAAGAAATTCGACGGCTCGCAAGATCCGGAGGATTGGCTAGTTGATTACCTCGAGACGGTGAAGCTCACAGGAGGGACCAGAGCAACAGCTATGCAAAGCATCCAGGTGCATTTGAGTGTAGCCGCGCGATCTTGGATAAAGATACTTCCTCCAGGATCTATCGACAGCTGGGATAGCTTCGAGGACATATTCGTCAAGAATTTCCGGTCCACCTGCAAAAAACCTGCATCGCTAGAGGAATTGAGGGCGTGTCGACAAAAGCCAGACGAACCAATGAGAAAATACATCCAAAGATGGAATATCATTAAAAACTCGGCAGAATATATCTGATGAGAGAGCAATAGATGCGTTTGTCGCGAGGAATCGAGGCGAGGAGATTTTGTCGAGGATTTGGGGAGGACCAATCCAAAGACGAGTATCCGCATTAATGGAGATAGCAAACAGATGGGCAGATGGAGAAGATGCCGTTCACAACAAACGACATAGGTCACCAGAGGAGGACCGCGGCCGAAATTATCAAAGTAGGCGACGATTTCCTCGGCAGTACTCGAGTTATGATGCTCCTGGGCAAATTTCGGCTGGCTTCCGAGCAAGCGCCGGAGGAAACAACAGAGATGATTACCGGAGGAGCAACGAGCGGCGAGGCGACAATAGAGATGACTCTCGAAAAAACAGGCAAAATACCGGGTCAAGGTTCCAGAGACCTTTTGTGTCCCCTGAAGAGATGATGAACGGGCCGTGTCAGATGCATTTTTATCTCGACAATAATGGAAAAAAGACAGTCAGGACACTTGCAAAAGGATTGCCGAAATTTCCAGGCAATGTTAAGGTGGGCGGGGCATGCTAATGCTCGGGCGGCGCACGTAAATCCTCAAGGACCCGGGAGTGAGATTCACTTGCCACCTCCTCCCGCGATTACGGACGAAAATCGACATCGGCTCGGAATAGCGGCAGCACCTGCTCCACCGTCTTATGTTGATCCCAACTCTAACGGAGCGGTCTCGATGATTCGAAGAGCGAGGCCATCCAATAGAGCTCGGAAAGTAATCTCGCGACAGGTGTTTATGGCGGAGAAGATGCCTCCACCGACGGTCGAGTACCTTAATTGGTCGGGGCAAGATATTGGCTTCACAATAGCTGATCATCCACAGCAAGTTCCTCGACCGGGGCAATCAGCACTCATCTTACCAGCGAGTAATTGCGGGATTCGATGTATCTCGAGTGTTCATAGATGGCGGCAGCAGATTTAAACCTTATGTATGCGGATACACTAAGGAAGATGAACATATCCCTAGCAAACCTGAAACCAACCGACACGCGATTCCACGGTATCACACCGGAGAAGCCAAGTTATCTGCTGGGGAAGATTAATCTCGACGTTCAGTTCGGGACCCGAGAAAACTACAGAATAGAAAGGCTGGAGTTCGAAGTCGTGGATTTCCCATCACAGTATCATGCTTTGTTGGGACGACCAGCATATACTAGGTTTATGGCGGTACCACATTACACGTACCTGTTGTGGAGGATGCCTGGACCTAAGGGACCAATCACAGTCAAAGGAAGCTTTGCGCTAGCCGATAAGTGTGATAAGGATTTTCATCGACCGTCGAAACTTTCGGGATGCAAGCAGAATACATGGCATAAAGACTCACAACTGATTATGATGTGTTTCCAGATGTAGGAAGGCCAAACAAAGAATCAACTTTTAACACCGAGAAAAATTCTAAGGAGGTGCAGATTCACCCGACAGACCCGAAAAAGACGACGTCCATTGCGACAAACATGGACCTCGCATAGGAAAGCGCGCTCGTCGAGTTCCTCCGTGAGCACTGGAAAATCTTCGCATGGTGTCCAGCTGACATGCCAGGAGTACCCAGGGAACTTGCCGAGCACCACCTAAACTTGGATCCACTAGCGAGACCAATCAAACAACCTTTGCGGCGTTTTTCGGAGCCAAACCGCAAAGCTATGCTGTCAGAAATCGATCGACTAAGAGAAGCAGGTTTTATCAAGGAGCTGCATACAGAGGCCACATGGGTAGCAAATCCAGTGTTGGTGCCGAAGAAAAATACTAAAGTCCTTCGCATGTGCGTCGATTTTACGTGTCTCAATAAACATTGTCCAAAGGATCACTTTCCCCTCCCAAGGATCAATCAAATTATCGACTCCACGGCAGGGTGCGAACGTCTTTCCTTCCTGGATGCATATTCTGGTTATAACTAGATCAGATTAAAAGAAGAAGATGAGGTCAAAACAGCGTTCATCACACCTTATGGCGTGTTTTGCTATAGAACAATGCCTTTTGGTTTGAAAAACGCGGGAGCAACATACCAGAGGATGATGCAGAAGTGCTTGGCGACACAAATTGGGAAAAACGTACAAATGTACATCGACGATGTCGTCATAACATCAAAAAAGGGGACGACGCTAATCGAGGATCTGAAGGAAACCTTCGACAACCTCGACAAGTTCTGTCTCAAATTGAACCCAACGAAGTGTTCCTTTGGCGTCCCTGCAGGAGAACTTCTTGGGTTTCTTGTTTCAGCAAGAGGGATTGATGCAAATCCCGAAAAAATCCTAGCTATCGTAACAATGAGGAAGCCAACAAAGTTGAAGGAAATACAACAGCTAACTGGGTGAGTCGCAGCTTTAAGCAGATTCGTCGACAGATTGGGAGAAAAAGTGTTACCGTTTTACGCTCTAATCAAGCAAGGAGAGAAATTCCAATGGAATGAAGAGGCAGATCGAGCCTTCGAGGATTTAAAGCGCACAATTTCGACACCACCAATCTTAGTGGCACCAAAAGAGAAGGAACCTCTCATGCTATACATCGCAGCCACACCTCAGGTGGTTAGCACGGCGCTAGTCGTTGAAAGAGAGGAAGAAGGAAAACTCCATGGAGTGCAAAGGCCGGTATATTTCATCAGTGAAGTTTTATCGCCTTCAAAACAGCGGTACCAGCGAGTACCGAAGCTAGCATATGGAGTAATTACAACAGCAAGAAAATGGCGCCACTATTTTTCGGCACACCCGATAATAGTAGTCAATGAAGCACCTCTATCAAATATACTGAACAATCCGGAAGCTACGGGCGTGTCTCCCTTTGGGGAATAGAACTTTCCCCTCGGGACATCACGTATGAAAAAAGAAAGACAATCAAGTCGCAAATTTTCCCAGACTTCATTGCAGAGTGGATGGAGTTGCAAAATACAGGACCCCCAGATTTGTCGAGAACCTGGACCATGAACTTCGATGGATCCAAGAGAGTAGAAGGAGCTGGTGCAGGGGTGATACTCATATCACCTGAAGGTGACACATTGAAGTATGTCCTACGGATGACGTTCCCAAACGCATCTAACAATGAAGCAGAACATGAAGCCCTTATACACGGGATGAAGATGGCGAAAGCTTGCGGCGCGACTCGACTAAAAATCTTTGGCGACTCACAATTGGTAGCTCAGCAGGTTATGAACCAATGTGATGCAGTCAATGACAGCATGGTGGCATACAAGGAGGTGTACAACGAGCTTGAGAAGTTGTTTGATGGATGCGAAGTAAATCACATCGATAGGGCTGAGCAATGATGAAGCCGACGTTCTCGCAAACATCGGGTCGCGGTGCCTCCCAATCCCGCCGGGGGTGTTTTGGGAAGAGATAGCCGAGAGATCCACAAAGACAAAGAAGGCGCGAAGAAGATGAAGGAGGAGAAAACTTCGGCGCCTCTCAAAGAAGTTCCAGATGAAGAAGAGGACCAGGAGCTGGTGATGATGGTAGAAGTCCCATGGATGCAAGCATACATATCGTATATCCTAAGGAAAGAAATACCCGACGATCCAGTTGAAGCAAGGCGAGTTATTCGACGATCCAAAGCCTTCACAGTGGTCAAAGGGGAGTTATACAAGCGAAGTATTTCGGGCGTGCTGCAAAGGTGCGTTACACCCGAAGAAGGAAGAATAATCTTAAAGGACGTACACGAGGGAATATGTGGTCACCACGCGAGCAGTCGAGCTATTGCGGCCAAGGTTTTTCGGGCTGGATTTTACCGGTTGACAGGCAATCGAGGATGCAAAAGAGATAGTACGAACCTGCGACGCGTGCCAAAGATTCGCCGCAAAACCACACTCCCCAGCAGCAGAGCTGATGCCAATACCATTGTCTTGGCCCTTTGCCCAATGGGGACTCGATATGGTGGGCAAATTACACAAGGCTTCGTCAGGAGGATACGAGTACATGTTGGTTGCTTTCGATAAATTCACCAAGTGGATAGAAGCAAAGCCGATAAATTCACCAGATGCAGCGTCAGCCATAAAGTTCGTGAAGGGCATCGTTTTTCGGTTTGGAGTACCTCACAGCATCGTCACAGACAATGGCAGTAACTTTACGTCCAAGGAGTTCAAGGCAAACTGCGCAGAAGTAGGCATCAAATTGCACTTCGCGTCAGTTGGGCACCCGCAAACCAACGGCCAAGTCGAGAAAGCCAATGGTATCATCTCGCAACGGTATTAAAAAGCGCCCGCTAGGACCGCTTGAAAAGGCTCGGCATACTTGGCCGAAGAATTGCCAAGTGTTTTGTGGAGTATTCGAACAACACCAAATACGGCGACACAAGAAACTCCGTTCTTTTTAGTCCACGGAGCTGAGGCGAGTACTACCGATCGAAATAGAGCATGACTCCCCAAGAGTCACGAGTATGACGAAGAAACTTCAAGAAGAGCTTTGGAGGACGATGTGGATGCACACGACGAAGCTCGGGATGAAGTACTCTCACGAGTCACCAAGTACCAGACAGGACTCGAAAAACTACCGCGAGTCGACGGTTGCGGCCAAGATCTTTCCAGGTCGGCGATTTGGTCTTACGGCTCAATCAGCAAAGTACTGAAAAGCTCGAGTCACCATGGCTGGCCCCTTACGTCGTCACGGAAGTAATCGAAGGAGGAGCGTACAGGATCAAGGACAAGAAGACATGGGTTCCCGAGAAAAACCCCTGGAACGTGGCGCAGCTCAGGCGTTTCTACGCCTAGAGCCGAAATATAGTCCTCCTTTGTAAAAATACAATGTACTGAAACGCCCGCGAGTTTTCAGACGCACTCTTTTCCTTTTCAGGGCACCGAGTGAGGCTGGAAAGGTTTTTAATGAGGCGGGCTCGCGGTGCTGCAATATAGTAAAAGATAGTGATGAGAGACATCTTTTTTCTTCGACAGGCTCGGGGGCTCATAACCCACGACAGCAAAATACATATATTCTCGCAATAAAGTAAATTCTTCGAGACGACAAAATAGTATAAGCTCCAGCCAAAGGCTCGGGGGCTTCGCATTATAGATTACACTTTACAATATAGACAACTCCATCAATACAAAGAATTTGATAAAAAATATAGACATAACTTTTCACAATATAGTACAACTCTGTCAAGGCCTAATATGCTATCTATGGATAAACCTTTGGTTGTCTTGTGCTCAGCATAGCTCCCCTTGACGAAGAATTCAGAATCGATCCGAAGAAGTTCATCCATCATCGCTTCGGCCACAGGAGTCACCATATCATTGATTTCGTCGATGTTATTTTTTCGTCGCGATTTTTTGGCCAAGCAGTGAGCGACAATCTTCGCCAGGTCCAATTTTGGATGGAAAATATGTATCATGATCATGGCGAATCTTGCTCCAGCAGTCAACTAAGCTCGCACAAAGTTATGAATACGAGGGGCATCTCGGAACTTTTCCATCAATCCAAGAAGAGTTTCAGGAGCTTCATCTCGAGGGAACATAGTCTTGTAAACAAGGGTCAAGGTTCTCGTGCAGAAGTTAAGAAATTCGCGAACCTGACAGGAGCGGTCTTGGAACCTGACAATCTGTTGGGTTCGCTCGGGAGTGGCCCAGAACAGGCAGCCATTGTTAAGAGAAAGATTAACGAGGAGGTTCGTTCTCACATTCACCCTTTCATCTTCAGCAGCAGCGTCGAGAACAGAACCTATTGAGCGACAGAGCAAGAAATTCAAAAAAAAGGGGGTACAACAAAAAGCAGAAGCAGTGCTAGGTTGAAAAGCATACCTAACATATCCACACTAGCTTCAGTCATTAGCTCGAGCATACTATTTTCTCGAGCAGTTGCTTTTTCAGCTTCCGAAATAGCAGCTATGGCTTCTTTAGCTTGTCGAAGGGCAATCTTCTCTCTTTCGGATGCTTTACGAGATTGCTCCATCATCGCAAGAGTCTGTTTTTTCATGGATTGAAGTTGTTGGCGAAGTTCTTGCAAATCTTGCGAGGAGTGCTTACTCGAAGAACCTTCGATAAGGTTATCATCGACAAGTGTTTTCTTCGAGCAGGAAGAAGCAGGAGAAGTATCGGCAGGATGAGGATTGGCGGAGTAGTTATCAAATATCAACTGGAAAAGAAAATTTCGGTATCAATGATCACGCAAAATAGAATTCCATTGATCTTCGGGAAATTTACACGTGATATTACGAAGGGGTCTTCAAAAGGATTACTACGACGGTTGTCGCTAAAGCTACGGTGACGACACCATCAAAAGAAATAGTGAAAATAAAAACAGAAAAGATAGGGCATTCAACTAGACCTCCGGCTTCGACGAGCTAGGAGTAGAAGTTGGCTTGCATCCAAGATAGGCAAGGATCTTCTTGGAGTTGGGCTTTGAAGCCCTGATCAGTGATTGCCACTTCGTGGTCTCCATCTCTTGCGTGTCGCCAACTTTGGTCCGATCGATAGTTTGTCGGTCGTCGGCAACTGAGCAATAGTGCTTTCCATCGCGACCTTCATATTTTCTTGGCGAAGCTTTAATCCAAGATCTTCTTCGGGATTGAAGCACTTGGCAAGAGCAAGAAAGGTTGCGGGTTCCTTTTTCTTCGGGAAGAAGTAAGGGTAGAGCCGCGACAATCCTTCCTTGGCCTCGATCAATGCCGTCGCGTGCTTCTGTTCCGTGAAATTCAAGGAAAGCAAGCGCATCAAGAAGAGGATCATTGTCGGGATCTTCAAGTTCATATTCTTGGGATGTTTTCCCTGTCGAGGCAAAAAATTCTATTGGTCCGCAAACAAGTAAAGAAAAGCAAGCCCAAGGAATGCAAAATAGATTGGGTACTTACTGACAAAGCGACGGTTTTGTGAATCCAAGCGCTTGAGAATCGCCTCTTCACGAGCAGCTTGTGCGGTTTTATGCTCGCTCAAAGCAGTCTCGGCGTCATGAAGCCTCTTCTGAAGTTCTTCGACACCAGCAGCTTCTGCTTTGGCCTTGTCAGCCTCTGCCCTAGCTTTGCTAGGATCTGATTCGGCCTTCTTACGAGCCTCCTCACTTTGCTCTAATTTTTGAGCAAGTGTGTCGGCACGTTTGTTGGCCTCCGCCAGTTTTTCTGCCAAGATAGTCAAATTCAGTCAAAATCACGACAAGAACGGAGTGAGAAGGGAAGGTTAAAGAGAAGTAAAAGGACATTACCTTCAGCTTTGCTAGCATACTCGCGGTACCCAACGAATTGGGCACCGAAGCGGATGAACTCCTTAATCAAAGGCTGTTAAAGAAAGATAGAGAAAGAAAGCGTCGGTAGGGGACAAAAGTGCGATAACACAAAATAAAAAGAAGCAAACAAGTGAAAACATCGACAGACATCGGAAAGCATTCAAGGACTTACATCATCCAGAAGAGGAGTCGAGGAGCTACCCAATTGTAGGGTAGGCTCTGTGATTGATTCAACCCTCGCCCTTTTTGGTGAAGGGACGAGGGGGCTTGCAGGAGGAGTAGGTGCGTCGGTGTTTCGTTGAGGAGGCGAAGATTCTTCTCCATCAACTTGCACTTCAGAAACAACTAGAGTATGCGATGTACTCGTTCGAGCAGTCGCATCAATAGCTGGCATTTCTTCCTCGTCACCACTACAATTAAATTGTGGCAGTATAAGAAGCAAGATAGACAAAAACTTTCAAGAATTAAAACAGCGAGAGCCAAGGAGCAACTTACGAACTGACGAGGGCGTCAAGGTATGGATCGAAAGCTGCCTTCCGACGTGAAGGAGCAGCTTCTTCGGGTTTGGAGGTGCTTGGAATCTTCGACGTCTGTCCTCTTCCTTTTGTTCTTTGGAGAAACAGCAGGAGGAGGAGACTGTGCCGATGTGGTAGCCTCAGAGGCAGCCTCCTTTTCAGAGGATCCCGCAGATTTTCGAGAACCTGCAGGTTCATTCTCAAAGGAAGGAGCATCTTGGTTGTCATCAGTGACAACGGTTCGTTCTTCGACTTCTCCACCTTCAGGAAGCGGAGGAAGAGAGACAAGGTCTGGATGGTTCTATAAAAAATATAAACAAAGGGAGATGTCAATAAAAGAGTTATGGAAAGGATGTCAAACAAAAATGAGCAAGTCGACAAAGGTTACCTTGGGAAGCGCATTGGTGGCGCTATATGGTTTTACGCGACAAGAAGAAGGGACAGGATCTTTCTTGCTGAGGGAGGAGATTTTCCGGACAAGTTTTTCTAAATCCTTGACCGATAAATCCACCGACAACCGATCCACATCATTGTCGCCAGCATACTTCCAGAGGGGATTTTTGCGAGCCTGCAGAGGCTGCACTCTGATTCTAAGGAAATATGCCGTGATCTGGATACCCGACAGCTCTTTGCCGCGGGTGTTTTGCAGCTCGTGGATGCGGGTCATCAATGCCTCCGTCGCCGTTTTTTCTTCGTCGGTAGCCTCTGCATCCCAGGAGCGGCGGCGGTAGATTTTCTCGGCACCATCAAAAGGAGGGATGTTGTCTTCAGCACACCCATGGTTCTCCTCATGAATGTACAGCCATTTTTTGCTCCACCCTTGAACTGAGTCAGGGAATTTGATGTCGAAGTACTCGACATCAGGGCGAACGCAGATAACAATGCCGCCTATATTATAGGTGACATTGGGAGAGCCATTGCGGCGATAGAAAAAAATACGCTTCCACAACGCCCAGTTAGGCTAGACGCCGAGGAAGGACTCGCAAAGGGTGAAGAATAACCCACAAGTATAGGGGATCGCAACAGTCTTCGAGGGAAGTAAAACCCAAATTTATTGATTCGACACAAGGGGAGGTAAAGAATACTTATAAGCCTTAACAACTGAGTTGTCAATTCAGCTGCACCTGGAAAAGCACTAGCAACGAGGGTGATGTGAAAGTAGCAGATGATATGAGAGCAATAGTAACAAGAATACGACGAGCGAAGCGTAATATGAGAGCAATGGCACCAAAAAACAGCTTGACATGTAGAACGAGTATATGATGATGAAAGATGGACCGGGGTTCCCAGCTATCTACACTAGTGGTAACTCTCCAATAACAAGTTTTGGGTGAACAAATTACAGATCGGGCAATTGATAGGATTGAAATAGCATTAAGACAGAATATCAAGATCATTAATCATGTAGGCATGTTTTCCAATAATAGTCGTACGTGCTCGCAATGAGAAACTTGCACAACATCTTTTGTCCTACCAGCCGGTGGCAGCCGGGCCTCAAGGGAAACTACTGGATATTAAGGTACTCCTTTTAATAGAGCACCGGAGCAAAGCATTAACACTCCGTGAAAACATGTGTCCCTCACATCACCGCCATCCCCTCCGGTTGTCCCGATTTCTGTCACATCGGGGCCTTTGGTTCCGGACAGTGACATGTGCATACAACTTGTAGATACAATCTAAGCAATAATATAAAGCTCAAATCTAAGATCATGCCACTCGGGCCCTAGTGACAAGCATTAAACACAACAAGATTGCAGCAACAATAACTTCATAAACTTTGTAGATAGACAATCATAACGTAACAATCCATCGGATCCCGACAAACACAACACCGATTACATCGGATGAATCTCAATCATGTAAGGCAGCTCATGAGATCATTGTATTGAAGTACATGGGGGAGAGAATACCAACTAGCTACAGCTAGAACCCGTAGTCCATGGGGGAACTACTCACGGAGCATGATGGAGGCGATGGCGTTGATGGAGATGGCTTCCGGGGCACTTCCCCGTCCCGACAGGTGCCGGGACAAAGACTTCGTCCCCGAATTGGAGTTTCGCGATGGTGGCGGCGCCCCGGAGTCTTTCTCGGAGTTTCGTCAAGAGTTACGGTGTTTTTAGGTCGAAAGGGATTTTATAGGCGAAGAGGCGGCGCAGGGGGCACTGGGGCGCCACACCACGAGCCGGCGCGGCCCAGGCCAGGCCGCGCCGCCCTATGGTGTGGTGGCCCTCCGGCCCCTCTCCGACTCTTCTTCGGTGTTCGGACGCTTCCGGGAAAAATAGGAGGTTTGGTCTTCGTTTCGTCGAATTCCGAGAATATTGCCCGAACAGCCTTTTCGGAACCAAAAACAGCGAAAACAGGAACCGGCACCGTGGCATCTTGTTAATAGGTTAGTTCCGGAAAATGCATGAAAACATCATAAAGTGCAAGCAAAACATGTAAGTATTGTCATAAAACAAGCATGGAACGACGAAATTATGGATACGTCGGGGACGTATCAGCATCCCCAAGCTTAGTTCTCGCTCGTCCCGAGCGAGTAAACGATAAAAAGAATAATTTCTGTAGTGACATGCTACTTACATAACCTTGATCATACTATTACAAAGCATATGAAATGAATGAAGTGACTCAAGGCAATGATCTATAGTTGCTAACAAGTAGATAACATATAGCAAAACTTTTCATGAATAATACCTTCAAGACAAGTATCAAAAGTCTTGCACAAGAGTTAACTCATAAAGCAATAAGTTTCAGCGGTTGCTTTCAACTTGTAACATGCATATCTCATGGATAATTATCAACACAAAGTAATATGATGAATGCAAATATGCAAGTATGTAAGAATCAATGCACAGTTGACACAAGTGTTTGCTTCTAAGGTGGAAGGAAGTAGGTAAACTGACTCAACATAAAGTAAAAGAATGGCCCTTCAAAGAGGAAAGCATCGATTGCTATATTTGTGCTAGAGCTTTGGTTTTGAAAACATAAAGAGAGCATAAAAGTAAAGTTTTGAGAGGTGTTTGTTGTTGTCAACGAATGGTAGTGGGCACTCTAACCCCCTCGCTAGACAAACCTTCAAAGAGCGGCTCCCATGAATTATTTTTATTTTTGGGTGGCACTCCTTCCAACCTTTCTTTCACAAACCATGGCTAACCGAATCCTCGGGTGCCTGCCAACAATCTCATACCATGAAGGAGTGCCTTTTTATTTTAGTTTCATTATGATGACACTCCCCCAACCTTTTCTTACACAAGCCATGGCTAACCGAATCCTTCGGTGCCGTCCAACAATCACATACCATGGAGGAGTGTCTATTTTTGTTAATTAATTTGGGACTGGGAATCCCATTGCCAGCTCTTTTTGCAAAATTATTGGATAAGCGGATGAAGCCACTAGTCCATTGGTGAAAGTTGCCCAACAAGATTGAAAGATAAACACCACATACTTCCTCATGAGCTATAAAACATTGACACAAATCAGAGGTAATAAATTTTGAATTGTTTAAAGGTAGCACTCAAGCAATTTACTTTGGAATGGCAGGAAATACCACATAGTAGGTAGGTATGGTGGACACAAATGGCATAGTGGTTGACTCAAGTATTTTGGATGCATGAGAAGTATTCCCTCTCGATACAAGGCTTAGGCTAGCAAGGTTGTTTGAAGCAAACACAAGTATGAACCGGTACAGCAAAACTTACATAAGAACATATTGCAAGCATTATAATACTCTACACTGTCTTCCTTGTTGCTCAAACACTTTTACCGGAAAATATCTAGACCTTAAGAGAGACCAATTATGCAAACCAATTTCAACAAGCTCTACGAGTAGTTCTCCACTAATAGGCTTAGACTACATGAAAAAACTTAATCATGATCTACTTGAGAGCTCAAAACAATTGCCAGGTGTCAAATTATCCAAGACATATGAGGCATTTTCCTTTTCCAACCAAATATAAATAAGTGCAATAGCTTCCAACTTTTATCATTGAACATTAAAAGTAAAACGAAGAACACGAGTGTTCATATGAAAAAGCGGAGCGTGTATCTCTCCCACACAAGGATTGCTAGGATCTGATCTTATTCAAACATAAACAAAAATAAAAGCACACACACGCTCCAAGTAAAACACATATGATGTGACCGAATAAAAATATAGTTTCAGGGGAGGAACCTGATAAGTTGATGAAGAAGGGGATGCCTTGGGCATCCCCAAGCTTAGACGCTTGAGTCTTCTTGAAATATGCAGGGATGAACCACGGGGGCATCCCCAAGCTTAGACTTTTCACTCTTCTCGATCATATATCATCCTCCTCTCTTGACCCTTGAAAACTTCCTTCACACCAAACTTCTCATAAACTTCATTAGAGGGGTTAGTACTCAAAAATTTGAATCCACCTTGGTCCTGTAGTGGCACATTGCAAGAACTCAATAAAACATTAGCTACAGCTTTCCACGTTTAGAAAACCTCGCTTAAAGTCCACAAGAGACAATGCAAAAAACAGAGACAGAATCTGCCAAAACAGAACAGCCAAGTAAAGACGAATTTTAATAAAATACTTCCGTTGCTCAAATCAGAAAACTCAAAACTAATGAAAGTTGCGTACATATCTGAGGAACACGCACTTAAATTGGCATATTTTTCTGAGTTACCTACAGGGAAAACAGCCCAGATTCATGACAGATAGAAATCTGTTTTTGCGCAGAAATCCAAATCTAGTATCAACCTTCGATTAGAGGCTTCACTTGGCACAACAAAACACAAAACTAAGATAAGGAGAGGTTGCTACAGTAGTAAACAACTTCCAAGACACAAATGTAAAACAAAGTACTGTAGCAAAATAACACATGGGTTATCTCCCAAGAAGTTCTTTTCTTTATAGCCATTAAGATGGGCTCAGCAGTTTCGATGATGCACTCGCAAGAAACAGTATTTGTAGCAAAAGAGAGCATCAAGAGGCAAATCCAAAACAAGTTTAAGCCTAACATGCTTCCTATTCATAGGAATCTTGTACACAAATAAATTCATGAAGAACAAAGTGACAAGCATAAGAAGATAAAACAAGTGTAGCTTCAAAATTTTAAGCATATAGAGAGGTGTTTTAGTACCATGCAAATTTCTACTACCATATTTTCCTCTCTCATAATAATTTTCAGTAGCTTCATGAACAAACTCAACAATATAACTATCACATGCAGCATACTTTTCATGATTTCCAAACACATAATTTTTATCAAGTTCAAAAATAGTGGAATTAAAACTTTCAAACTTACCTTTATTAATAATATAACAAGGTAGTTGATCAATCTCAATAGATATGGGACTCATAGAATAAGTCAAGAACTCTCCAATCCCATTTTCATTAGTAGTACAATTAATATTATCAAGTAACATAGGACCATCATCTAGAGCTTTATCATAAACATTTTCCAAGCAAAATTCTTTAGCACCATGCATTTCGACATCAGGCACAAACAAAGCATTATCATAAGATTTATCAAAGTAGCATGGATTATCATATATAACAGTAGCATAATTATTCTCACAAGTATTACTCATAGGTACTATTTCAAGAGAATCCACAGGAACATAACATTCAACCTCTTCCGGTAAGCATGGAGGACAATCAAATAGTGTAAGAGATAAAGAGTTACTCTCATTAGAAGGTTGACATGGGTAGCTAATCCATTCTTCCTCCTTTTGTTCATCACTCTCCTCTTCTTTTTCATCCAATGAGCTTTCGGGTTCATCAATTTCTTCTTCCATCGGTTCCTGCAAATTGTGAGTGCATTCTTGTGCATTAATGTGTCTCTCTTTATAATCAAGGATATAAGGATTCCTACTCGTAGCATTCTATGCAAGAATTAAGGATAGTAGAGACATAATCTTTAAGGCCCTTACAAACAACACAAGTTTCATAATTCTCAACCATGAAGGATTCTATCTCGGAGGCTCCCATAAATAAGACAAATTGTTCTACCTCTTCGAACCCATAATGAATATAGCAATTCCGATTATAGTTCTTAATTAAAAATTCCTCACTAAAGCCACATTGAAATTTAAGATGTTTAGTATCCTGTTGAGAGCAACAGTTTATATCATGGCGTTCAAGCAAGATTTTAGCAATTGTATTCAATTTTTCTATCATAGCACTCATTATTTTACCAGTTCTTGATTCTCTAAAACAATTATAACATTCTATAAGCTCCAAGTAGGTTGTTGGTTCTCCCATAACAGCAGTTTTTAATTTTTTGGTTTTTCAAATTTTTATGGATTTTTGGGTATATGAGACAAATAAAACAAGACAAAAATAAACTAAGCAAAAGTAAACTAAGCAAACTAATACTAGATAGAAATAAACTAAGCACAAATAAACTAGACAAAAGTAAACTAAGCAAAGCAAAATAAAACAAAATAAAAACAGAGAGAAAGGTAGAGTGTACTCCCCAGGTGAACTTATGAGTAGAGCTATGCCTCCACGGCAACGGCGCCAGAAAATAGTCTTGATAACCCACAAGTATAGGGGATCGCAACAGTCTTCGAGGGAAGTAAAACCCAAATTTATTGATTCGACACAAGGGGAGGTAAAGAATACTTATAAGCCTTAACAACTGAGTTATCAATTCAGCTGCACCTGGAAAAGCACTAGCAACAGGGGTGATGTGAAAGTAGCAGTGATATGAGAGCAATAGTAACGAGTAACACGATAGCGTAAGCAGTAATATGAGAGCAATGGCACCAGAAAACAGCTTGACATGTAGAACGAGTATATGATGATGAAAGATGGACCGGGGTTCCCAGCTATCTACACTAGTGGTAACTCTCCAATAACAAGTGTTGGGTGAACAAATTACGATCGGACAATTGATAGGATTGAAATAGCATTAAGACAGAATATCAAGATCATTAATCATGTAGGCATGTTTTCCAATAATAGTCGTACGTGCTCGCAATGAGAAACTTGCACAACATCTTTTGTCCTACCAGACCGGTGGCAGCCGGGCCTCAAGGGAAACTACTGGATATTAAGGTACTCCTTTTAATAGAGCACCGGAGCAAAGCATTATCACTCCGTGAAAACATGTGTCCCTCACATCACCGCCATCCCCTCCGGTTGTCCCGATTTCTGTCACTTCGGGGCCTTTGGTTCCGGACAGTGACATGTGCATACAACTTGTAGATACAATCTAAGCAATAATATAAAGCTCAAATCTAAGATCATGCCACTCGGGCCCTAGTGACAAGCATTAAACACAACAAGATTGCAGCAACAATAACTTCATAAACTTTGTAGATAGACAATCATAACGTAACAATCCATCGGATCCCGACAAACACAACACCGATTACATCAGATGAATCTCAATCATGTAAGGCAGCTCATGAGATCATTGTATTGAAGTACATGGGGGAGAGAATACCAACTAGCTACAGCTAGAACCCGTAGTCCATGGGGGAACTACTCACGGAGCATGATGGAGGCGATGGCGTTGATGGAGATGGCTTCCGGGGGCACTTCCCCGTCCCGGCGAGGTGCCGGGACGAGACTTCTGTCCCCGAATTGGAGTTTCGCGATGGTGGCGGCGCCCCGGAGTCTTTCCGGAGTTTCGTCAAGAGTTACGGTGTTTTTAGGTCGAAAGGGATTTTATAGGCGAAGAGGCGGCGCGAGGGGGCACTGGGGCGCCACACCACAGGCCGGCGCGGGCCCGGGCCAGGCCGCGCCGCCCTATGGTGTGGTGGCCCTCCGGCCCCTCTCCGACTCTTCTTCGGTGTTCTGGACGCTTCCGGGAAAAATAGGAGGTTTGGTCTTCGTTTCGTCGAATTCCGAGAATATTGCCCGAACAGCCTTTACGGAACCAAAAACAGCGAGAAAACGAGAACCGGCACTCGTGGCATCTTGTTAATAGGTTAGTTCCGGAAAATGCATGAAAACATCATAAAGTGCAAGTAAAACATGTAAGTATTGTCATAAAACAAGCATGGAACGACAGAAATTATGGATACGTCGGGGACGTATCAGTGATGAAGATGGAAATGTGGAGGATAGAGTTGGGTGTGAGGTGATGAAGTTGCAGTCCATAAACAAAGAGCAACCCCCGAAGAAAAGGGTGAATGGGGGCAGAAAGACCGCGGATGAGATGATCGACGAAACTAACCCGATACTCCATTGGAGGGGTTGGGTAGCTCTCTTTGCTGGGGAAGCACAACGCCTTGGGCTTCTTGCTGATCCCTAGTTTCTTCAGGAGGTTGATGTCTTGGGCAGAGATTTTTTGATCTCTCCCACTCAGCGCTCCCCAGATATGCGGAAGCCATCGTTGATTTTGGCGTGATGTGCCTGGTCAGTCTGCGCGGTGGCATCAACAATGGCGCAGGAGTGCAGCTCGAGAGAAGTTGAGCTCAGGGAACTGTGGGGCGCAAGAGGAGATTTTTGCAAAAGGAGAGCAGGGGAGCGGCGCGAGCGAAAGTGCTGGAGGAAGAAGAAGGGGACCTTAAATAGAGGTGCGGCGAAGCGGCGTACCGTTGGATAGAAAAAGTGTGCGGCAGATGATGTACACGTGGAACAGGGGTAAAAAAAGTAATTTCACCCTGGGGGAGTTACAGTACGTGCGCCAGGAAAAGCGGAGGACGTGTGTCCCCCACTTGCACGATGTGTCAATACGATGCGTAATTTGGGCCCGCAAGGCAGCGAGAGAGAACTTCTCGCGATTTCCAAGAACTGCGATCGTGGCTATCGTCAGCAATGACATCACTTTAGCAAGAGAGAAACTCGACTTAACAACTTCATAAAAAAGGCGACAGCAAAAAATATTGGAGAGCCTTTGATCAAATACAAGTTTTTGATCAAATGCTCGGGGGCTACTTTGGAAAAATGAAAAATTCGAGAAAGACAAAATAGAAATGGTGTGAGCCTATGATCAAATACAAATATTTGCTCATAGCCTCGGGGGCTACTCCCATCGGGAGCGCTGTTCGCGCACCCGAGAGATTTGAAAATTTCGGGAGAGAAAGAAAATATAGCGGCATAAGGCGTGGAGCCTACACCCAAGCACAAGTCCTTGGCTGTAGCCTTGGGGGCTACTCCCATCGGGAACGCTGTTCGCGTGCCCGATGAAATTATAAAAAAGAAAGATAGAAGAACAAGAGAGTATATTTCGAGTTATAAGTAACTCTACATATACTCCCATCGGGAGAGCAATATAAGTCATCCGTTGACTCAATAAAATGTGCCATTCCAACAGCCGAATAAGCACTCGACAATATATTCTCAGAACGCCAAAGTTGCGAACAATTTCTGAATGCCGCAAAACTTTGCGAAGGTAAGACCCCAGATCCGTTCTGAGTGGCGTGGTGATACGTCCCAAACGTATCTATAATTTCTTATGTTCCATGCTACTTTTATGATGATACTTACATGTTTTATACACATTATATGTCATTATTATGCGTTTTCCGGAACTAACCTATTGACGAGATGCCGAAGGGCCAATTGCTGTTTTTGGTTTCAGAAATCCTAGTAAGGAAATATTCTTGGAATCGGACGAAATCAACGCCCAGCATCTTAGAATCACACGAAGCTTCCAGAACACCCGAGAGCCACCAGAGAAGGGCCCTGTGGGCCCCAGATGATAGGCTGGCGCGGCCAGGGGGTGGGCCGCGCCCCCCTATTGTGACACCACCTCGTCAGCCCTCCGACTCCGCCTCTTCGCCTATTTAAAGGTCCCTGACCTAAAACCTCGATACGAAAAAAGCCATGGTACGAGAAACCTTCCAGAGCCGCCGCCATCGCGAAGCCAAGATCTAGGGGCAGGAGTCTCTGTTCCGGCACGCCACCGGGACGGGGAAGTGCCCCCGGAAGGCATCTCCATCGACACCACCGCCATCTTCATCAACGCTGCTGTCTCCCATGAGGAGGGAGTAGTTCTCCATCGAGGCTCTGGGCTGTACCGGTAGCTATGTGGTTAATCTCTCTCCCGTGTACTTCAATACAATGATCTCATGAGCTGCCTTACATGATTGAGATTCATATGAGTTTTGTATCACTATTCATCTATGTGTTACTCTAGTGATGTTATTAAAGTAGTCTATTCCTCCTCCACGGTGTAATGGTGACAAGTGTGTGCATCGTGTAGTACTTGGCGTAGGTTATGATTGTAATCTCTTGTAGATTATGAAGTTAATTATTGCTATGATAGTATTGATGTGATCTATTCCTCCTTCATAGTGTGATGGTGACAGTGTGCATGCTATGTTAGTACTTGGTGTAATTGCGATGATCTATCATGCACTCTAAGGTTATTTAAATATGAACATTGAATGTTGTGGAGCTTGTTAACTCCGGCATTGAGGTGCTCTTGGAGCCCTACGCAATTAGTGGTGTTTATCATCCAACAAGAGAGTGTAGAGTGTTTTTATTATGTGATCAATGTTGAGAGTGTCCACTAGTGAAAGTATGATCCCTAGGCCTTGTTTCTAAGCATCGAAACTCCATTTATTTACTGTTCTGTTGCATGTTTACTCGCTGCCATATTTTATTCAGATTGTTATTACCACTCATATACATCCATATTACTTGTATTTCACTATCTCTTCGCCGAACTAGTGCACCTATACATCTGACAAGTGTATTAGGTGTGTTGGGGACACAAGAGACTTCTTGTATCGTGATTGCAGGGTTGCTTGAGAGGGATATCTTTGACCACTTCCTCCCTGAGTTTGATAAACCTTGGGTGATCCACTTAAGGGAAACTTGCTGCTGTTCTACAAACCTCTGCTCTTGGAGGCCCAACACTGTCTACAAGAATAGAAGCACACGTAGACATCAAGCACTTTTCTGGCGCCGTTGCCGGGGAGGAAAGGTAAAAGGCACTCATACTCCGGTCCCAAATAACTATGTACTTTTTCTGTTGCTGTTGTGTGAGTGTTCGAAGCTATTTCCTTTAGATCCTGCAATTGCATCTTTTTGTTTCTTGTTTACACTAGTTAGGCATAATGGAAAACATTTGTGAGCTTTTTGTACTATTTCCTGAGTCAAGACATGAATGGTTTAATGCGAAAATTAAAAAACCAATGGAACCTTATTTGCATGCTAGTAGCAATGATATTAGTATGAACGCTTTGAACACCATTGTTGCTAATGATATAGAAAATTCTAATCTTGGGGAGGTCGGTTTTGATGAAAATGATCTCTTTAGCCCTCCGGGTATTGAGGAGAAAGTTTATGTTGATTATGATATGCCTCCCATATATGATGATTATAATGATAGTGGTCTTTTGGTGCCACCTACTATGGAGAGTAAATTTTATTGTGATTATACTATGCCTCCTACACTTGATGAGAATAATAATGATAGTTACTTTGTTGAATTTGCTCCCACTACAACTAATAAGAATGACTATGCTTATGTGGAGAGTAATGATACTTTTATGCATGTGAATAAGAATGCTTTATGTGATAGTTATATTGTTGAGTTTGCTCATGATGCTACTGAAAGTTATCATGAGAGAGGAAGATATGGTTGTAGAAATTTTCATGTTACTAAAACACCTCTCTATATGCTGAATTTTTTTAAGTTACTCGTGTTTTATCTTCCTATCCTTGTCACTTTGTTCTTCACGAATTCATTTGTGTACAAGATTCCTATGCATAGGAAGTGGGTTAGACTTAAATGTGTTTTGAAGTTGCTTTTTGATGCTCTCTTTTGCTTCAACTCTTATTTCTTGGGAGTGCATCATTAAAACTGCTGAGCCCATCTTAATGGCTATAAAGAAAGCACTTTTTGGGAGATAACCCATGTGTTTATTTTACTACAGTACTTTTTTTTATATTTGAGTCTTGGAAGTTGTTACTACCGTAGAAACCTCTCCTTATCTTATTTTATTGCATTTGTTGTGCCAAGTAAAGTCTTTGATAGTAAGGTTCATACTAGATTTGGATTACTGCGCAGAAACAGATTTCTTGCTGTCACGAATTTGGGCAGTGTTCTCTGTAGGTAACTCAGAAAAATCTGCCAATTTACGTGCGTGATCCTCAGATATGTACGCAACTTTCATTAAATTTGAGCATTTTCATCTGAGCAAGTCTGGTGCCTCTTTAAAATTCGTCTATACGGACTGTTCTGTTTTGACAGATTCTGCCTTTTATTTCGCATTGCCTCTTTTGCTATATTGGATGGATTTCTTTGTTCCATTAACTTCCAGTAGCTTTGTGCAATGTCCAGAAGTGTTGAGAATGATTGTGTCACCTCTGAACATGTGAATTTTTGATTATGCACTAACCCTCTAATGAGTTTGTTTTGAGTCTGGTGTGGAGGAAGTTTTCAAGGGTCAAGAGAGGAGGATGATACAATATGATCAAGAATAGTGAAAAGTATAAGCTTGGTGATGCCCCCGTGGTTCACCCCTGCATATTTCAAGAAGACTCAAGCATCTAAGCTTGGGGATGCCCAAGGCATCCCCTTCTTCATCGACAAATTATCAGGTTTCTTCTCTTGAAACTATATTTTTATTCGGTCACATCTTATGTACTTTACTTGGAGCGTCTGTGTGCTTTTATTTTCGTTTTGCTATTTTTATTCTCTGAATAAATGGTTGTGTGGGAGAGAGACACGCTCCGCTGGTTCATATGAACGCATGTGTTCTTAGCTTTTAATGTTCATGGCGAAGTTTGAAACCGCTTCGTTAATTGTTATATGGTTGGAAACGGGAAATGCTACATGTGGTAATTGGTATAAAGTCTTGAATAATTTGATACTTGGCAATTGTTGTGCTCATATAGATCATGCTTAAGCTCTTGCATCATGTACTTTGCACCTATTAGTGAAGAACTACATAGAGCTTGTTAAAATTTGGTTTGCATGATTAGTCTCTAGAGTCTAGATATTTTCTAGTTAAGGTGTTTGAACAACAAGGAAGACGATGTAAAGTCTTATAATGTTTGCAATATGTTCATATGTAAGCTTTGTTGCACCGTTTTATACTTGAGCTTTCTTCAAACAACCTTGCTAGCCTAGCCTTGTATTGAGAGGAATTCTTCTCGTGCATCCAAATCCTTGAGCCAAACACTATGCCATTTGTGTCCACCATACCTACCTACCACATGGTATTTCTCTGCCATTCCAAAGTAAATTACTTCATGTGCTACCTTTAAACAATTCAAAACTTTATTACTCCTTATTTGTGTCAATGTTTTATAGCTCATGAGGAAGTATGTGGTGTTTTATCTTTCAATCTTGTTTGGCAGCTTTCACCAATGGACTAGTGGCTTCATCTGCTTATCCAATAATTTTGCAAAAAGTGCTGGCGCGGGGTTCCCAGCCCCCAATTAATCAACCTTCATTAATAATTCTCTTCACATGTTTTGCTCTGATTCATCAGTAAGCAACTTAATTTTGCAAATAGACACTCCTTCATGGTATGTGAATGTTGGAAGGCACCCAAGGATTCGGTTAGCCATGGCTTGTGTAAGCAAAAGGTTGGGAGAAGTGTTAACCATAAATAAAACTAAAATACATGTGTAAATAAAAGAGAAGAGGGATGATCTACCTAGTTGGTAGAGATAACGTCCTTCATGGGAGCCGCTCTTTGAAAGTCTGTTTGGCAAGGGGGTTAGAGTGCCCACTACCATTCGTTGACAACAACAAACACCTCTCAAAACTTTACTTTTATGCTCTCTATATGATTTCAAAACTTAAAAAGCTCTAGCACATGATTTAATCCCTGCTTCCCTCTGCGAAGGGCCTATCTTCTACTTTTATTGTTGAGTCAGTTTACCTATTTCTTTCTATCTTAGAAGCAAACACTTGTTATATTGCTTTATGTTGACTTATTGCACTTGTTATAATGCTTATTGCACTTGTTATATTGCTTTATGTTGACAACTATCCATGAGATATACATGTTACAAGTTGAAAGCAATTGCTGAAACTTAATCATCCTTTGTGTTACTTCAATGCCTTTACTTTGAATTTATTGCTTTATGAGTAACTCTTATGCAAGTCTTATTGATGCTTGTCTTGAAAGTATTATTCATGAAAAGTCTTTGCTATATGATTCATTTGTTTACTCATTATCTTCATCATTGTTTCGAATCGCTTCATTCATTACATATGCTTTATAATAGTATTGATCAAGATTATGATAGCATGTCACTTAAGAAATTATCTTTGTTATCGTTTACCTACTCGAGGGCGAGTAGGAACTAAGCTTGGGGATGCTTGATACGTCCCAAACGTATCTATAATTTCTTATGTTCCATGCTACTTTTATGATGATACTTACATGTTTTATACACATTATATGTCATTATTATGCGTTTTCCGGAACTAACCTATTGACGAGATGCCGAAGGGCCGCTTGTTGTTTTCTGCTGTTTTTGGTTTCAGAAATCCTAGTAAGGAAATATTCTCGGAATCGGACGAAATCAACGCCCAACATCTTAGAATCACACGAAGCTTCCAGAACACCCGAGAGCCACCAGAGGAGGGCCCTGTGGGCCCCAGATGATAGGTTGGCGCGGCCAGGGGGTGGGCCGCGCCCCCTATTGTGACACCACCTCGTCAGCCCTCCGACTCCGCCTCTTCACCTATTTAAAGGTCCCTGACCTAAAACCTCGATACGAAAAAAGCCACGGTACGAGAAACCTTCCAGAGCCGCCGCCATCGTGAAGCCAAGATCTGGGGGACAGGAGTCTCTGTTCCGGCACGCCGCCGGGACGGGGAAGTGCCCCCGGAAGGCATCTCCATCGACACCACCGCCATCTTCATCAACGCTGCTGTCTCCCATGAGGAGGGAGTAGTTCTCCATCGAGGCTCGGGGCTGTACCGGTAGCTATGTGGTTAATCTCTCTCCTATGTACTTCAATACAATGATCTTATGAGCTGCCTTACATGATTGAGATTCATATGAGTTTTGTATCACTATTCATCTATGTGTTACTCTAGTGATGTTATTAAAGTAGTCTATTCCTCCTCCACGGTGTAATGGTGACAGTGTGTGCATCGTGTAGTACTTGGAGTAGGTTATGATTGTAATCTCTTGTAGATTATGAAGTTAATTATTGCTATGATAGTATTGATGTGATCTATTCCTCCTTCATAGTGTGATGGTGACAGTGTGCATGCTATGTTAGTACTTGGTGTAATTTCGATGATCTATCATGCACTCTAAGGTTATTTAAATATGAACATTGAATGTTGTGGAGCTTGTTAACTCCGGCATTGAGGTGCTCTTGTAGCCATACGCAATTAGTGGTATTCATCATCCAACAAGAGAGTGTAGAGTGGTTTTATTATGTGATCAATGTTGAGAGTGTCCACTAGTGAAAGTATGATCCCTAGGCCTTGTTTCTAAGCATCGAAACTCCATTTATTTACTGTTCTGTTGCATGTTTACTCGCTGCCATATTTTATTCAGATTGTTATTACCACTCATATACATCCATATTACTTGTATTTCACTATCTCTTCGCCGAACTAGTGCACCTATACATCTGACAAGTGTATTAGGTGTGTTGGGGACACAAGAGACTTCTTGTATCGTGATTGCAGGGTTGCTTGAGAGGGATATCTTTGACCTCTTCCTCCCTGAGTTCGATAAACCTTGGGTGATCCACTTAAGGGAAACTTGCTGCTGTTCTACAAACCTCTGCTCTTGGAGGCCCAACACTGTCTACAAGAATAGAAGCACACGTAGACATCACGTGGCGTCGTCTCTGACGTCGGTTTGCTACTTCTATCCGTATCAAAAGATACGAAGAAAAATCCAAACAGACGCGTTAGGTATCCGATAAATATGACTGGGACTCGACAGAATGGTAAGACCTTAAGCGGCACCTGTCGAAGTTTACACCAGTATCCCGAGATCATGTCCGGGGACGTGATCTTGAAGTAGGTTTTTGCGGATTGCCACTAGAGCAGCTTAACTAGTACCCGATCCGTCGGATGAACTAGCCCCAACTACCATTATCCCCGTACAATATAGAAATTCATATGAAGAAATATAGAGAAGTTTAAAGTTGTCGAGTAAATATAAACAATGGAGATTTTCCCCGACTCTACGATTCAAGCAAAATCTCGGGGGCTATCGACATAGGCATCCCCAATGGGCCTGCCGAAGATAGTACCCCGGGTTCATCGAAGGCCCACGACTCGAAGAATAAGAAGAATCGGAAGCCCAAGTTGATATTAAGGAAAGTTAGAGTTGTATTAGGAGATGATGTTTGTAATCTTGCGGGATGAGTTGGAAACCCTCCCGGACTCTGTAACTTGTATAATACGAATCCCTCGGCTCCACCTCCTATATAAGGGGGAGTCGAGGGACAAAGAAAGCATCGAATCAGTGTCTCTCAAACCCTAGTTTTCATAATCGTCGAGTACTTTTCGGCTGAAACCTTCGAGATCTACTTGCCCTCTACTTCCAACTAAACCCTAGTCTATAACCCGTAGGCATTGACAAGTTAATCCCTTGTCACTGCACGATGCACACACTGTCACCATTACACCGTGGAGGAGGAATAGAGTACTTTAATAACATCACTAGAGTAACACATAGATGAATAGTGATACAAAACTCATATGAATCTCAATCATGTAAGGCAGCTCATGAGATCATTGTATTGAAGTACATAGGAGAGAGATTAACCACATAGCTACCGGTACAGCCCCGAGCCTCGATGGAGAACTACTCCCTCCTCATGGGAGACAGCCAGCGTTGATGAAGATGGCGGTGGTGTCGATGGAGATGCCTTCCGGGGGCACTTCCCCATCCCGGCGGCGTGCCGGAACAGAGACTCCTGTCCCCCAGATCTTGGCTTCGCGATGGCGGCGGCTCTGGAAGGTTTCTCGTATCGTGGCTTTTTCCGTCCCGAGGTTTTAGGTCAGGGACCTTTAAATAGGCCAAGAGGCGGAGTCGGAGGGCTGACGGGGTGGTGACACAATAGGGGGGCGCGGCCCAGGCCCTGGCCGCGCCACCCTGTCATCTGGTGGCCCTGTGGCCCTCCTCTGCTAGCTCTCGGGTGTTCTGGAAGCTTCGTGGAAAAATAGGATGCTGGGCGTTGATTTCGTCCAATTCCGAGAATATTTCCTTACTAGGATTTCGAAACCAAAAACAGCAGTAAAACAAGCAATCGGCCCTTCGGCATCTCGGCAATAGGTTAGTTCCGGAAAACGCATAATAATGACATATAATGTGTATAAAACATGTGAGTATCATCATAAAAGTAGCATGGAACATAAGAAATTATAGATACGTTTGAGACGTATCAAGCATCCCCAAGCTTAGTTCCTACTCGCCCTCGAGTAGGTAAACGATAACAAGGATAATTTCTGAAGTGACATGCTATCATAATCTTGATCATACTATTGTAAAGCATATGAGATGAGTGCAGCGATTCAAAGCAATGGTGAAGACAATGAGTAAACAAATGAATCATATAGCAAAGACTTTTCATGAATAATACTTTCAATACAAGCATCAATAAGACTTGCATAAGAGTTACTCATAAAGCAATAAATTCAAAGTAAAGGCATTGAAGCAACACAGAGGAACATATAAGTTTCAACAGTTGCTTTCAACTTCAACATATATATCTCATGGATAATTGTCAACACAAAGTAATATAACAAGTGCAATAGGTAAACATGTAAGAATCAATGCACAGTTGACACAAGTGTTTGCTTCTAAGATAGAAAGAAGTAGGTAAACTGACTCAACAATAAAGTAGAAGATAGACCCTTCGCAGAGGGAAGCAGGGATTACTATATTTGTGCTAGAGCTTTTCATTTTGAAAACAAGAAACAATTTTGTCAACGGTAGTAATAAAGCATATGTTATGTATAAGACATCTTATAAGTTGCAAGCCTCATGCATAGTATACCAATAGTGCTCGCACCTTGTCCTAATTAGCTTGGATTAACATGGATTATCATTGCATAGCATATGTTTCAACCAAGTGTCACAAAGGGGTACCTCTATGCCGCTCGTACAAAGGTCTAAGGAGAATGTTCGCATTGGATTTCTCGCTTTTGATTATTCTCAACTTAGACATCCATACCGGGACAACATAGACAACAGATAATGGACTCCTCTTTAATGCATAAGCATTCAATAACAGTTAAAATTCTCATAAGAGATTGAGGATTATTGTCCAAACTGAAACTTCCACCATGAATCATGGCTTTAGTTAGCGGCCCAATGTTCTTCTCTAACAGTATGCATACTCAAACCATTTATCATGAAAATCGCCCTTACTTCAGACAAGACGAACATGCATAGCAACTCACATGATATTCAACAAAGGTGTAATAATTGATGGCGTCCCCAGAAACATGGTTACCGCTCAACAAGCAACTTATAAGAGATAAGATACATAGCTACATATTCTTCACCACAATAGTTTTTTAAGCTATTTTCCCCATGAGCTATATATTGCAAAGACAAAGGATAGAATTTTTAAATGTAGCACTCAAGTAATGTACTTTGGAATGGCGGAGAAATACCATGTGGTAGGTAGGTATGGTGGACACAAATGGCATAGTTTTTGGCTCAAGGATTTGGATGCACGAGAAGAATTCCTCTCAATACAAGGCTAGGCTAGCAAGGTTATTTGAAGCAAACTCAAGTATAAAACGGTGCAGCAAGACTCACATATGAACATATTGCAAGCATTATAAGACTTTACATCGTCTCCTTGTTGTTCAAACACCTTAACCAGAAAATATCTAGACTCTAGAGATCAATCATGCAAACCAAATTTTAACAAGCTCTATGTAGTTCTTCATTAATGGGTACAAAGTACATGATGCAAGAGCTTAAACATGATCTATATGAGCACAACAATTGCCAAGTATCAAATTATTCAAGACATTATACCAATTACCACATGCAGCATTTTCCGTTTCCAACCATATAACAATTAACGAAGCAGTTTCAACCTTCGCCATGAACATTAAAAGTAAAGCTAAGAACACATGTGTTCATATGAACCAGCGGAGCGTGTCTCTCTCCCACACAAGCATTTATTCAGAATATGAAAATAACAAAACGAAAATAAAAGCACACAGACGCTCCAAGTAAAGTACATAAGATGTGACCGAATAAAAATATAGTTTCAAGAGAAGAAACCTGATAATTTGTCGATGAAGAAGGGGATGCCTTGGGCATCCCCAAGCTTAGATGCTTGAGACTTCTTGAAATATGCAGGGATGAACCACGGGGGCATCCCCAAGCTTAGACTTTTCACTCTTCTTGATCATATTGTATCATCCTCCTCTCTTGACCCTTGAAAACTTCCTCCACACCAAACTCAAAACAAACTCATTAGAGGGTTAGTGCATAATCAAAAATTCACATATTAAGAGGTGATACAATCATTTTTAATACTTCTGGACATTGCTCAAAGCTACTGGAAGTTAATGGAACAAAGAAATCCATCCAACACAGCAAAAGAGGCAATGCGAAATAAAAGGCAGAATCTGTCAAAACAGAATAGTCCGTAAAGACGAATTTTATAGAGGCACCAGACTTGCTCAGATGAAAATGCTCAAATTGAATGAAAGTTGCGTACATATCTGAGGATCACTCACGTAAATTGGCAGATTTTTCTGAGTTACCTACAGAGAACACTTCCCAAATTCGTGACAGCAAGAAATCTGTTTCTGCGCAGTAATCCAAATCTAGTATTGACTTTACTATCAAAGACTTTACTTGGCACAACAATGCAATAAAATAAAGATAAGGAGAGGTTGCTACAGTAGTAACAACTTCTAAGACACAAATATAAAACAAAAGTACTGTAGTAAAATAAACACATGGGTTATCTCCCAAGAAGTGCTTTCTTTATAGCTATTAAGATGGGCTCAGCAGTTTTAATGATGCACTCCCAAGAAATAAGAGTTGAAGCAAAAGAGAGCATCGAGAAGCAAATTCAAAACAAATTTAAGCCTAACCCACTTCCTATGAAAAGGAATCTTGTAAATAAACAAATTCATGAAGCATAATGCAACAAGCATAGAAAGATAAAACAAGTGTAGCTTCAAGATTTTCAGCAAAAAGAGAGGTGTTTTAGCAACATGAAAATTTCTACAACCATATTTTCCTCTCTCATAATAACTTTCAGTGGCATCATGAACAAACTCAACAATATAAGTATCACATAAAGCATTCTTATTCACATGCATAAAAGTATCATTACTCTCCACATAAGCATAGTCATTCTTATTAATTGTAGTGGGAGCAAATTCAACAAAGTAACTATCATTATCATTCTTATCATCAAATATAGGAGGCATATTATAATCATAATTAAATTTATCCTCCATAGTAGGCGGCACCAGAAGACCACTATCATTATAATCATCATAAATAGGAGGCAAAGTATCATCAAAGAAAATTTTCTCCTCAATGCTTGGGGGACTAAAAATATCATGCTCATCAAAACCAGCTTCCCCAAGCTTAGAACTTTCTATATCATTATCGACAATGGTGTTCAAAGCGTTCATACTAATATTACTACCAGCATGCAAATAAGATTCCATAGATTTTTTAATTTTCGCATCAAACAATCCATGTCTTAACTCAGGAAATAGAACAAGAAGCTCATTTTTGTCCATTATGCCTAACTAGTGTAAACAAGAAACAAAAAGATGCAATTGCAGGATCTCCAGGAAATAGCTTCGAGAACACACACAATGGCGCCAGAAAAGTACTTAATTACCTGGGATCGGAGTATGAGTGCCTTTTACCTTTCCTCCCCGGCAACGGCACCAGAAAAGTGCTTGATGTCTACGGGTGCTTCTATTCTTGTAGACAGTGTTGGGTCTCCAAGAGCAGAGGTTTGTAGAACAGCAGCAAGTTTCCCTTAAGTGGATCACCCAAGGTTTATCGAACTCAGGGAGGAAGAGGTCAAAGATATCCCTCTCAAGCAACCCTGCTATCACAATGCAAGAAGTCTCTTGTGTCCCCAACACACCTAATACACTTGTCAGATGTATAGGTGCACTAGTTCGGCGAAGAGATAGTGAAATACAAGTAGTATGGATGTATATGAGTGGTAATAGCAATCTGAATAAAATATGGCAGCGAGCAAACATGCAACGTAACGATAAATAAACGGAGTTTCGATGCTTAGAAACAAGGACTAGGGATCATACTTTCACTAGTGGACACTCTCAACATTGATCACATAATAAAACCACTCTACACTCTTTTGTTGGATGATGAACACCACTAATTGCGTAGGGTGATACGTCTCCGACGTATCGATAATTTCTTATGTTCTATGCCATATTATTGATGATACCTACATGTTTTATGCACACTTTATGTCATATTCGTGCATTTTCTGGAACTAACCTATTAACAAGATGTCGAAGTGCCAGTTCTCGTTTTCTGCTGTTTTTGGTTTCGTAAATCCTAGTAACGAAATATTCTCGGAATTGGACGAAACGAAGACCCGGGGGCCTATTTTTCCACGGAGCTTCCGGAAGACCGGAGAAAATACGAAGTGGGGCCACGAGGTGGCGACACCACGTGGCGGCGCGGCCAAGGGGGGCCCGCGCCGCCCTATGGTGTGGCCCCTCGTCCGGCCCCCGACTCGCCCTTCCGCCTACTTAAAGCCTCCGTCGCGAAACCCCCGAGGCGAAAAACCACGATACGGAAAACCTTCCGGAGACGACGCCGCCGCCAATCCCATCTCGGGGGATTCCGGAGATCTCCTCCGGCACCCTGCCGGAGAGGGGATTCATCTCCCGGAGGACTCTACACCGCCATGGTCGCCTCCGGAGTGATGAGTGAGTAGTTCACCCCTGGACTATGGGTCCATAGCAGTAGCTAGATGGTTGTCTTCTCCTCATTGTGCTTCATTGTTGGATCTTGTGAGCTGCCTAACATGATCAAGATCATCTATCCGTAATACTCTATGTTGTGTTTGTCGGGATCCGATGGATAGAGAATACCATGTTATGTTAATTATCAAGTTATTACATATGTGTTGTTTATGATCTTGCATGCTCTCCATTATTAGTAGAGGCTCGGCCAAGTTTTTGCTTTTAACTCCAAGAGGGAGTATTTATGCTCGATAGTGGGTTCATGCCCGCATTGACACTCGGGACAGATGACGTAAAGTTCTAAGGTTGTGTTGTGCTCGTTGCCACTAGGGATAAAACATTGGCGCTATGTCCGAGGATGTAGTTGTTGATTACATTACGCATCATACTTAATGCAATTGTCCGTTGCTTTGCAACTTAATACCGGAGGGGGTTCGGACGATAACCCGAAGGTGGACTTTTTAGGCATAGATGCAGCTTGGATGGCGGTCTATGTACTTTGTCGTAATGCCCAATTAAATCTCACTATACTTATCATGTCATGTATGTGCATTGTTATGCCCTCTCTATTTGTCAATTGCCCGACCGTAATTTGTTCACCCAACATGCTTTTATCTTATGGGAGAGACACCTCTAGTGAACTGTGGACCCCGGTCCATTCTTTTAATACTCGAAATACAAATCTGTCTGCAATACTTGTTTTACTATTTTCTCTCGCAAACAATTATCTTCCACACAATACGGTTAATCCTTTGTTACGGCAAGCCGGTGAGATTGACAACCTCACTGTTTCGTTGGGGCAAAGTACTTTGGTTGTGTTGTGCAGGTTCCACGTTGGCGCCGGAATCTTTGGTGTTGCGCCGCACTACATCCCGCCGCCATCAACCTTCAACGTGCTTCTTGACTCCTACTGGTTCGATTAAACCTTGGTTTCTTACTGAGGGAAACTTGCCGTTGTGCGCATCACACCTTCCTCTTGGGGTTCCCAACGGACGTGTCAACTACACGCATCAAGCAAATTTCTGGCGCCGTTGCCCGGGAGATCAAGACACGCTGCAAGGGGAGTCTCCACTTCTCAATCTCTTTACTTTGTTTTTGTCTTGCTTTATTTTATTTACTACTTTGTTTACTGCATTATATCAAAACACAAAAAAATTAGTTGCTAGTTTTACTTTATTTGCTATCTTGTTTGCTATATCGAAAACACAAAAAAAATTAGTTTACTTGCATTTATTTTATCTAGTTTGCTTTATTTACTATTGCTAAAATGGCCAACCCTGAAAATACTAAGTTGTGTGACTTCACTAGCACAAATAATAATGATTTCTTATGCACACCTATTGCTCCACCTCGCTACTACAGCAGAATTCTTTGAAATTAAACCTGCTTTACTTAATCTTGTCATGAGAGAGCAATTTTCTCGGTGTTAGTTCCGATGATGCTCGCTGCCCATCTCAATAATTTTGTTGAACTATGTGAAATGAAAAAATATAAAGATGTAGATGGTGACATTATAAAATTAAAATTGTTCCCTTTCTCATTAAGAGGAAGAGCTAAAGATTGGTTGCTATCTCTCGCCTAAGAATAGTATTGATTCATGGACTAAATGCAAGGATGCTTTTATTGGTAGATATTATCCCCCTGCTAAAATTATATCTTTGAGGAGTAGCATAATGAATTTTAAACAATTAGATAATGAACATGTTGCTCAAGCTTGGGAAAGAATGAAATCTCTCGGTTAAAAATTGCCCAACCCATGGATCGACTACTTGGATGATCATCCAAACCTTCTATGCAGGACTAAATTTTTCTTCGCGGAATTTATTGGATTCAGCTGCTGGAGGTACCTTTATGTCCATCACTCTTGGTGAAGCAACAAAGCTTCTTGATAATATGATGGTTAATTACTCTGAATGGCACACGGAAAGAGCTCCACAAGGTAAGAAGGTAAATTCCGTTGAAGAATCCTCTTCCTTGAATGATAAGGTTGATGCTATTATGTCTATGCTTGCGAATGATAGGACTAATGTTGATCCTAATAATGTTCCACTAGCTTCATTGGTTGCCCAAGAAGAACATGTTGATGTAAACTTCATTAAAAATAATAATTTCAACAACAATGCTTATCGGAACAATTCTAGTAATAACTATAGGCCATATCCTTATAATAATGGTAATGGTTATGCTAATTCTTATGGGAATTCTTACAACAATAATAGGAATACACCCCCTGAACTTGAAGCCATGCTTAAAGAATTTATTAGTACACAAACTGCCTTTAACAAATCTGTTGAGGAAAAGCTCAATAAAATTGATATTCTTGCTTCTAGAGTTGATAGTCTTGCCTCTGATGTTGATCTTTTGAAATCGAAAGTTATGCCTAATAGGGATATTGAAAATAAAATTGTTACCACAGCAAATGCCATCCAAGTTAGAATTAATGAGAATATAAGATTAATGGCTGAACTACGTGCTAGGTGGGATAGAGAAGAAAATGAAAAATTAGCTAAAAAGGAAAATGTAGCTAAAGTTTGGACTATTACCACCACTAGCAATGCTAATGATTCACATGTTGCTGCACCTCCTACTATCAATGGTAAAATAATTGGTGTTGGCAATGCTTCTACTCCTAGTGCAAAGCACGCAAAATTACCTGAAACTGCTAAAACTGCTGAAACTGCCTGTGATAAAACTGCTGAAATTTTTTCCTACCTTGGGGATGATAATCCCATTGCTTTAGATTGTAATGATTTAGATTTTGATGATTGCCACATCTCTGAAGTTATAAAGTTCTTGCAAAAACTTGCTAAGAGTCCCAATGCTAGTGCTATAAATTTGGCTTTCACAAAACATATTACAAATGCTCTCATAAAAGCTAGAGAAGAGAAACTAAAACTTGAAACTTCTATTCCTAGAAAGCTAGAAGATGGTTGGGAGCCCATCATTAAAATGAGAGTCAAAGATTTTGATTGTAATGCCTTATGTGATCTTGGTGCAAGTATTTCGTTATGCCTAAAAAGTCTATGATATGCTTGACTTGCCACCATTGAAAAAGCTGTTATTTGGATGTTAATCTCGTCGATAATGCTAAAAAGAAACCTTTGGGGAAAGTTGATAATGTTCATATTATGGTTAACAATAACCTTGTCCCCGTTGATTTTGTTGTCTTGGATATTGAATGCAATGCATCTTGCCCCATTATATTGGGAAGACCTTTTCTTCGAACCGTTGGTGCCACTATTGATATGAAGGAAGGTATTATTAAATATCAATTTCCTCTCAAGAAAGGTATGGAACACTTCCCTAGAAAGAGAATGAAGTTACCTTATGATTCTATTATTAGAACAAATTATGATGTTGATGCTTCATCTCTCGATGTTACTTGAGATACACTTTACGCGCCTAGTCGAAAGCCGTTAAAGAAAAGCGCTTATGGGAGACAACCCATGTTTTTACTCCAGTATTTTTGTTTTATATTTGTGTCTTGGAAGTTTTTTACTACTGTAGCAACCTCTCCTTATCTTAGTTTTATGTTTTGTTGTGCCAAGTAAAGTCTTTGATAGAAAAGTAAGTACTAGATTTGGATTACTCGCGCAGTTCCAGATTTCTTTGCTGTCACGAATCTGGGTCTATCTCCCCGTAGGTAGCTCAGAAAATTAAGCCAATTTACGAGCATGATCCTCAGATATGTACGCAACTTTCATTCAATTTGAGCATTTTCGTTTGAGCAAGTCTGGTGGCCTAATAAAATCCATCTTTACGGACTGTTCTGTTTTGACAGATTCTGTCTTTTATTTCGCATTGCCTCTTTTGCTATGTTGGATGAATTTCTTTGATCCATTAATGTCCAGTAGCTTTATGCAATGTCCAGAAGTGTTAAGAATGATTGTGTCACCTCTGAACATGTGAATTTTTATTATGCACTAACCCTCTAATGAGTTGTTTCGAGTTTGGTGTGGAGGAAGTTTTCAAGGATCAAGAGAGGAGTATGATGCAATATGATCAAGGAGAGTGAAAGCTCTAAGCTTGGGGATGCCCCGGTGGTTCACCCCTGCATATTCTAAGAAGACTCAAGCGTCTAAGCTTGGGGATGCCCAAGGCATCCCCTTCTTCATCGACAACATTATCGGGTTCCTCCCCTGAAACTATATTTTTATTCCGTCACATCTTATGTACTTTGCTTGGAGCGTCGGTTTGTTTTTGTTTTTTGTTTTGTTTGAATAAAATGGATCCTAGCATTCACTTTATGGGAGAGAGACACGCTCCGCTGTAGCATATGGACAAATATGTCCTTAGGCTCTATTCATAGTATTCAAGGCGAAGTTTCATCTTCGTTAAATTGTTATATGGTTGGAATTGGAAAATGCTACATGTAGTAACTCTAAAATGTCTTGTATAATTTGATACTTGGCAATTGTTGTGCTCATGTTTAAGCTCTTGCATCATATACTTTGCACCCATTAATGAAGAAATACTTAGAGCTTGCTAATTTGGTTTGCATATTTGGTTTCTCTAGAGTCTAGATAACATCTAGTATCGAGTTTTGAACAACAAGGAAGACGGTATGGAGTCTTATAATGTTTACCATATGTCTTTTATGTGAGTTTTGATGTACCGTTTATCCTTGTGTTTGTTTCAAATAACCTTGCTAGCCTAAACCTTGTATCGAGAGGGAATACTTCTCATGCATCCAAAATACTTGAGCCAACCACTATGCCATTTGTGTCCACCATACCTACCTACTACATGGTATTTATCCGCCATTCCAAAGTAAATTGCTTGAGTGCTACCTTTAAAATTCCATCATTCACCTTTGCAATATATAGCTCATGGGACAAATAGCTTAAAAACTATTGTGGTATTGAATATGTACTTATGCACTTTATCTCTTATTAAGTTGCTTGTTGTGCGATAACCATGCTTCGGGGACGCCATCAACTATTCTTTGTTGGATATCATGTGAGTTGCTATGCATGTCCGTCTTGTCCGAAGTAAGAGAGATCTACCACCTTTATGGTTGGAGCATGCATATTGTTAGAGAAGAACTTTGGGCCGCTAACTAAAGCCATGATTCATGGTGGAAGTTTCAGTTTGGACATATATCCTCAATCTCATATGAGAATAATAATTGTTGCCACATGCTTATGCATTAAAGAGGAGTCCATTATCTGTTGTCCATGTTGTCCCGGTATGGATGTCTAAGTTGAGAATAATCAAAAGCGAGAAATCCAAAATGCGAGCTTTCTCCTTAGACCTTTGTACAGGCGGCATGGAGGTACCCCATTGTGACACTTGGTCAAAACATGTGCATTGCAAAGATCCGGTAGTCCAAGCTAATTAGGACAAGGTGCGGGCACTATTAGTATACTATGCATGAGACTTGCAACTTGTAAGATATAATGTACATAACTCATATGCTTTATTACTACCGTTGACAAAATTGTTTCATGTTTTCAAAATAAAAGCTCTAGCACAAATATAGCAATCGATGCTTTCCTCTTTGAAGGACCATTCTCTTTACTTTTATGTTGAGTCGGTTCACCTATATCTCTCCACCTCAAGAAGCAAACACTTGTGTGAACTCGTGCATTGATTCTTACATACTTGCATATTGTACTTGTTATATTACTCTATGTTGACAATTATCCATGAGATAAACATGTTACAAGTTGAAAGCAACCGCTGAAACTTAATCTTCCTTTGTGTTGCTTCAATACCTTTACTTTGATTTATTGCTTTATGAGTTAACTCTTATGCAAGACTTATTAATACTTGTCTTGAAGTACTATTCATGAAAAGTCTTTGCTATATGATTCACTTGTTTACTCATGTCATTACCATTGTTTTGATCGCTGCATTCACTACATATGTTTACAAATAGTATGATCAAGGTTATGATGGCATATCACTTCGAAATTATCTTTGTTATCGTTTTACTCGCTCGGGACGAGCAGAACTAAGCTTGGGGATGCTTGATACGTCTCCGACGTATCGATAATTTCTTATGTTCTATGCCATATTATTGATGATACCTACATGTTTTATGCACACTTTATGTCACATTCGTGCATTTTCTGGAACTAACCTATTAACAAGATGCCGAAGTGCCAGTTCTCGTTTTTCGCTGTTTTTGGTTTCGAAATCCTAGTAACGAAATATTCTCGGAATTGGACGAAATGAAGACCCGGGGGCCTATTTTTCCACGGAGCTTCCGGAAGACCGGAGAACATACGAAGTGGGGCCACGAGGTGGCGACACCACGTGGCGGCGCGGCCAAGGGGGGCCCGCGCCGCCTATGGTGTGGACCCCTCGTCTGGCCCCCGACTCGCCCTTCCGCCTACTTAAAGCCTCCGTCGCGAAACCCCTGAGGCGAAAAACCACGATACGGAAAACCTTCCGGAGACGCCGCCGCCGCCAATCCCATCTCGGGGATTCACGGAGATCTCCTCCGGCACCCTGCCGGAGAGGGGATTCATCTCCCGGAGGACTCTACACCGCCATGGTCGCCTCCGGAGTGATGAGTGAGTAGTTCACCCCTGGACTATGGGTCCATAGCGGTAGCTAGATGGTTGTCTTCTCCTCATTGTGCTTCATTGTTGGATCTTGTGAGCTGCCTAACATGATCAAGATCATCTATCCGTAATACTCTATGTTGTGTTTGTCGGGATCCGATGGATAGAGAATACCATGTTATGTTAATTATCAAGTTATTACATATGTGTTGTTTATGATCTTGCATGCTCTCCGTTATTAGTAGAGGCTCGGCCAAGTTTTTGCTTTTAACTCCAAGAGGGAGTATTTATGCTCGATAGTGGGTTCATGCCTGCATTGACACCTGGGACAGTGACAGAAAGTTCTAAGGTTGTGTTGTGCTGTTGCCACTAGGGATAAAACATTCGTTGGGGCAAAGTACTTTGGTTGTGTTGTGCAGGTTCCACGTTGGCGCCGGAATCTCTGGTGTTGCGCCGCACTACATCCCGCCGCCATCAACCTTCAACGTGCTTCTTGACTCCTACTGGTTCGATTAAACCTTGGTTTCTTACTGAGGGAAACTTGCCGCTGTGCGCATCACACCTTCCTCTTGGGGTTCCCAACGGACGTGTCAACTACACGCATCATAGGGCTACAAGAGAACCTCAATGCCGGAGTTAACAAGCTCCACAACATTCGATGTTCATATTTAAATAACCTTAGAGTGCATGATAGATCATTGCAATTACACCAAGTACTAACATAGCATGCACACTATCACCATCACACTATGAAGGAGGAATAGATCACATCAATACTATCATAGCAATAATTAACTTCATAATCTACAAGAGATCACAATCATAACCTACGCCAAGTACTACACGATGCACACACTGTCACCATTACACCGTGGAGGAGGAATAGAGTACTTTAATAACATCACTAAAGTAACACATAGATGAATAGTGATACAAAACTCATATGAATCTCAATCATGTAAGGCAGCTCATGAGATCATTGTATTGAAGTACATAGGAGAGAGATTAACCGCATAGCTACCGGTACAGCCCCGAGCCTCGATGGAGAACTACTCCCTCCTCATGGGAGACAGCAGCGTTGATGAAGATGGCGGTGGTGTCGATGGAGATGCCTTCCGGGGGCACTTCCCCGTCCCGGCGGCGTGCCGGAACAGAGACTCCTGTCCCCCAGATCTTGGCTTCGCGATGGCGGCGGCTCTGGAAGGTTTCTCGTACCGTGCCTTTTTCCGTCCCGAGGTTTTAGGTCAGGGACCTTTAAATAGGCGAAGAGGCGGAGTCGGAGGGCTGACGGGGTGGTGACACAATAGGGGGGCGCGGCCCAGGCCCTGGCCGCGCCACCCTGTCATCTGGTGGCCCTGTGGCCCTCCTCTGCTGGCTCTCGGGTGTTCTGGAAGCTTCGTGGAAAAATAGGATGCTTGGGCGTTGATTTCGTCCGATTCGAGAATATTTCCTTACTAGGATTTACGAAACCAAAAACAGCAGAAAACAGCAACTGGCCCTTCGGCATCTCGTCAATAGGTTAGTTCCGGAAAACGCACAATAATGACATATAATGTGTATAAAACATGTGAGTATCATCATAAAAGTAGCATGGAACATAAGAAATTATAGATACATTTGAGACGTATCACGGGCTAGTGGGGACTGGCACTACGGTGGAGGTTCTGTGCCGGCTATGGTTTGCGTGGAGGAGTTGAGATGAGGCAGCCGAGCGCGCGCCCCTATTTATATACGTCGGAGGCACTCGAAGGGCGTAGCACGTGTGGCATCGCTATCAAGTTCATTGGCAGAGGTGGGCGACGTCCTCTCGGCAGGCGAGGCATCGCTATTAACGTGGCGCAGAATACTGAAGCGACGCCTCGTCTCCAGTACTGACGCGCTTGAGAAGACGCATTCGACATAAGTCGCTGTCAAGCAGGCCCGATGAAACGTCCGTCGAGACGCGAGCGGTCACGCGGCGCGACCGCACAGCATCCATAGAGACGCATCTGAGGCGCATATCTAGGCCGCGTTTGCGTCTCCACAGACAACACATTTACTATACGTTGGGCCGCTGGGCCTGAATGCAAACGCATTTTTCGACCGCGCGGTCGCAAACGGTCGCTTCGCGTCCGTTTGCGTTGCCCCGTTGGAGATGCCTAAGGCTACAACATCAATCTATGTGCACTGCATCCAGCTGAACACCCACATCAACTATGCATTGGAACTACGACGAGTTGAACCACGACACGGGGCCACGAGCGAAGTTCCTCGTCGAGAACATAAACGAGAAATGACATCACCATCCACACGCTAGGCTGGTGTGGAACTCCATCGACTTCTTGACAGCCAGGTACCGACACACATCACCGCAAGGGACGCCTCCAAACACCACACCATCGTCGACACGCCTACTGCTCTGATATCACCGAAACATTATCGTCAAGGTCTACATCAATATGGTCTTCATCGACATTTTCGTAACACACTGCCGCCGCCACACAACATAGTTGACGGCTTTGATGACTCGACGGTGAATATTACGGATCCATTTGATGGACATACAAGAAAGAAATACGACACCCTCTAACAGTACAACTGCAAAACACGACGATGGCATGACCGCGTCCACGACACCGATGACTACATTGACCGTGTTTGATGGCTAAAAATGAATCGACAAACCGCCGTCACAATTGTGATGACCTTACAACCGCGCATATGGTTCTGGCAAAACCGTTATGTGCCCGATTTTCCTCCATTGGCAAAATTGGTGGTCTCACTTATGATCGCGTCCTCTGACATCCGAAAGACACCTCCGACGGTACCTTTCAAAGGGAAAAACATTGTCCATGCCAGCATCCCCTTTTAAAGAAAAGGAAGAAGAAACCTGCGTAATTTTTTCCGCCTCTGGTAAATGCAGCTACACCACCTATGATGACTACATCCTTCAACCACGACTATCTCGACAACGACTACACCACGATCAGCTACCTCGAGATTGACATCAACAACAAAAACCACCACTACATATCGGCAACAACTCGAGTCAACCACATTTGATGATGACATGGAGGAAAAGATAACGAAATCACGAGAATTGAAATCCAGTAGGAATCGCCCGCTTCACTCCCGCTACGACTGATTGGTAAGTTAGACTACGTATGTAGAGATAAACAAGGACTCTAGGTCAAGTCTACCGTGTACCTCTATATATCCTTCACGATGGTCTAATCAATACTCCCTCCGTTCCTTTGTATAAGGCATGTAGTTTTTTTTTTGAGAAAAAAAATCCAAAAAATAAGATATATTGCGATTGTATCAATTGTATGGATATTTTTTTTAGAAATTATATTATGTTTACTTATCTAATGTGAACTTTTCTATTTTCTCACGTCGATTAGTCAGAAGTAATCTTGCCCAAATCTGCTCTAGCTTTGCCTCCAAATGCGTTCTTTAATATTCGTGCCAAAAACTATATGATTTATATTTAGGATCGGAGGGAGTACAATAATAGAAATTAGGGGAGTGATGGCTTCGGCGACAAGTATGTGTGCACTTCGGGTGGAAACATGAGATTATGATCAATTGGCATCGCCGCGTTCTTGAGTCCTGCCCCTTGGTGAAGGTGGTGGTTCGAGGCTCAGGTTATTTGTGGATGAAAATCCCAAGAGCTAGCAGTCTACGGTTCGACTCACCATATCATCGGTATGGGTATGGCGTTCTTGAAGAATTTGCTCAGTGGTTGTATATTTTTTGGTTGAGTGTTAGGTCGGTGGATTTATTGCCTTTAGGCAGACAACCTTTGGTTTGATTTGTTATTTGACTTTGTCCAGCACTTTTAAACAATGAGTAGTATGTGGTTGCGACAAATACCATTGAGTATAACGTACCTTCGAATTTACTTTTTTTGCTTTGTTTCTACTCCAAAGTAGTGCCTAAATGAAAATTATGCCATGCACCTAATAATGCTGTATGAGGGCTTCACGACCAAAGTAGTACGTACCCTTCCTTCATTATTAGTGATTAGCTCCTTAAATAAACTTTACCCCTTAAAATAAAGCAAAGTACTATAGCTTTCCTTCATTACAATTCGATTAGTGATTAGTCCATCAAGATTAGTATACAGAGGAGAATCTGCACAATAAAATTTGATTAAAATTATTCAAACTCACAGGTATCGAGAAGGATCACACGCCAACTTAAAATTTTCAAAATGATAGACAGTCCTGTCCTCGGATAATATAAGAATCGATGCTACTACTACTTCATCGGACTTAAACAAATGGGACGTGCACTCGACCCAAAAGGATTCAAACTTTCTGAAAGAGAGTCATGTCCTCGGATGGTACTGGAGTAACTTACTCATAGTTTAATTAGCGTAGGTTGTAGCTGCAGTGTTTAGGACACAGATAAGCTGGGCACTGACTAATGACAAACGGCTATCGAAGCTACGCGTAAAGACGTACGTCTCGTGAAGCGTGATAATTAGATTAGTTAGAAGTAGAGAGAGTCCTTAGGGCATGGAGATTAGGAGTAATAAGGACGGCACATGCGTCAAGATTTTCAAATGGAAGAGGGTGTACGGTATGAGCTGCAGCAGTAAACAGTTTTCACAAGTTTAACTCAGGAAACCGTACGTTCAAATGATCGGCAACGGACTATATCATGAGTGCCACTGCAGTAACTAAATGAAAATTAAGTTCGCTTGTTAACTCGAGAGGCAGCTACCTATGAAATGCACGCTGTAAATTGCTGCAAAACAAATTTGCTGTTTTGTTTGGAGTACTTGCTCTTTTCCGTTGTTCCAGCCACCACCAACAACAACAACGATAACAATATAACGGGAATAAGAAGCAACAGGTTCACCGATACATGAATGAATATCGACGGAACCAGAACAGAGACATTGCTGGGCTCGAGGCAGAATCCAACTCTGAGAACATTTGTCCATGTGTTTCCTGTTTGAAAAACAACGTGGTCTCTACTCAACTGACCACAGATGCTGGGTTAGGTAGCTTTAGTTTGGCTCTTCGCTAGCTAAAAAAAAAAAAGCAAATACGACGAAATCATGTAAACCATCCGAATAAATCAAGCAACGTGCAATTTCCTACATTCTAAATTAAGTGAAGCAGTTTGATCTAGATACAGATGTGTTTACAAATTGAAATGTGTCCAACAATCGTGTCAGTTCATTTGGAACGGAGTTAGTATAACATACGACGAAATCAAGCAACGAATAAACACATACTCCGGAGGCTCCCTCCCTCTCTCTCTCTCTCTCTCTCTCTCTCTCTCCCAACCCCTTGAGAGTCTCTCTGCCACTCTCGACTCCTTTCGCATTCTTCTTTGATGGCCTTGCCAGCCGGACGGATGGGATGGGGGAGGCCAGCCCCTGTAGATAGTAGTAGTACGTGTCTAAGTCTAGGGTTTAGCGTCCTGCCATTTCTCGGCTTTATACCGTGGTCTGGGAGCGAGCCATGGCTGTCTTCGAGCGGTGTGTGGTAGCGTTTGGTGTTCTTTTGGCTAGTGGTGGCGGCAGGAGTCGCGAGCTACCGGAAGGAGCAGCCTCAACATGTCCTCTTCAAATAAGCTCGGCAATGGTTCCTTCCACATCTACCGCTGCGGCTACGGGATGGATTCTCTTCTTCCTCGTTGTGGAGGCGAGAAGGAGCAGGGAGTTCATCCTTGTGGTTGTTGGCGGCGAGATCTTCCACATGGAAGAAGCCGTGCTTACACCGGGAGATTCATCACGGCGGCGTCCATGTCTCCGATTTTGTGCCATTTCGGAGGCCTCGGGCTTCGTCATATTTGGCTCCCGCCTCTCCGCAGCCCCAAGCGGTATCGTCCCCGACAACGTTGAGGATGGTTGGCTGTCCGGAGCTCGTGTGTGGTAGAATTGGAGTTGGCCCCGATTGCTATTTATAGTTTTTCTTTTCAGGTCTTCTATGCAAATGCTATGGGATTAAATTTAGTTTTCAGCTCTTCTAAGGGCTTAGTTGTAAAAATGTAATGTCGGTTCTGGTGTGAATGGATAGCTCTCGGTCCTTCGAGACTGATCCCGTTTTTCACTTAGTTTAGTAGGAACTGTAAAATATAATGAAATTGCTTATATATTTTTTCAAAAAATACCTTTAAAAAGGTGTATCAATCACATAAAGAAAAGGATACAAATGCCCAAGGAGCAATCACGATAACAACGCCATTTCTTATATGAACGGATAGCTCTCGCTGTTTTTTTAAAAAAGCAACGGATAAACAGGCAAGAGGCCAAGAACGTGATGGCAATCGAGCAATCCGGAACGGAAGGCTCCTACGTTCTGTTTGCTTGTGGTATGAATGCACCCACGGGTCACGGCCAGCGGTGTATATCGTGCATCGCATGTGAGTATGTGAATATCAGCCGCAAGTGTAGATCTAGTAAGTTGCTTTTATGCATGGTAGTACTGTACGTACTTTGAGTAGTATATTTTTTTTGAAATTTGAAGCGAGATGAGATGAGATCTAGCAATGTGATAGTACTAGCTAGGCAGCCATGGTTGGGCGTCGAAGAATATATCCGGTGGATAGGACCGTTAGATGCGAGTACGGGCGAGGGACAAGCGGCATCCGCATCAGATAGTGTCTGTTGTTTAGTGATGCCGCTAGATGGGATCGGAGGAAAGGACGGAATATGCCCATCGGCCATCGGTCGGATCGGAGGGGCAGAGTGTCATTTCTTCAGATTTAAGGAGGCCCAGAGACCAGAGTCTCGGATACGATGCTACGCACGTACGTACGTATCGGTCGTTTGAAAATGGAATACGTGCGTACGACATTTCTGCTCTGTACGTAGTATGTACACATGGACATCTGCAGAGTTGGGATGGCAGAGCAGGTCCAGACCATTGGGCGGCGAGGTGAGGCAAAGGGGATATGTCGTGGAGAAGCGTGCTGAAGGCCGCCGGCCGGTGAAGCCGGGATTCGATCACAGGTCGCACTGTAGGGCATCGGCGCATGTGACTGACCTGCGTACGTACTTGGCCTGCGCGCGAGCTCACCGGCTGGCCGCTTCTACCGCATGCATGCGCCGCCGGGTTCGCCGGAGAATAAGATGGATTTTCATCGCTCGATCGGCGGGACGCATGCATGGCCCCGTCGTCGGACGCGGCGGCAGCGGGTGGCAGGCCGCAGGCGGACGGAGACAGCGCGGCGTCGCTTCGGCATCTATCCGGCGCCGGGCGCGGCACGGCGCGGCGCTCGGCCCGGCGGTTCTTGTTTCCGCGTGTGTCTTCTTCCCATGGTCCGGGTTCCCATGCCAGCGTGCAGCGTGTTTTCTGTATGCGTTCCTACTGTTCCTCCTCCTTGGCAAGTAGCGAGCGACTGGCCGAGCCAGCCCTCGGGTTGGGCGCGGATAGCTGCTGGCCGGGTGGTGCTGGTAATGGTGTTGCTCGAGACCTGAGCCGGCCCGGCTCACATGCTGGGTGGTGCTAGTTGTGCAGCCCACAATTGCGTATGCGTTTCACCGCACCGTACTCACATGCAGCACAAGAAATGATGCGTTTTATTGATTTTATATCTAAAATGTCAATGTAATATAAATTAATGCGACCAGGAGTTTATGCTTCAGTCTCTACATCAACCGCGCAAACAACCAACAAGAGTACAACTCAAAGAGATGCTATAGAGCCCAGGTTTGTCTAGCTGAGAACTAACTTTACACTACACCAACGCATTTTGGATGTTTGGATTGGACTGCCAACAGCAATGTTGGTATGGAAAACGGCTTTCAAAAACACAAAATCGGTGACAAAGGGTTTTACAGACCAACTGTCAGTCAATAATAGTCCAGTCGGCAAAGGTCTTTTCTGACCGGCTACTATTTGCTGACCGATTGTATGATAGCGAACATGCACCAAACGATAATGTCATATACTAGCTCCTCGCGCATACAAATTTTATTCACAACACCTTTACCATCTACATTGTTCAGAAATTGAAGGTAGCTACTGCATTGAACATTAGATTTTGTACCAAAGACACTACGTATCTAATAGATGCATCTCCAATGACACATAATTTCCTCCATTACAAATGGAACACCTTCATATGAACCTCCCGCTACGAGGTTCTCGATGCATGTCCTTCCTAATTAGTTCTTAGTCAAGTTCTACATCATCAGTTTTGCATTGTAATTAGTGCAGTTGACCTTGCAAGTTAGGTTTTAACTGATATTTTTCCAGTTGAAAGTTAGGTTGCAACCAGATTTTTTCAGTTGCAAGTGAGGTTGCAACTAGAGTCATTTGATTTACATCTTCACCACTGCATTGATTGCTTCGCCTCAAAATATTGTGTCTTGATTTTTTTTGCTTCAAACAATTGTTCCACTTGCTAAATCCATGAATAATCACCCCCTTCAAACTATGAAATATTAATTTAAGTTATTGGGTTTCACCAGAAGTTTGATTCTTCTTAATTCAACATGTGGAGGTGCTATTTTTTGAATCTTCTTCGATCATTTTGGTCTTCTTCCTATTTAGTATTATGAGCAGCTAGATATTGTTGTTGTGCTTGTTGTTCATTCCTTACTTGTCTGTTGGAAGCATAATTTGGGTTCCTCTAAGCAGCTTTTGGGGTGCTATCTAAGTTGATTTATCTACCTTGAGCATGTAAGGCCCCACCACTTCTGACAGGTTGGGCTGGTATGTCAGGTATGTGATGCACATTGCTTACTTAATCAGGGGTGTGGCAATGCAGTGGCGATTTCTCAAAATTATGAGTTACAACTTACAAGTACTTCCTCTACCGTGTTTAGAAAAATGATTTCTTGAATAGATATGCAAATTTCATGTACGCTCACAAGATCGGTCTGCATAGTTTGGGTGAAGTCCAGAAATTCCTTCTGGTCTTCGTCTCAAAGTTTTCACATCCAATTGAAGATGGGTGAGCTCCAGAGTTGTCGTGCTACTGAAAACAATTGGTGCCAGCATTGTTACATAGAGGGATGTTACTGGGACTCCTAGAGGAATCAACTTCACTGTCTTCTAATAAAATATGGCATTTTCTCTCACATATTGCTACCGCCAACGCCTCTGGAGGATGTACAAACAATGTTCTAGTACGGGATGTTACTGCTGCAAACAGGATTTGAAGCAAACCGAACTAACTAACCCATCTACTACACATGAATGTTGACACCGCCGACAAGTCAACACCATTGCCGAAGCAAGAGACAACGGAGGATGTTTTACAAGAGATCTCAATAGCATTATGTACAAGGTCCATTCGATCGCCAAGAATCGCATGACACTCATACCACTTAATAGACTCGGGTAGGAATCCATACAATGGAGAGGCAAGATTGAGAGAAAATCGGTTTACGCTCGCGGATTAGCTACTTAGGGTTGATCCGTTCAAATCTAGGGTTTAATGGAGAGACACGACGGCTAAGGTTTAACCCAAGGAAACAAAGATATAGATACGGTTTACATGCTCAGATCAGAGCTAAATAGCCATGGCAAGCGGCGAAAAAACGGAGCATGTGAAGCTAGAATGAAAGAGACGAAAAATAGACTTGTCGATTTCCAAACAGTGACCGTTGGTTCGACCTTGATACTGAGCGTTAGATCGGCGATCCACGGTCGAACTTGAATATACGCTGTTGTAGGCCCAAACACGGCCGAGAAATGTGGAAACTCTCGTGGAGAGCTAGGCACTCCGTACGGGCACGGTCGTACCCCATCTCTTGGAGACGCTAGGAGGAGCTATGGCAGGTCCGGGCCCCAGGGCATCCATCGAGTGCTCGTCTCGTATCACCCGTCAAATCAGAACCTAATCATTGCCGAAAAGAAAGCTATGCGTAGGTACGCACGTCGAAAGGAGAGCTGGCGGAGACGCAAAGTGAAAAACAGGAGGAGCTTTCACGTCGCCACTACTCAGATGGAGCCAAAGCGCATGCAACAAAACGACCCTAGACACACGCAGATGCCGAGACGACGACGAGGACGATCGACGCAGCCACTTGCACCGGCACCATACCGTTTCCCCCTGGTGTGCTCGCAACTCACATGCATGCATGATGCATCGATCGGCCGAGCGCTGGGGCATCGGACTCCGTTGCAGGAGTCAGGAGATCATGTGCTATCGCAAGCCCGATCTTAAATTATTTTGATGCTTGGTGTGAGGATGAGCTCATATAGTTGACCTGATAGCTCACGTAGTGTGCCAGCTAGCCAGCTGCTCTATGTAAAAAAAAATAAGGTCAATGTCGTGCTAATGCAGAGCAGGAGATCCACCACGTGTCTGTCCTTCTGGTTTACGAGTTACGACGAACGTCTCTTTAGACCAATTTTCATCTGCATTTCTGTCCTGCCTCGATTTGAACTGCCACGAGGCCACGAAGTGCATGATCATGTTAACTACATCTAATGCAGAGTAGTTCGATCTGCAACATAGTGGGCACTTAAATCTTTACATCTAATTTTTTAAGTTGGCATGACCCCCATACACATGCACTGCCCATACAAGATGAGTAGCGAGATGCTAGACCTAAGTACTGCAGTTAGTAAAACACTGTGTTTTGGAACATGTGCTCCCTAGAGGAGTCTCGTGGCGGGGCGGTGTTCATCTAACACGTCGATGGCGACGGGTCTCGGCGGCGTAATGTAGCGGGGTCTCGGCAATGGATGTAACTTGGTGGACCCGCGCGGGGTGGGGGCGCCGCGGTGGCATCGACAGCAGGTACCAGACAAGATTATGCAGATCTTTACCCTGAAGATTGCTCAGCGGTACAACAACGATGACTTATGTAGCGTGTGTGTTAGGTGCTTGCTAAGAGTCTACTAGATCGGATGAACGCTCTTGCTTCGCTTCGAGGGTGTCTTGAGGTATACGATGTTTCCAGTTTTTCAATTCAAAAGGCCTTGCTCACATGACCTTCACCCATTATTAGATTTGTAGGTGTTATGTGATAGCTTCGATTTTTTAATTTAAGCTTTTTATTACATCTTTGTTCTGTTCGACAATATAATGATAAAAGTCATATGCCTCTTTTCAGTTTAGAGGCCGGAGATCGTGGGGCCCTAGCGCTCGGTCTGACACAATAATGGGCACCGTTTGGGAACTGCATTGGAGAATAAATGGTGAAAACATACCCACTTGACCTTTTTCCAAAACTTCAGCACAAACTGGACCGGCTATAAAATAAAATAAAACACAATTGAATCTTTTGCACAACACCCACCCCCATGGCGCCATGACTATAATGCATGATGCCACCCTAGCACGCACTATCCGCATGGAACGCAACCATGTCACCGTTAGTTATGGTATCGTGCCAAAGAGGCCAGTTTGTGAAAACAAATTCAAAATCGATTAATTTCATGTTGGACTAAACGAAAAGGTTCAAAATGATTCATTCTCGCGAATATAAGGGCTACCATCACTGCTGCTACAGGTCGATGGAGCTTTTAATTCGACGATAGGAGTTTATTGGGGATGGTTGTTGTGAATGTCGCCTTTCCCGTAACCTGAGAATATCCATGGGCTCCGCCTACTACGTGTTTGCGGCAACAGTGCAAATGTGGAATTCGTTCGTACCCCTGTTTGGCGTGCTGTCTGGTCAGCTCGCACAACAGTTTCCAGTACCCAGCAGTAGTACTGCTGCTACATCGACGTGCAGTGAAGCGCAGTCAGAGATAGATAAAGTAAGATCCACCGTCCCTCCGGAGAGGAGTTCTTGGCATAAAACCTCAACTTTCATATACGGAATGTTCAAAAAACATTACTTTACATCCGCCTGATAAAATGTAACCACTGTTCAGTCGATATTTTTGCAATTTGCCCTAATCTCATTCTGAACAGAATTACAACATTTTTAACTAGTGGAACCCCATTGTCATGGCCAATTTTGCGAGGTGGACTAGGACCCACATGGCAGCCGAATTACATATTAATTTTTTTCTCCCAATCACCCTTCCACCCTGTTGATTGCGGTAAGCTGTGGTTGCCCGTCGCCACCGCCTCCCTGGCAAAAACGCCACCGGCTGGTGCTCCTGCATCGCCGCCATCTTGACGAAGGTGGCACAACGTGGAAGGCCGTGAGAGCACGAAGCTTGCACAACAACTGAGGTCGGGGTCGTCGCGTGCTCTCGGCGAGATCTCGTACATGTCGTCGAGGTCGCCGCATAGCGCACCTTTATAGACCTCCTCGTACTTAGTATTTTTTTACAATCAATGACATATATATTCATAGTAACAAATACTCCAAAAGAAACACGGATATACTTTTGTACACCCATGCATGGGCGTGTGTGTTTCCGTCGCCGTTCAAACTCTTTCTTCTTTCATGGCACAATCTTGTTTTTTCTGCAGGAAGCCGAACGTAAATACCAAACCACATACCTGTAAATACCAATAAAGGTTCTCCCATAATTTTAATTTATGCCGCAGTACCAAGGATACGTGCACACGCAGCCATTAAAGTAGCCAGTCAACAGCGGCAAGATTACCAACACCAGTATGCCAGGAAAAGTAACCAGATAGTTTGATCGATGTCACTGGGAGCCGACCGTACGAATCACCATTATCGAGGACGAAGCAGCCGGGACAAATATTGCGAGGACAACTCTCCTCGCGGCAACCATGAGAAAAAGATCCAAAAGCGATTGGCGAAGCAAGATCTGAAAGACCATACCTAGAAAAATTTGATCTTCTAGCACCACCATTGACTTTCGTTGAACAAAGGACCAAAGATCATTTATCGCAGACACTGCAATCTCCACTGATGCGGTGGCGAAAAAGAAGATGCTACCAAAACCCAAACATAACCTATTGAAAAAAAAACTACATTTATTATGAACTCTACGCATAGATCGGAATCCCCACCCCTCGCAATGCCCGCGGGCTGGCCGGAGGAGGGGGAACCGATCTATGGAGAGGCGGAAGTGGAGGGACGACTAGGTTTTCAGTAGTGGCGGCGGTTGTCTTCTTGCCGCACTTAGTTGATCCTTGCATTGTCCCCGCCTCTTAGTCATAAACTTCTACCTCATCGTGTAAGTACTCAAACTAGATCCTCCGCTGCCATTGTCGATTCGGCTCCTCCGCCACATTCTGGACTTCATCGACGGTCCCTAACGCTCTGCCTTGATCCTATATATGAAACTGATGCACTAGCCATCTCAACAAAAAGTCCGAATTGAGAGAGTGTCATTATACTCTAACACTCCACCTCACATCTATTATCTGTCTTTAGAAGTCATGATGTGCGCGGGAGGCACACCACAATATCTCATCATATTGCGTTTCTTGGGTAGTAAACCTTGAACCAATTCACGCATCAATTCAAACTTCAAACTTATGAAAGAGCCTAGGCAATATATTTATAGTATCTCACTCCCCGTCTAGGCTAAGTCTTATGAAATTGGTCTAGCCATCTCAACCAAAAGTCCCAGTTGAGAGAGAGGGACGATTGTTATACTCCAACACTATGGTCCCTTAGGAGCCCTTGCTGAAGAACAACTCATTCCATTGCTCCTCCACGTGATGTCGTTGTCCACCAATGGTGTGCTCCCCCGCTGTCGAGCTCCCTATCGTGAGCCAGAAAGGTGCTCGAGTCTCGCTATGAGACCATGGTGGGGAGTGGCTCGGATCCGGGGGGGGGGGGGTGGTACGCTCCGACGAGGAAAGAAGAAGAGAATGTCCTACTTCTTTTGGTTTTTTATAGGCATCTAGATTTATTTCTATTGGACTAATAGTGGGTCCTAGTACACCTCAGCCAATTGGCATGGGTCTGACTTGTCAAAAGCACCGTCAATTCGTGTTTAATTTCGGTTAAGATCAAATTGCGAAAATATCGACAAAATAGTGGTCACATTTTATTACGCGGACGAAAGTGGTGTTTTTGGACATTGCTTACTAGGGAGGTGGTTTTATTCTGGCTACGTGGACTTACGAAAATGCATAAGTTTTTTTCTAGATACTAGGCATCAACGTGCCCGACTTTAAATTAATAAAGCCCACAGGTTCAACAAGTTATACAATGCTGCGGCATACAGCTTAGCCAAAGAAAAACAACAACTAGGCGAGGATAAAAACATGAAGATCCAGCCCCAACACGGCACAGGGGCACGGGCACTGGCAAGCCACCGAAAGCTTAATCACTGCGTCTTCACTGACTTGATTGTCCTGGTCTCACGGCGGCGTAAAGCTCCCTCAGCTTGTTCTCCACCCACCGGAGGCCCTCCCGATCGCTTGGCTTTGCCTTGCCGTTCCAGAGCTGTATAAAGAGAGCAGTTTTGAAAATCACATTAGCGGGGTGGTTAATAACTTTTTTCTCAATAGTGAGTTTATTACGAATGTTCCACAGGGCCCAAGATTGGGCGAGGAAGAGAAACCACACTAGTCTACGGGTCCTTCCCGCAAGGCTGGAGAGGATGGCATGAAACTGTGGGAAGTTCCCAGGATTCCAGTTACATTCCAGGATCTGACGGATGGCGCACCAAGCAAACTTTGCAAGGTAGCAAGAAAAGAAGATATGCCCAGCATCTTCCATCTGACCGCAAAGAGCGCAGTTGCCCGAGGCAGGGCCATGGCGCGTCGCAATTTGTTGGCTAGAAGGCAATCTGTCGAGGATGAGCTGCCAAGCGGAAATTTTGATCTTCAGGGGCACTTTGGCAGACCAGACATCCTTGTGGAAAGCAACAGACGCCCCTTGTGAGAGCTTGGCGTAAAGCGATTGCACAGAGAACTTGCCCGAGGGTTCCAGGTGCCAAAAGACTTTGTCTTTGCCGCTAGAGAGGGTAAAAGGCTCAAGGAGCGTCCCCAGTTGGATCCACTGTCGCCTCCCTTCCGAGTTGAGAGAGCGTCGGAAAGTGATATTGAGATCTCTAGACTCAAGGGCAGCAGCTACCGTGAGATTAGGATTATCACAGATGTTGAAGAGATCGGGGAACAACTCTTTGATGGGCTGATCACTGCACCACCAGTCAGTCTAGAAGAAGGTGCGTCGTCCATCACCAATAAGGTGTTTCGCTCCCAGTTTGAAGAAGTGCTTAATTTTGTGTAGGCTTTTCCAAAATTGCGAGCCCCCGTGTCCGGAGCCCTCGAACAGGTTATCGGCGTCACGATACTTGGCTTTGATGATCGACGCCCAGATAGATGGCTCGTCTTGGTATAGCTTCCAAACCCACTTGGACAACAGAGCAATGTTCATCTTTTTGGAGTTAAGCAGGCCTAACCCTCCCGAGGATTTCGGCCGGCAAACCGAAGGCCAATTGACCATATGATATTTACGCTTATTGCCCGCTCCTTCCCAGAAGAACTTGGAGCGGTGCGAGTCGAATCTAGCATGAATCCCATCATGCAAAAGGAAAAGGCCCATGGCAAAGATGGGAATACTATCCAGACAAGCATTGGACAGGATCAGTCTGCCCCCGGAGGTGAGGAGTTTACTCAGCCATGGTTCAATTCTACCGGCTAGTTTGCGGACCAAGAACAGCCATTGTTCAATTCGGAGCTTCCTGTCCGAGATAGGGAGTCCAAGATACATGAAAGGAAAGGATCCATGTTTACAGTTGAGCTTATTTGCGACTCTCTGTTGCTCCTCAAGAGGTTGGCCCATCACAATGACTTCACTCTTATGATAATTGATCTTCAAGCCGGACATGTCTTCAAAGCACATAAGCAGAAATTTGAGATTGGCTATGTTTTCTTCCGAGTTCTGGATGAGGATGAGCGTGTCATCCGGGTATTGTAGATGTGAGATTCCACCGGGGATCAAATGGGGAACCACACCCTGTAAGTGGCCTGCCGCCCCTGCCGCGGAAAGAATACCCGACAGAGCCTCACCAATGAAGTTAAACAGGAGAGGGGATAACGGGTCCCCTTGCCGCACCCCTCTTTTGTTCCTGAAGTATGGGCCGATCACCCCGTTGATGGAGATGGCCGTCTGGCCGCCGGAAACTAATTGCAAAACTCTGTGAATATAGGCTTCTTCAAAACCTTTACACCGAAGCACTTCGGCCAGGAACTCCCAGTTAACCCGGTCGTAAGCCTTCTCGAAGTCGAGTTTAAGGAGGATACCTCCCAGTTTCTTAGAGCGCAGCTCATGCACAATTTCAATGAGAGCAAGGGGGCCTTCCAGCAAGTTTCTCCCTTTGATGAAAGCTGTCTGATTCAGACTGATGGTTTTATGGGCAATGGGGTCCAGACGATAAGCAAACACCTTGGAGACGATTTTGAAGATAACATTGATGAGGGCGATTGGACGGAACTGAGATACAAGGTCCGCCCCAGGGACTTTGGGGATAAGGGTGAGGATGGCGAAATTTAGGCGGGAGATGTCTATGCGTCCCAGCATAAAATCGTTGAGAATGTGAAGTACCCCAAGCTTAACATTGGGCCAGAAACGCTTGAAGAACAGGATAGGGAAGCCATCAGGACCGGGGGCTGTGTCGGATTTCATCTCCCGGACAATGGAATCCAACTCCGATTCAGAGAAAGTAACCATGAGCTGGTTGTTGTCCTCCAACGAAACTTGAGCGGACGACGGCCAAGTCCTTGTAGACAGGCTACAGGAATGGCTACCCGCCGATCCGAGCAGGTCACGATAGAAGTCATAGATAGCCGCTTGAATCTTCCTGGGATCATTCGTGATTTCGTTCCCGAGATTAAGCGTGGAGATCGTGCACTTTCGTCTCCGCCCGTTGGCCACTGCATGGAAGTAGGCCGTGTTAGCATCCCCCTGGAGAGCCCATTTGACCCTTCCTCTCTGGCGCCAGTACTCTTCCTCCGCACTGACGATTTGGAGGAGCTGGTCTTCGAGATAATATCTTTGTGCCCATTCATCCTCATCCAAGCCACTGGAATCAGCCTGTACATCAAGTTGCATAATCTGGGACATCAGGCTTTCTTTCTCCCGTTTAGTGGCCAAGCCGAAGTTGCGAGCCCAGCCCCGGGGGTGTTAGCGCAGACTACCAGACATAAACTGCCACCAATCAATGATATCCCGGCCTCCCACTTTGGCACTTTGGCCGAGAGATTGAGCCAGGTGTTGTGAAGCATGGGAAGGAAGTCCTGGCGTTCGAACCAGCCCGATTCGAAGAAGAAACGATTACTTCGCTCCGGCAACCCTTCGCCGGAGTCGAAGATGAGTGGGGTATGATCGGAGCCCAGGCTCGTCTCCGCAGAAAGAGAGCACAGAGGAAAGAAGCCTTCCAAAGCCGGAGAGATGAAAACCCGATCAAGGACCGAGCGGACAGGATTGAGTTGACGGTTCATCCAAGTGAACCGAGCCCCGGAGCGCGGGATTTCCCGAAGAGCCCAGGCAGCAATATGCTCGTTGAATAAATCTATCAATCTCCAGTTAAGATGATCGTTGTTCTTGTCACAAGCCGCCCTGATGAGGTTGAAGTCTCCGCCCATGAGGAGAGGGGAATTGGTTCTAGCCACCTTGGCTGAGATTTCCTCGAGGAAGACCCTGGATCGCCCATGATCCGCAGGGCCGTAGATCCCAATGATCGTCATAATGCGCTTGGTCGCCCGATGGAGGATGGAGGTACTGAGGTAGAAAAGACCCATATCTACCACTCCAACTTCAAAGCTACTGTCCCGGACTCCCATGAGCATGCCCCCGGAGTGCTGATACGTCTCCAACGTATCGATAATTTCTTATGTTCCATGCTACATTATTGATGATATCTACATGTTTTATACACATTATATGTCGTATTTACGCATTTTCTGGAACTAACCTATTAACAAGATGCCGAAGAGCCGAGTTGTTGTTTTACTGCTGTTTTTGGTTTCGGAAATCCTAGTAAGGAAATATTCTCGGAATTAGACGAAATCAACGCCCAGGGTCCTATTTTTGCACGAAGCTTCCAGAAGACCGAAGGAGAGTCGAAGTGGGGCCACGAGGTGGCGAAACACCAGGGCGGCGCGGCCCAGGCCCTGGCCGCGCCGACCTATGGTGTGGGCCCCTCGTGCCGCCTCTTTACCTGCCCTTCCGCCTACAAATAGTCTTCGTCGCGAAACCCTCTGTACCGAGAGCCACGATACGGAAAACCTTCCAGAGACGCCGCCGCCGCCAATCCCATCTCGGGGGATTCAGGAGATCGCCTCCGGCACCCTGCCGGAGAGGGGAATCATCTCCCGGAGGACTCTTCATCGCCATGATCGCCTCCGGAGTGATGAGTGAGTAGTTCACCCCTGGACTATGGGTCCATAGCGGTAGCTAGATGGTCGTCTTCTCCTAATTGTGCTTCATTGTTGGATCTTGTGAGCTGCCTAACATGATCAAGATCATCTATCCGTAATACTATATGTTGTGTTTGTCGGGATCCGATGGATAGAGAATACTATGTTATGGTGATTATCAATCTATTATTTATGTGTTGTTTATGATCTTGCATGCTCTCCGTTATTAGTAGAGGCTCTGGCCAAGTTTTTGCTCTTAACTCCAAGAGGGAGTATTTATGCTCGATAGTGGGTTCATGCCTCCATTGATATCCGGGACGAGTGACGGAAAGTTCTAAGGTTGTGGATGTCTTGTTGCCACTAGGGATAAAACATTGATGCTATGTCTAAGGATGTAGTTGTTGATTACATTACGCACCATACTTAATGCAATTGTCACGTTGCTTGCAACTTAATACGAAAGGGGTTTGGATGATAACTCTGAAGGTGGACTTTTTAGGCATAGATGCATGTTTGGATGGCGGTCTATGTACTTTGTCGTAATGCCCTGATTAAATCTCACTATATTTATCATATCATGTATATGCATTGTTATGCCCTTCTCTATTTGTCAATTTCCTGACTGTAATTTGTTCACCCAACATGCTTTTATCTTATGGGAGAGACACCTCTAGTGAACTGTGGACCCCGGTCCTATTCTTTACATCGCATACAATCTCTTGCAATACTTGTTTTACTGTTTTCTTCGCAAACAATCATCTTCCACACAATACGGTTAATCCATTGTTACAGCAAGCCGGTGAGATTGACAACCTCACTATTTCGTTGGGGCAAAGTACTTTGGTTGTGTTGTGTGATACGTCTCCAACATATCGATAATTTCTTATGTTCCATGCTACTTTATTGATGATACCTACATGTTTTATGCACATTATATGTCGTATTTACGCATTTTCTGGAACTAACCTATTAACAAGATGCCGAAGAGCCGATTCTTTGTTTTCTGCTGTTTTTGGTTTCAGAAATCCTAGTAACGAAATATTCTCGGAATTGGACGAAATCAACGCCCAGGGTCCTATTTTTGCACGAAGCTTCCAGAAGACCGAAGGGATAACGAAGTGGGGCGACGAGGCACCGCCACCATAGGGCCGCGCGGCCAGAGGGGTGCCCACGCCGCCCTATGGTGTGGGCCCCTCGCGTCGCCTCTTGACCTGCCCTTCCGCCTACAAATAGCCTCCGTCGCGAAAATCCCAGTACCGAGAGCCACGATACGGAAAACCTTCCAGAGACGCCGCCGCGAATCCCATCTCGGGGGATTCAGGAGATCGCCTCCGGCACCCTGCCGGAGAGGGGATTCATCTCCCGGAGGACTCTACACCGCCATGGTCGCCTCCGGAGTGATGAGTGAGTAGTTCACCCCTGGACTATGGGTCCATAGCGGTAGCTAGATGGTCGTCTTCTCCTAATTGTGCTTCATCGTTGGATCTTGTGAGCTGCCTAACATGATCAAGATCATCTATCCGTAATACTATATGTTGTGTTTGTCGGGATCCGATGGATAGAGAATACTATGTTATGGTGATTATCAATCTATTGTTTATGTGTTGTTTATGATCTTGCATGCTCTCCGTTATTAGTAGAGGCTCTGGCCAAGTTTTTGCTCTTATCTCCAAGAGGGGGTATTTATGCTCGATAGTGGGTTCATGCCTTCATTGATACCTGGGATCGTGACAGTAGGTTCTAAGGTTGTGTTGTGCTGTTGCCACTAGGGATAAAACATTGATGCTATGTCTAAGGATGTAGTTGTTGATTACATTACGCACCATACTTAATGCAATTGATTGTTGCTTTGCAACTTAATATCGAATGGGGTTCGGATGATAACACTGAAGGTGGACTTTTTAGGCATAGATGCAGTTGGATGGCGGTCTATGTACTTTGTCGTAATGCCCGGACTAAATCTCACTATATTTATCATATCATGTATATGCATTGTTATGCCCTTCTCTATTTGTCAATTGCCCGACTGTAATTTATTCACCCAACATGCTTTTATCTTATGGGAGAGACACCTCTAGTGAACTGTGGACCCCGGTCCTATTCTTTACATCGCATACAATCTACTGCAATACTTGTTTTACTGTTTTCTTGCAAACAATCATCTTCTACACAATACGGTTAATCCTTTGTTACAGACAAGCCGGTGAGATTGACAACCTCACTGTTTCGTTGGGGCAAAGTACTTTGGTTGTGTTGTGCGGGTTCCACGTTGGCGCCGGAATCCCTGGTGTTGCGCCGCATCACATTTCGCCACCATCAACCTTCAACGTGCTTCTTGACTCCTACTGGTCCGATTAAACCTTGGTTTCTTTCTGAGGGAAAACTTGCCGCTGTGCGCATCATACCTTCCTCTTGGGGTTCCCAACGGACGTGTATATCTACGCGCATCAAGCACTTTTTCTGGCGCCGTTGCCGGGGAGATCAAGACATGCTGCAAGGGGAGTCTCCACTTCTCAATCTCTTTACTTTGTTTTTGTCTTGCCTTATTTTATTTACTACTTTGTTTGCTGCACCTAAACAAAACACAAAAAAATTAGTTGCTAGTTTTACTTTATTTACTGTCTTGCTCTCCATATCAAAAACACACAAAAAAAATAGTTACTTGCATTTACTTTATCTAGTTTGTTTTATTTACTGTTGCTAAAATGAATACCCCTGAAAATACTAAGTTGTGTGACTTCACAAACGCAAATAATAATGATTTCCTATGCACACCTATTGCTCCACCTGCTACTACAGCAGAATTCTTTGAAATTAAACCTTCTTTACTAAATCTTGTCATGAGAGATCAATTTTCTGGTGTTAGTTCTGATGATGCTGCTGCCCATCTTAATAATTTTGTTGAACTTTGTGAAATGCAAAAGTATAAGGATGTAGATGGTGATATTATTAAATTGAAAGTGTTTCCTTTCTCATTAAGAGGAATAGCTAAAGATTGGTTGCTATCTTTGCCTAAGAATAGTATTGATTCATGGACTAAATATAAGGATGCTTTTATTGGTAGATATTATCCTCCCGCTAAAATTATATCTTTGAGAAGTAGCATAATGAATTTTAAGCAATTAGATACTGAACATGTTGCTCAAGCATGGGAGAGAATGAAAACTTTGGTAAAGAATTGCCCAACCCATGGACCGACTACTTGGATGATCATCCAAACCTTCTATGCGGGACTAAATTTTTCTTCGCGGAATTTATTGGATTCAGCTGCTGGAGGTACCTTTATGTCCATCACTTTGGGGGCGGCTACAAAACTTCTTGATGATATGATGATAAATTACTCCGAATGGCACACGGAAAGAGCTCCACAAGGTAAGAAGGTAAATTCCGTTGAAGAAACCTCTTCCTTGAGTGATAAGATTGATGTGATTATGTCTATGCTTGTGAATGGTAGATCTAATGTTGATCCTAATAATGTTCCTTTAGCTTCATTGGTTGCTCAAGAAGAAAATGTTGATGTGAATTTCATTAAAAATAATAATTTCAACAACAATGCTTATAGGAACAACTCTGGTAATAATTATAGGCCATATCCTTCTGCTAATGGTAATGGTTATGGTAATTCTTATGGGAATTCTTACAATAATAATAGGAGTGTACCCTCTGGTAATGTGCGCATTACGGTTAACAATAACCTTGTCCCCGTTGATTTTGTTGTCTTGGATATCGAATGCAATGCATCTTGTCCTATTGTATTGGGAAGACCTTTTTTTCGAACTGTTGGTGCTGTTATTGATATGAGGGAAGGTAATATTAAATATCAATTTCCCCTCAAGAAAGGTATGGAACACTTCCCTAGAAAGAGAATGAAGTTGCCTTTTGATTTTATTATTAGAACAAGTTATGATGTTGATGCTTCTACTCTTGATGTTACTTGATTTGCACTTTACGCGCCTAGGCCGAAAGGCGTTAAAGAAAAGCGCTTATGGGAGACAACCCATGTTTTTACTACAGTACTTTGTTTTATATTTGAGTCTTGGAAGTTGTTTAATACTGTATCAACCTCTCCTTATCATGTTTTTGTGCCAAGTAAAGTTTCTATGTTATAGTTGATGTTATATTTGGGATCGCTGCGCAGAAACAGCATTGCTGTCTGTCACGAATCTGGGCACAAGTCTCTGTAGAAAATTCGAAAAAATCTGCCAATTTACGAGCGTGATCCTCAGATATGTACGCAACTTTCATTAGTTTTGAGTTTTTCCATTTGAGCAAGTCTGGTGCCACTTTAAAATTCGTCTTTACAGACTGTTCTGTTTTTGACAGATTCTGCCTTTTATTTCGCATTGCCTCTTTTGCTATGTTGGATGAATTTCTTTGATCCATTAATGTCCAGTAGCTTTATGCAATGTCCAGAAGTGTAAAGAATGATTGTGTCACCTCTGAATGTGTGAATTATTAATTGTGCACTAACCCTCTAATGAGTTTGCTTGAAGTTTGGTGTGAAGGAAGTTTTCAAGGGTCAAGAGAGGAGTATGATATACTATGATCAAGAGGAGTGAAAGCTCTATGCTTGGGGATGCCCCCGTGGTTCACCCCTGCATATTCTAAGAAGACTCAAGCGTCTAGGCTTGGGGATGCCCAAGGCATCCCCTTCTTCATCGACAAAATCATCAGGTTTCTCCCCTGAAACTATATTTTTATTCAATCACATCTTGTGTTCTTTACTTGGAGCGTCGGTTTGTTTTTGTTTTTGTTTTTGTTTGAATAAAATGGATCCTACCATTCACTTTGTAGGAGAGAGACACGCTCCGCTGTTGCATATGGACAAATATGTCCTTAGGCTTTACTCATAATATTCAAGGCGAAGTTTCTTCTTCGTTAAATTGTTATATGGTTGGAATTGGAAAATGCTACATGTAGTAATTCTAAAATGTCTTGGATAATGTGATACTTTGCAATTGTTGTGCTCAGGTTTAAGCTCTTGCATCATATACTTTGCACCCATTAATGAAGAAATACATAGAGCTTGCTAAAATTTGGTTTGCATATTTGGTCTCTCTAAGGTCTAGATAATATCTAGTATTGAGTTTTGAACAACAAGGAAGACGGTGTACAGTCTTATAATGTTTACAATATGTCTTTTATGTGAGTTTTGAGGCACCAGTTCATCCTTGAGTTTGCTTCAAATAACCTTGCTAGCCTAAACCTTGTATCGAGAGGGATTACTTCTCATGCATCCAAAATCCTTGAGCCAACCACTATGCCATTTGTGTCCACCATACCTACCTACTACATGGTATTTCTCCGCCATTCCAAAGTAAATTGCTTGAGTGCTACCTTTAAAATTCCATCATTCACCTTTGCAATATATAGCTCATGGGACAAAATAGCCTTAAAAACTATCGTAGTATTGAATATGTACTTATGCACTTTATCTCTTATTAAGTTGCTTGTTGTGCGATAACCATGCTTCAGGGAACGCCATCAACTATTCTTTGTTGAATATCATGTGAGTTGCTATGCATGTCCGTCTTGTCTGAAGGATCTATCACCTTAATGATTGGAGCATGCACATTGTTAGAGAAGAACATTGGGCCGCTAACTAAAGCCATGAATCATGGTGGAAGTTTCAGTTTGGACATATATCCTCAATCTCATATGAGAATAATAATTATTGCTACATGCTTATGCATTTAAGAGGAGTCCATTATCTGTTGTCCATGTTGTCCCGGTATGGATGTCTAAGTTGAGAATAATCAAAAGCGAGAAATCCAAAATACGAGCTTTCTCCTTAGACCTTTGTACAGGCGGCATGGAGGTACCCCTTTGTGACACTTGGTTGAAACATGGCATTGCAAAGATCCGGTAATCCAAGCTAAGTAGGACAAGGTGCGGGCACTATTAGTACACTATGCATGAGGCTTGCAACTTGTAAGATATAATTTACATAACTCATATGCTTTATTACTACCATTGACAAAATTGTTTCATGATTTCAAAATAAAAGCTCTAGCACAAATACAGCAATCGATGCTTTCCTCTTTGAAGGACCATTCTTTTACTTTTATTGTTGAGTCAGTTTACCTATCTCCCTCCACCTTAAGAAGCAAACACTTGTGTGAACTGTGCATTGATTCCTACATACTTGCATATTGCACTTGTTATATTACTTTATGTTGACAATATCCATGAGATATACATGTTATAAGTTGAAAGCAACCGCTGAAACTTAATCTTCCTTTGTGTTGCTTCAACACCTTTACTTTGATTTATTGCTTTATGAGTTAACTCTTATGCAAGACTTATTGATGCTTGTCTTGAAGTACTATTCATGAAAAGTCTTTGCTTTATGATTCAGTTGTTTACTCATGTCATTACCATTGTTTTGATCGCTGCATTCATTACATATGTTTACAAATAGTATGATCAAGATTATGATGGCATGTCACTTCGAAATTATCTTTGTTATCGTTTTACCTGCTCGGGACGAGCAGAACTAAGCTTGGGGATGCTGATACGTCTCCAACGTATCGATAATTTCTTATGTTCCATGCTACTTTATTGATGATACCTACATGTTTTATGCACATTATATGTCGTATTTACGCATTTTATGGAACTAACCTATTAACAAGATGCCGAAGAGCCGATTCTTTGTTTTCTCGCTGTTTTTGGTTTCGAAATCCTAGTAACGAAATATTCTCGGAATTGGACGAAATCAACGCCCAGGGTCCTATTTTTGCACGAAGCTTCCAGAAGACCGAAGGGATAACGAAGTGGGGCGACGAGGCGCCGCCACCATAGGGCCGCGCGGCCAGAGGGGGGCCCGCGCCGCCCTATGGTGTGGGCCCCTCGCGTCGCCTCTTGACCTGCCCTTCCGCCTACAAATAGCCTCCGTCGCGAAAACCCCAGTACCGAGAGCCACGATACGGAAAACCTTCCAGAGACGCCGCCGCGAATCCCATCTCGGGGGATTCAGGAGATCGCCTCCGGCACCCTGCCGGAGAGGGGATTCATCTCCCGGAGGACTCTACACCGCCATGGTCGCCTCCGGAGTGATGAGTGAGTAGTTCACCCCTGGACTATGGGTCCATAGCGGTAGCTAGATGGTCGTCTTCTCCTAATTGTGCTTCATCGTTGGATCTTGTGAGCTGCCTAACATGATCAAGATCATCTATCACGTAATACTATATGTTGTGTTTGTCGGGATCCGATGGATAGAGAATACTATGTTATGGTGATTATCAATCTATTGTTTATGTGTTGTTTATGATCTTGCATGCTCTCCGTTATTAGTAGAGGCTGCGGCCAAGTTTTTGCCATTAACTCCAAGAGGGGTATTTATGCTCGATAGTGGGTTCATGCCTTCATTGATACCGGGATCGTGACAGTAGGTTCTAAGGTTGTGTTGTGTTGTTGCCACTAGGGATAAAACATTGATGCTATGTCTAAGGATGTAGTTGTTGATTACATTACGCACCATACTTAATGCAATTGTACTGTTGCTTTGCAACTTAATACTGAATGGGGTTCGGATGATAACTCGAAGGTGGACTTTTTAGGCATAGATGCGGTTGGATGGCGGTCTATGTACTTTGTCGTAATGCCCGGATTAAATCTCACTATATTTATCATATCATGTATATGCATTGTTATGCCCTTCTCTATTTGTCAATTGCCCGACTGTAATTTGTTCACCCAACATGCTTTTATCTTATGGGAGAGACACCTCTAGTGAGCTGTGGACCCCGGTCCTATTCTTTACATCGCATACAATCTCTTGCAATACTTGTTTTACTTGTTTTCTTGCAAACAATCATCTTCCACACAATACGGTTAATCCTTTGTTACAGCAAGCCGGTGAGATTGACAACCTCACTTGTTTCGTTGGGGCAAAGTACTTTGGTTGTGTTGTGCGGGTTCCACGTTGGCGCCGGAATCCCTGGTGTTGCGCCGCATCACATTTCGCCACCATCAACCTTCAACGTGCTTCTTGACTCCTACTGGTCCGATTAAACCTTGGTTTCTTTCTGAGGGAAAACTTGCCGCTGTGCGCATCATACCTTCCTCTTGGGGTTCCCAACGGACGTGTACATCTACGCGCATCATTGTGCAGGTTCCACGTTGGCGCCGGAATCCCTGGTGTTGCGCCGCATCACATTTCGCCACCATCAACCTTCAACGTGCTTCTTGGCTCCTCCTGGTTTGATAAACCTTGGTTTCTTTCTGAGGGAAAACTTGCTGCTGTGCGCATCATACCTTCCTCTTGGGGTTCCCAACGAACGTGTGAGTTACACGCCATCAAGCTCTTTTTCACGGCGCCGTTGCCGGGGAGGTCAAGACACGCCGCAAGGGGAGTCTCCACTTCCCAATCTCTTTACTTTGTTTTTGTCTTGCTTTATTTTATTTACTACTTTGTTTGCTGCACCTAAACAAAACACAAAAAAATTAGTTGCTAGTTTTACTTTATTTACTGTCTTGTTCTCTATATCAAAAACACAAAAAAAATTAGTTACTTGCATTTAGTTTACTTTTGTTATCATGTCTAGCTCTGCACTTGTTACTTCTTCACCTGAGGAATTAGTTTTTACTTTTAAACAAGGGGATGAGGAGAGTTTTAAAGATGCTTGGTCGAGAATTTTTACTTCTTATCGTAAAGCTGAACCTCAAATGACTCTAAGTTTGCTCCTTAGTAATTTTTATTTTGGTCTTATGATTCGCTATAGATATGCCTTGGATGCTTTGTAGTGGGAGGAGATTTCCTTCATTGCAATGGGGATCAAGCTTTTAATGCCATAAAAAAGTTGGTTGCATCACATGATTCAGCTAATAACTTTGATTCAGCCCTTATTAGCATTTATAATAGATTAAACACTCTTGAGACAAGGGCATTGATGACCCACAAGTATAGGGGATCGCAACAGTCTTCGAGGGAAGTATTACCCAATTTATTGATTCGACACAAGGGGAGACAAAGAATACTTGTAAGCCTTAACAGCGGAGTTGTCAATTCAGCTGCACTCGGAAACGAGACTTGCTCGCAAGAGTTTATCGGTAGTAACAGTTTTATGGCGGTGGAAATAGCGAAATAACGACGGCGGTGAAATAAAGACAGCGGTAGTGATTATAGTAAACGGCGGGATTAAAATACTGTAGGCACGGGGACGGATTTAACGGGCGTTGCATGGATGAGAGAAACTCATGTAACAATCAAAGCATGGGCATTTGCGAGATAATAATAAAACGGTATCCAAGTACTAATCAATCAATAGGCATGTGTTCCATATTTAGTCGTACGTGCTCGCAATGAGAAACTTGCACAACATCTTCTGTCCTACCAGCCGGTGGCAGCCGGGCCTCTAGGGAAACTACTTGGATATTAAGGTACTCCTTTTAATAGAGTACCGGAGCAAAGCATTAACACTCCGTGAACACATGTGATCCTCACATCACTACCATCCCCTCCGGTTGTCCCGATTCTTGTCACTTCGGGGCCATTGGTTCCGGACGGCGACATGTGTATACAACTTGCAGGTAAGATCATAAACAACGAATATCTTCATGAATCAATCACATGTTCAGATCCGAGATCATGGCACTCGGGCCCTAGTGACAAGCATTAAGCATAACAAGTTGCAACAATATCATAAAAGTGACATCTACGGATACTAGGCACTATGCCCTAACAATCTTATGACTATTACATGACCAATCTCATCCAATCCCTACCATCCCCTTCGGCCTACGGCGGGGGAATTACTCACACATGGATGGAAACACTCACTGGTTGATGGAGGCGTTGAAAGCGGTGAGGGAGGTGAAAGATCTCTCCAATTCCCAATCCCGGCGGGTGCGGGAAACGGAGACTGCTAGCTCCCGCAACGGAGGTCCAGCAATGTGGCGGCTCTGCGGAGGTTTAAGCGTGTCAACTACTCTACATGCGTTTTTTGGTCAGGCCAGTCCCAAAATGCAGTCAAGGGGGAAGTAGAGGCCAGCAGAGAGTGGAGACCCTGCCATGGCCTTAGAGCCTGACCGCTGCCATCTCAGTCGTGGAGACCCTCGGGCCTCCACCTCACAGCAAGCCTTAAAACAGAAGTGTCTTTTTGGTGAGAATGGGTTATCTGGCA